>NC_141859.1:12931744-13549244 GCF_024713525.1 Acromyrmex echinatior
CAATAATTAAATAAAAATATATTTGACATGTGTTTATTAACAATGTCACATATTTAAAAAAAAATTATGAAAAAAGAAAAAAGGAATCGATCGTGGGCTCTCTAACATTCTGATCTCGCACCCTACGCGCAATCACGTCGAGGTCTTGCAAAACTACCGAGGTCCGCAAACCATTTCTATGAACGTGATATATAATGCTCATGGAAAAATCATAAAAATGTCAACATCTCGTAAATTATCGTGTTTTGAAGTTATTTTTGCTATTGTACATAAATTAGAGGAGATACACGATTAGTATAATTTATTAAAACTTATACGTTATCTATACTGTGCCTTCTCCTCTTATTTACATGTTGAGCGACCGAAATTGCCGAGAAAGCATTTTCAGTTACTAGAAACAAGCGATAGAGAAAGAGAGACAGACTCTGAAGAATAGACTCGCTGTTTCGCTTGACGAGCCCAGCTCGATGTGCGGAGCCTCACCGATTACAATTGTGTAAACAATTGACGACAACAGAGAAAAATGTCAGGGCACTTCTCGTCTTGATCTTAGGCATTCTCTCCTCCGAGTTGATAAACTTTCGTTCTGCCACTGAGCAGCACAGCCCTGACGCTGGTGGTATCTCTGTTGTGTATATCTAGTGAATTTTTTGCAGTTCAGCCCGCCTGACATCACATTCATCCTCGAATGCTTAAATCAAGACCATAACTATTGTTGGACAAATCCCTAATGAGCCCGCCTGATAACACATTCGGCTGGTCCCCATGGCATTTTCCCGCCACATCCAGGATCTTCTTCCAGAGGTCGTCGGGGTCCCCAGGACTCCTCCGAGTTGATAGACTTTCGTTCTGCCACTGAGCCACACAGCCCTGACGCCACACAGCCCTGTTGATATCTCTGTTGTGTGTATATCTAGTGAATTTCTTACAATCGGAACTTCTATCCTTTCTTGTTTTTTCTCTGTCGTACTTTTGTTTTGATAATTCGTTCTGCAATTCAAGAATGTGTTCTATCAGTTCCGATTTACCATCATCGTCGATGCAGCAAGAATGCACGACTCCTTTTCTGAGCAACAATTTTATTTTAATATATATTTTTTTATATTGTATATAGAAAAATATATTATTGTTATGGCGTTTCCAGCTGATAATATATTGCTGGTTTACATAATGATTCAATCTATTTCTATATTTGCGCGTGAGCGATGAGAGAAATGATGCTTCCTACTAAATACCCATTGACACTTTGACCAAGTAAAAAATGTGCTGCATATAACAATTTCAGACTTGGTACGTTTGAAATAAGTAGCTGGCGCTTTACAGAAAACCTCAAAGAACAATACTATGCTTGTAGAAATGAGCTAAAAGTTTTAATATAAGAGAATGGAGTCTACGAAAATTTCATTTATATGCTACGAGTGAAATTGTCGCTCAACGTTTCGGCATCTGAACAGAATCGAAAATCAACCGAAAATAATATAATGTATGCGAATAATATTGTGTTTTTCTTGTTTATAAAGACATTATTTGTAAATAAAAATTGAAATAATTAATATTATATTTATTTTATTATTATTTTTCCTTTCAAGAAAAAAAATTTTGATCAGGGCACGTAAGAAGCTTGTTACGGGCCTGAGTAGGTTGATAATTTTGATCGTTTCTGCTGATTCAGCAAAGTACACTAGAGACCCTTTACTAGAGACATTTAGGATTTCTGCTGATTGATGCACGTAACTTCTGCACAACTAATGGCGCCAATAAGGAACGCTGTTCAGTCGAGCACGAAAGAAACTGATTTCTGTCTAAAAAGGTATAAGCAAAAGGAATAGTGTTTTTTTATAGATTTTGACTTTTTGAATATAATAATGTTATTAAAAAAATCGAGGAGGATAGAAAACCTTGAAAATTAACCGCGAACGTGGTGTATTTATATAAATTTTAATATTCTTGCTTAATTTTCAAAGTATTGCTCAAACGCTATGAATTTTTTAATATCTTTATCGTATCCAAGAGATCATAATATAAAAAAAAAACATTATTGCTTTTACTTACACTTTTTTAACAGAAATCTTTTATAATAAACTCCTTTGGATTGAAATACGCTCGCATTCGAATTTATAGTTATTGATGAATTAATGATGTACAAATAACTCTGTGCGTGCGTGCGTGCGTGCGTGTGTGTGTAATAATATAATATAATATAATATAATATAATATATTATATAATATAAATAAGGAATAATACAAATAAGGAAAGGAAACAAATTGATAAGTAATTAGAAATTTTTATTATTTTAAATGTACATACATAATTATTGTACTAAGGCGTGCATCGCCATAATATAATAGTTATGTATGTACATTTTACTATTATAAACTTTTTTCGGCAATTTGACTTTGGAATTATTAATTCGAGCTCGAAATCTAATGAAACGCATCATTATTTTACATTTGATGTTGTGGCAATTTTTCAATGTATTGCATTTAATGCACTACACTTTTTCTTTTAAACAATTGATTAAATCATATTTTTCTCTCTGAAAATTTATTTTCAGATATGAAAAACATTGCCTAATAACAATTTCCATCTTATAAAAATATTCAAATACTTCGTTGTTAACAAAAAAAATTATATTATGTCTAAAACGTTTTAATTGTGCGAATTTTGCATAATTTGAGATCGGTTCGTATGTAAGATATCCGGCAGAATTTAAACACATTTCGCAAGTAATGTTATATTTTGAAATACGAGAGAGAATATATCCGGCGATGTAGTATAATACATTCATTTCAATGTCTCCTAATTGTATATGTTTTGTAGAGAAATCAGAGATAAGTGAAATATTTTTTTAAATTTTTTGTGCTTTACAATTACGTAAAAAATCACCAATAATAACTCTGTCATCTTCTTCATAACTAGAATTATCTACTGGCTTTAAATATTTTGATATCGCAATAATTTTTAAATTCTGTTTAAATTGTAAAGCATTCGGGGTAGGTTGTAGCTCTAACAGAAGAAAATATATTTTTTACACAGTCTGATGTTAATCAGCCTGACAGAACATATTCATAGCCTTTTTTATTGATTAAGTACGTCGACAATTCGATGGCCTTGATAGTAATAATGACTCCACATTGTACAGATTTAAATTGCTGATGACCATTTCCAACTTTCATTTCTTGAAAAAGTTCTATAACAGATTTTAAAAATGCAATTGATGTTTGAAATTTATTTTCAGATATTTCATCATTTCTAATTTTCCTTAATGCGAGATTTGGAGTACGTGAAGTCACTAACGTAAACCATTTTGAAACCAATTCAATGAATAAGGTTATTGTCTCATATTTTTTATGTGGATTTTGCATTGCCATAAAGTTTAGACTGGCACTAACATCGCGGGACAAAAAAGTTTTGGCTTTGTTAACTTTCATTTTGTTAAAAGTGCCACTTGAAAAATCGCCTACTTTAATTTTCGTTGTTAGTTGTAGCTGTAAATTTTGTTGAAACTCAGCAAGTTCTTTTACATGCAAGCAATTAACCAAAGAAGAAACATTATGTGTACTGGCGAAATTGAGAGGTAAGTTAATGATTTTGTTATTTATCAAACAGAATTTTAGATTCTTTAAAAGATGGCCAGGATCAGCAATAAACCAAAGCTTGCGATGTTATCAACAGGATAGATCATTGAGTTCGTTACCGTTGAATAGCGTCCAGCAAAACCAACAAGAAATGTACGCCACATCGCTAAATTATTCGGACCCATATCTTATGTTGTAATACTATGCACGAACAATCCGATAGATTCAGCTTTTTTGATTATTTCTAGTATGACAAGGTATAACAATGCTCCGTTATAACTGGCAGGTATTAGATAGAACAACAATTTGCTTCCAACGAGAAAAGATACCAGCAAGTATAAAAACCAAACCATGCGTAGCGAAATCACTTTTATCTATATGTAATGCAGAACAAGAAAAAAGAGAAAAATAGAAACAGAAGCAGAAAAATAGAAAAAGCAGAGTTCGGAACACTACTTCATAAAAATAACGCGTTACCGTTACCGTTACTTATAAACAGAGTTGTAAGTTAACTTTTTTTTTAGTAATTATGCTGATGAGGGGAGCCAGCCCCGATAACCTTGACCTTGACATATGACCTTGTCAAGGTCATGATCCTGAGTGATCTCCAACAAGTTTTAGCCGTCGCTCGTCATTCGTTAAAAAGTTATTAACAACTAAAGTTAGCAATCATTTCATTATTGAACTGACTAAGGAAATAGAAATGTAGTTTACGGCTCGATTTTTGTCAAAGTTATAATATTTATGTTATGAAATTGGTCAATCATAGCTATTCTTCTGAAGAATGGAATGACTGACTGAATGGATGATATGATTGACCAGTTTCATAATATCGATGTTATAACTTCAGCGTAAATTGAGCCGTGTAAACATAGTCAATGTTTTCGTTACAATTAAGCATATATATGAAATTGAAAATTGAAAATTGAAAATTATATAGATTGTAGTTCTTAAAATTAGCATATACGCATTGCTCACTGTTTTTAAAAGTTTGCAAAGAAAGAGAACTCACGTTTGTAATAATACATGTGCTACTTTGTACTGAGTCGAAAAAATTATGGGCACAGCGTTGCCTTTTAGTCTCTTAGTTTTATCCACTCGTTCCTTCTCCCATATTTCATTTACGAAATGTATCTATATAAATTGTTTATATAGGATTTTTATTTTTATAATAGAAGAGATGATTTTGAATTACTTACTTCACATATATATGAATATTTGGTTTCCAATTATTTTTATTTTGTTGGTTTCCAATCATTTTGTTTATGCTAGAAATCCATAATTCTTTTCTTTCCGGAATTTTTGGAAAGGAAGCTATATGCATTTTTCTTGCTGGTGCGATTAGAGCATCCAGGAATAGAGCAACTTGACATATTTATATTTACAAAAATAATTATTTAATGTTATTTTATTATGCATATATATGTTACTTTTTGTCATTAATATATATGTACATATAATATAAGTAGAGGAAAGCCCCATAATATGAGATAGGTGCCTAATATGAGACAATGGCATTTCTGTTAAACTAATAAACGCTATCTATTGGTTCCACTATGAATTTATTGCTCTTGGATTGAAAACTATTTAGTAGAAAATTCATTATTAGATCATGCCTGTAGTTATTGTAAAAAAGATTTTAGAATTTGGATGTCTTCAAGTTTCATTGAGATGAGCACTTAAACCTTGTTTATTATTTAATAAATAAATATTTGGCAATAAATTTTTCATGTAGTGATAGAGTAAGGTCGTACTAATAGAAAAATACGGGATATGTTGAATTATTTAATTACAGAAGTTAGATTTTATGATCGTAAAACCATAAGGTATGGAAATCGTAATATGAGATACCCAGGATATTCCTAATACGAAATATACCTATGCTTCTATGTTATAGTAAAAATCATTGCTAAAGTATAAATGTTACAATAATAAAAAAGACAACCGGAATGAACGTTGAGTGCCTATATCTGCGATGCTTGATTTCAACTACCTGAAAACGAGTTCTGGGTATAATCTATCGCATGCTCATTTGTCGCGTACGCTGACTGTTTTTGTTTGTATTTTAGAAACATTAAATAAAGTTTTTTAATTGCAATATTGACATACTTTCCGTTTTACTATCGATTTTTCGGGGCATCTCAGGAGCACAATTTTTTGACTTTGCGTTTTGCTCACTTTTTACATTTCTTTAATTTTCAAAAAAAATGGAAAATGGAATGGAAAATTTGAATTAAATTTTAGGTAACGTTATCTTAAAGATTATTAAATTCCTTTCAAAATGAACTATTATTTTTTTAAATTCTGTCTATAGACTTCTAGCACCCAAAATGAATTCAGCATAGGGGCTTTTCCTCTATATATATATATGAATATATTTATGTATATTGTTCATTACTATTTTGATTACTTTGAAAAACAAAGTTAGAAAATATATCTATATACAACGTAAATAACAATCCGTTCTATTTTAATACTTAAATTCAGTCAATATGTATTTACAAGCTATTTCCTATCTACATGTGGTACACGTATTGCTTTACATGACCACAAATGAAATCGACAACCATCGATAGAATCGATTTATCAATTTATCGCCGCCATTTATTGAGCAGATGGCCAGTCTCTAGTAAAGGGTCTCTAAGGCACACTTGATAATAATGCTTCTGTTGCAATATCGAGGAATTAAAATAGTACTCGCTGTCATGGCTTCAGATAAATTTTATTCGTAGCATACGAACAAAATTTTTAGCGACTCTCTTATACTCCTAGCTCATTTCTACAAGCATAGTTTTGTTCTTCGAGGTTTTCTGTTGACTACTTATTTAACTATTATTAAACGGGTAGAATCTAGAACTCTTACATACTGCGGCGAATCGATTGCAGGAGTCGGTGACAAAACTACAATTTTTAATTTGTTTTCATTTTTCGTATTAAATTGTAGCTGGTAGCCAGTATTGTTGTCAATACTTTAATTGTAGAGAAGGACTTTTCAATCTATAAGTGCAATTAAGAGAAACGAGCCGGAGAAAATTAATCATACTTCGTTAATAAAACAGGGCACTCCAGCATCCCTTTAAGTTTTAAGAAAAGGAGGATGCAGATAATGATGAATAGATGGGTGAAAGTACAGGAAAATATGGGGGGGGGACATAAAAATAAGATATGGGAAAGTGAAAATAAGGGGTGTTTGGAAATTATAGGCGGAAATTGAAAGAGAAAAGGAAGAAAATAAGGAAAGAGAAAATATAACGACAAGAAATATGGGATGAAGAGAGGAAAGAAAAGGATAAGTCAAGGAAAGAACGGGGAAGGAGAGAAACAAAATTTAAATTAAACCAGAAAGGGAAATTGGAAAATTTAGGGGAAGGGGAAAGGGAAGAGAGAGAGAGAGAGGAGGAAGAGAGAGAGAGAGGCAGAAAGCGTTTATTTATTCAATGCGCCCGGGGACACAGTCCAGACAAACAAAAATACATAATTGTTACAACCAAATAAATAAAAAAATATTAGCTGTTTATACAATATATTATTAAATAAATTATGCAGAATTATAAAGATAAAGAAAGAAAAGAAAAATGAATAATAAAGAAAAAGAGAATTAAAATAAGATAAAATAATGTATGTAATGTTAAAATGTTTGTACGTTCGATAAAAAAGCGAAGTGACAGTCATTTATTACATGGTTCTTTGAAATAGATATTCATATAACTTAATTTTAAATCTATTAGTAGATTGTATTTCTTTAATATCCGCTAATAATCTATTCCATAGCTTAGCTGCACTATATTTAAAAGAGTGTTTGTAAAGCTCAGTTCTGCATAAAGGGAGAACAAGGAGATCTCAGGCAGCCCGAGTGTTTCTGCTGGATTTTGATGCCTCTGAAAACGAAATTCTTGTAAAGAATGCTAGGCTGATGGTAATGTATAATGCTATGCAACTGACATCCAACAAAGTAGCTTCTTCTGACATTAACTTTGAGCCATCTCAATCCATGATAAAAAGGCGTAATGTGTTCATCTCTTCTTATGTTAAGTATAAATCTCACACAGGTATTAAGCGCTCTATTGAAGCTTTCCTCAGTTACATCTGTAAGGGCCGCATAGTAATCTAACTGGCATAATTAAGAAAATAATTTTATTTTTTAGAGCTTGTGATAATAAATGTTTCGAAATCTTGAGTACAATTTCGAGCGTATCTTGCCCATCGTGTAGTTAATCTGCTTTTCTCAGTTGAGTGTGTTTGATATATTATATATGCCAAGATACTTTACAATGTTTGTGAAATCTATTTCTGCCCTGTCCATCACTATTCTCTTTCAAATTCAATTGTGTTTACATAACATCGAGCTCTGTTCCAAATACTATTGCTTGTGTCTTGTCGGGATTGAGATGTAACCCATAACGCTTAGACCATCAATTGAATCAATTAAATCAATATCCTCATTAACCTGTGCTACACCTATATAATTCTCCAATATAATTCTCTTTAAAGCCTTAGAGATCACAGAAAGTATTGAAGTAGATCTGTAGTATTGCGGTGAAGTAGGATTTTTTATTTCGGAATAGGTAAATTATGGCCGATTAGCACCTCAGAATAATTTGCCATTGACCAACGAGAAATTAAAGAGATACTCAATTATAGGCGTGATATTAGGCAGCATTATTTTTATGAATTTTAGCGAAATACCATCAGAGCCAATTGCATTTGACTTAATCTTGTCAAAAGTTTTCCATATTGCTTCTGGCACTGCATACTCAAAATATAATTTCATATTATCAAAATTTCCTTGAGAGCATACCATTTCATTTTTATCCTCTTTCAAATCCTGAAGTTTGCAATTTGTTGTTGTATGTGACCATCCTCGCGTGTTCAAGTGCGTGACCAGTGCGCGTTACCAATAATATTCCTCGAGCTACGAGAGCAATTATCGCATATCTCTATACTAATTGCATATCTCTATTATTGCAGTTTTTCATTTCGTACTGTCCTGCACAGTGTCCACAGCATGCCTCTCCTTTGCAATCCCTTACGATGCGTCCGAATTTCATACATTTATAACATTGCATTACTTTAATACAATCCACGAAACTATATGCTGAGTAGCGAATATAAATATATCCTCCACTCTCCATCAATCTCTTTCGAACTTTCGGCGCCAATTTCAGTACGCAGTTGGTGTATTTCTTTCCTTCCTTCGGGGTTTATATTGCAATATTTATATACCACTTTCAGATCAACATTAGTATCGCCATTTAAATTTTGAGCAATTAACTCATTACTTATATCTTTTGGTATCGGTTCCTCGAATATCATATATTACTCGTATTATTCTTAGGTTTTTAATATTATCCATCCAATTTAATATTATTCACTATACATTGAACTCTACTTTAGCTAGTTTGCTGAATGAGTCTTGATTTTCTCCATATTCGGAAATATCGCATCTATTTTAATACCATTTTTTTTGCCTATATTCATAATTTTAATTACGCTAAGGGCACAATTCAATGATTTAAAGACCTTATATATGGTCTCTCTCGTTGCCTGAGAAGATTCATACTTTCCAGCACTTTTATTATCTGGAACAATCATAAATGCTGTCCTTAGGGACATTCTGAGAGTGGGGCCACGAAAGACTCACACCTCAGATCTATTACGGGAAAGAGGTAAGGGAGAGATGCAGGGGGAAAGAAATTTGAAGATAAACAAAAGGGAAGGAAAATTTATATTTTGAAACACTGCGAGGGTAAGTAATAAGGATAAAGATTTCTAGAAATTTGTAATTAAGTTTGATTTTGTATGTGCGTGCGTGCGTGCGTGCGTGCGTGCGTGCGTGCGTGCGTGCGTGCGTGCGTGCGTGCGTGCGTGCGTGCGTGCGTGCGTGCGTGCGTGCGTGCGTGCGTGCGTGCGTGCGTGCGTCTAGTTCATAAATGGAAGAGTGCTTAGGTACGTAGAGAAAAGAAAAGAGGTAGGGGGATTTATAGTAGAGGAACGTAAAGAAAAATTGGGCAAAGGAAACGAACTTAATATGTAAAAATGAAGGAGTGGTAATGTCGGTCGTATGTATAAAACAGAAAAAGGTTGTAATAATATCGGTATACGATAGGGGGAGTTGGCAAATTTTAGAACAAAAGTTTGAGAAAATTCTGGAAAGCATGGAAAATGAAGAGATAGTAATAGAGGATTGTAATGTGAGAACAGGTGACTTAGGTAGTGTGAAATAGGTAAAAGAGGAAATAGAAAGGAGAAGTAAAAACAAAAGATAGGAAAAAGTGGAGGAAAAGAGTTGATTGACTAGATGCAGAGAAGGAGATGGTATATTTTAAATGAAATGTTGGAAGGAGATTGGGATGTGGAATATACTTATTTATAAGTAAAAGGAGTAATACGATTATTAATTATTTAATTATAAATAAAGGTATAAGAGAAAGCGTAAGAGAGTTTGTAGTAGGAGACTCAGGTGGACTCGTACCACATGCCGTTGTTGCTTAGCAACAAGGTTGGAAGGAGAAGAAGAGAGGCAGAAGATAAAGGAAGAAAAGAAAAATCAAGGAATAAAGAATGGAGCGAATAGGCAATAAAAAAATATCAAGAGAAGACGGGAATTTTGGTTGGTGAAGCAGAACAAAAAGAAATAACAACGGAGGAAAAGTGACAAAGAATTAAGAAAATTGTACATAGAGCGTTGGTTAAAAAGAAGGTAAAAATCAAAAGCTAGGAAAAGATTGATGAGATAGAAGTTGTATTAAGAAGAAGAAGAAAGTACCGAGAATAAAAAAATGGAGAAAAGGAAAAACAGGTAGAAGAAAATACATAAAAGAAAGAAATCAATTAAAGGAGTTAAAGAAGAAGAAGAAGTAAAAATAAAAAAGAGAAGAAGAGGAAGCTGAATCGAGATGTTTGAAGAAGAAAGCGGATGTATGGAAATTTATAAACAAGAAAAGAGGCAAGAAGATATGGGAAGATAATAATATTAGGACAGAGGAATAAAATAGCATTTTATGAATCTGGAAGAAATGGAGGAAATGGAGGCAAGAAACGGGGCGAGAGCACAGGAGGATAAGGATTTAAAAAAAGAAGAAATTAGAGGAGTGCTAAAAAATGAAAAACAAGAAGGCTAAGAGTATCGGAAGCGTGGAAATATGTGGGAGATACGTTATGAAAAGACATGTTATTAAAACAAGTTTGGAAACAAAGTGAAATTCCTAAGGATTGGAGACAGAATATCATTGTGCTATTATATAAGAAAGGAAACACAGAATTGGTAGGAAACTATAGAGGGATATCGTTAACTGGTATGTGGAGATCCTAAAAATTAAATTGGAAGAGGAGGTATGGAAGAAAAGTCTAATCCTGGAGATGCAAACGGAATTCAGAAAAGGCAAGTCGATGATGGATAACATATTTGTACTGAATCATTTGATTCAAACGAGCAAGCAGGTGGAAGATAAGAAGAGGAAAGTAAACGTTCTCTTTGTGGACCTAAAGGCAGCTTTTGACAAAGTGGATAGAAGCTTTCTTTTGGAGGTTATTAAGGAAATATGGAATCAAGAAGCAGCTGATAAGATTGGAGCACATATACGAGGTCACGGAGGTTGCTGTTAGGATGAGCAGGGGTTTGTCAGAGAAGTTCCAGATAAGAAGAGGAGTTAGGCAGGGCCTGAGTCCACTTCTATTTAATTTATACATTGCGGATCTTGACCGAGAGTTAAGGAATAGGGATGTTGAGGGAATTGCTGTAGGCAGTGTAAGAATATGGAACTTAACGTATGCGGATGATATAATGCTACTGGCGAAAAATAGGGTTGTGCTGTTAGATATAATGGATACTTAGAAGATTTTTAAAAGGTAGGAAACTAGAATTGTGCGCCGAAAAAAAACGAAGGGAGTAGTATTTAATAAGCGTGGGAAGAAAAAAAAGGAATTATGGAAATGAGAGAGCAAAGAAATTGAGGAGGTACAATCTTTCAAGTACTTAGGCTTCACACTTAATAGGAAAGATGATTATAAAGATCACATAGTAAAATTGAGCTAGAAAGAGAGGATGGTAGCTAGAAAGGTATGGGGTTTAGAGGAATGATTGTGCAGAGATTTTATAAGGATGTGAGTATCGTTTAAATACCTAGTTCAAGGTGTTATAGGAGTATGAAGTGGAGATCTGAGGATAAGAAGAAAGAAAAAATATTGAGACGATTATGTTGGATTATGTGAGATAAATATTCAATATAAAGTTCTGCACCAAGATATGTGAAAATGAAGATACGCTATGGATAAATTAAGGATAGGTTGTAGAATAAGAACTATAAGATACGAGAAGAGATTAAAGAGAATAAGGGAAGATAGTCTATTAGAATGTTAAGAGAGAAGGAAGAGGACAAATGGAAAGATTTAAATTTATAAAAAAGAAAAAGGTTTTACAATAGGAATGGATGGGAGATACTAGAGAATTAGGAGATGATGATAATGAAAGGAGGTTAGAGGAGGAAATAATTAAGAGGGAAAGGAATGTGCAAAGACAGTGGGAAGATAGTAGGCTGAAGATTGCGAGATACAATGGAAGGTACAAGGAATTTGATACGGGTAATAGATTTCCCAGTTATTTAAGGAAGAAAAACCTGTTAAGTTGGGAATGGCGAAGGTATGGAGGATTGATAAGACTTAGATGCAGAAATATGGAGGAAGGAAATAAATACAGGTTATAAGAATATAGGGGTTGCGGAATAGGGATGAATTGCATGGAACATTATGTGGAGGAATGTCAAAAAGTAATTGATTTAGAGATCTAGGAGAAGATAGAGAGAAAATATGGAGGAAACTTTGGAGCAAAGAATTAGATTCAGTAAAATTTTAAGTAAATTAAAGAGATGTATTGGAACAAAATTACGTCTGGGCGCTCAAAGTATACTATTAGAAATGCTGTGATATGTTTTTATTGTATTACATTAGGCGATATATTTATATATTTTAATATTTATATAGTATGTTATATATTAGAATGAGGCTGTGATGTGTGAATATTATATATTATAAGACACAGGAATCTATACTGTGATATTCGGAGCTATGATAGGATAGATTAAAGTAGCAAAGATACTTGGGAATAAGCAGAAAGTATTTGTTAGGAATAAAGTATTTGCGGAGTAGTGCATATAAGAGATAGAGTCAAGAGTGTTAGATTTTTTTGCATTGTGGAAGCATGAGTATGGTTAAGAAATTTATTGTAAACCAAGTCCGTTCTTGGCAGTTGTAAGCTGAAATAATAAAATTCTACATATTTATACATAATCATGCATGAAAAATTTTTTACCGGGAATGAATTAAAATATTTAAAATTCGTATTCTATTAATGTTTATATCTTAGATATTTCAACTTTTAAGCAAGCGTTGTGCCGAGCTGCGATGCCAGTTCACAATGCCATTCGGCGTTGAGACCGCTCACGCGCCGCTGACGTATCTTCATTATAATAAAATTTTCATTGTCAGTAGTACAAATAATAATAAAATAAAATTCTCGTTATAATTTAAGATTGGCTTAATATTCTTTCGTTTTTTATTCATATTGATTGGATGATCAGTTTATAAGGAAAAATAATAAAAATAGTTATTTTTCAAGTTCGAACATTTTTTTATCTCATAAACTATTAAGTTTATTAGAAAGAAATAAAAAAAATGTTCATTTTTATTCAATTAAGCTTCTAGAATTTTTTTGAAATTTTTTTTTCGAAAATTTTATTCGATGTTTACAGATTTTTTAAAACAACAAAATGTTCGACGATTACATAAAAAAGATGTATATATAGATGTTTTTTCCACAGAATAACATGAGAAATTAAATTAGAATAAAAAACTTGAAGTAAGGACTCTTAATATTTAAAATCCAACGAAATATAAAGGGCTAATAAGAATCAAAAACTTAATAAAACTCTATTATTTGATTAACATAATTAAAAGTATAATTAAAGATAATTAAAGATAGAAAATACAAAAGTTAAATTGCTAGAATACAATAACATATGTTATTATATTCTAGCGGTTTAACTTTTGTACTTTCTATAGTTTGATTTATTATTTTTAAATAATGGAGTTTTATTAAGAAATTAAATTATTTCTAGAACGTTGGTTGGTAGATTAATGCATTTTCTAAATGACTTCTTGGAGGTAAACGGCTCGCCTAAAAACAATAAAAAGATGTAAAAAGAACTGTCGTTCGTATGTTCTCTTTAATAGATATGAAAATAAATTTTATTATGTGTTAAACAATAAAATTTTTTTCTAAAAAGGGCGCAGATGACATTATCAATGCCAACGGAGGAAGGATACAAAATTGTTTATACGAGATTAATAGATTATGAACCATCACGTTTTATTTATAATGATGTCATGAAATATTTTTCTATGGTGGTTGACTTGTGGTTGTACACTGAAGGAACCGCCAAGGGCCATGTAATTGTTATAGACATGACAGGTGTTACTTTCGCTCATGCTGGCCGTCTTAGTCCAATAGGGATTAAAAAATATCTTTATTACTTACAAGAAGCTATACCAATCAGACTTAAAGGTTTGCACTTTATTAATACCAATGCAGTCATGGATATCATTTTGTCGATGATGAAGCCGTTTATGAAGAAGGAATTAATGGATGTGGTAAAAAAATGATAAAAATATTTTATATTAAGTACTACAGGGTACGTCACCAAAATCCGGACAATTTCTTTAAACAAAAAATGTTTTTAATGAAAAATTAAATATTACAAAAAATACTTTTACATGGCACTTGGGGGATTTCTGTAGAGCACAATTATTTGATAAATCCTCCATTAGCTTGAATGACGGCTTCTATTCTCTGAAGCGTTCGCACACACGCTATAATGTAGCGCTGTCCATGTCGACGAATGCTGCCTCAATAGCGGTCCTTAATGACGTCACATTGGGATGCCGAGACTTGTTTGTGACTCTTTCAACTACGCTCCATACGTAGTAGTTCAAGAGATTTAAATCTGGACTGTTGGGAGGCCAGAATTCCTTGGATCAAAACATATCGACGTTATCTGAGAGCCAATTTTGAATTAAATAATTTATATGAGCCGATGCACCATCCTGCTGAAAAACATATGGCCTTTCGTCACAGTTTCCATCCATGGTTTCACTACATCCATTAAAACGCGCAATGATTTCCCTGAGTACGAAATTAGCACTTGAATCTTTTCAACGACTGCGAGGGTGCGTTCTTTCGAGTGACTCTTCCTCGTTGGTATACTGGAACCTTCGTTAGACTGTTTTAAAGCGGTATATATATTTTGCCACAACGTCATAAAAGGTTGATCTCGAGTATCCACAGAACTGAATTATTTCCATTGCTGAGCGTCCAGAGCGAAAGCCTTTGATGATCACGGCTCTTTGATTATACTTCGCATTTGATTTCAATATCGCGGCCATTTTGAGAATATGATAATACTGTTTACTAGAAGCATCAGACTTCTCAACAACAACCTCTGGCGGAGGCACAATATAATGGAAAATTTAAATTAAAATTTATCCGGATTTTGGTGACGTATCCTATACATACATAAAATAAAAAAAAACATACATGTAAATATAAAAAAAACTTTGTTTCTACCTTAGGCTGATAGAAAAAACCGATCTCACGGCTGCCTAAGCTTTTCTTCTTTTCTTTTGTACATCAAATACAAGTATATGTGACACCAGATAAACAAATCGGTCACACATGTGACGCGTGGTAGTGAACATGTTATTTCAGTTTCTTTTTTAAGTTCTAATTAAAATTTGTTTAATAAACAAATAAAATAAAATAATGCTTGTTTGTTTGAAGAGCAAAAAATAATTTAAAACGATCAAAAGTTGAGCACATAAGATGTCTAAATAAGTAAATTCATTTAACACATTGAGCGCCGAGCAATTTTTACAGGTGTACTACAGGAGCTAAAGCTTGAAACTATCCAATTTGGAAATTATTATTTTTTATGCAATTTGAGAATTTTGATTAGTTATTTTAATATATTGCCACTGCATACGTATATTGTTTAACGCACCGGCAGGAATGCTGCGTATCTGCTGACGTTCAATTATATCGGCATTATATCATATTTTTTTTATTTATTGTATATTCTTATATTTAACTGTAAATTTAATTTTGCAATCTTCCGATACAAAATATTAATTTTATTTGCACACTGCAAATTTATAAATGCATGCAAAGCTATTACAATGAATCTCAAAATTACACGTAATGTTGTAATTATGCACAACAATTTTTTACAGTATTAAAAATTTTTATGCATAATTACAACATTTTGTGCATAATAAAAGTATTATTATGAATATTGGCGAGCAAGAGACCGGGGTATCTTACTCGTGCTAGTAACAAATGTATGAGACAGCAAAAGACACCACGAGCCGACGTTCAATTACGCTTTCTCTCTCAATCATGAGCCTTGCGCTAAGAACAGAACATCGGAGCGTCCCCCACTACTTTCTCCCTTCGCGCTCCTCGCCTCTTTCGTGTTTCCAATAACACATATGTGTGTACTTCGGTACGAGTGTGTAGCGCCGAATGCCAGGAGACAGCATTCTTGCTAGTGCGTGTACATGAGGAGCTGACGAGAGCATAACACTATCCAAACTACTACAAACTATCCAAATATGTGTCGTTGGCTACCGATGAGAGTAGTCATTATCACACGGTGTGTGTCATCGACGCTCAATATGATAACAATTTAATAAAATATTATATACAAAACGTTTCGACTCATAAAATCTTCATCAGTTCACAATTATTATAAAACATACAAATGATAAAATAATTTATGTAAAATTTACATATTAATAAAATTTAAAAAAATATAGTAATAATGAGAAGCAAGTGAATTTTGTGAAAATCAATTATCATTAATATATATTTTAATTATAAACTGATAAAGAACTGTGAACTGAAATGTTTTATGTACATTATTTTATTAAATTGTTAAATAAATTTTAAACGTCTTATTTGCTTGTCTTTTGAATGTTTTAAATTAAGTTAAAACCTAATTAATTATCAAAAATTTCATATTAAGAATTAAAAGATCGCAATAAATAATAATATTTTTTCTAGTTGTAAGAAAAATAAATTCAACATACAATTATTATTTTACATCTAAAATATGTATTTTCAATGTCTTATATAATATATTTTCGATATATTTTCAGTTACATATTCATACTAGCCCGAAAGATACGCTAGGAAAATTCATGCCATTGGAAGCATTTCCATGCAATGTAGGTTTAGAAGGGAATGCTAGACCATGGAACGAACAACAAGAAGAGCAATTAAAAAGGCTAGAACATCATCGTGAATGGTTTCTACAAGACGAAGTCACAAGTCGTGTAAACGAAGCATTAAGAATAGGCAAAAGCAAAACGATAGACATGTTTGGGGTCGAAGGAAGTTTTAAACAACTAGATATAGATTGATTTGTGTGTTTAATTTATCCGGAAGACGTAAACATATAAAATATTGCTTAGAGTGGTGTGTTTTAATTATCTAAATACATATTTTTTTTATATACATGGGAAAAAATGTTTCATATATAATTATAAATAATTATATTAAATTATATATAATTGTATAAAAAATTGACATTTTATATACACAAATTATATATAATTATATATAAAATATGTTTATATATATATATTATAATATATAACATTTTTTCCCGAGTATCTATGATCATAAGAAGTAAATAAAAATTGAATTTGTTTATATCAATAGAATTAATAATGATACAATTATAACAATTACCCAAAATTTCATTATAATTCATTCATAAGCAATAATAATTTTATAAAAATGATATATTTGTTTATTTCTATTGAAAATTAAGATTTTGTTTAAGGGGGGAGGGGGAACACTATAGAGACCGGAAAATTAACAATACTTTACGAATTTTTTAAAAGTAAACAATACACGTAAATAAAATTTGATTTTATTTATATAAAAATATATTTTTTAATATGTATGTAAAAAAAATGAGCCCGACATTTTTCCATTTTTATGTTTTGTAGAGTTGACGCTAGGCCTTAAAAAAAAGAGGGATGAACTGGTTGACATGATTTTTGCAAAACAATTGATCAGAAATAAAAAGAATCAAAATTATTCTTAAAGTATGGATCACTCATTTCTGTCTCATCGCAGGAAATTTTAAATTTAATCAAATTACAAATGCTATTGAACTTTTTTAAAAAAGTCTATTTAAATTCTTTTTTATTTTTTATCATTTAAAAAAATCCAATTTTGAATTTAAAAAATTCTACGATAAGTCAATAGGTTTATTTTATACGTATTTTGAATTTTTTTAAACTCCGATTGGAATAATCAGTTTTACTCTAACATATGTTGATATGCTGTCATCCAAATCGAAAAAAGTAGTTTTGAAAAAAATGCAATTAAAGTTTCTGTATTGGATTACATGTGGATGAAATGGAAAATTTGGATTAACGTCTATTCAGTGATTCCTGGGCCATAAAGTAATTCCTCCAATTCCAAAATTCGATTTCGGAATTTGGAATTAGCCTCAGTGTAAAGTACAAGCCTCTTTTGTCATTTCTTGTGCTCGTTGATTAGCAGTTGAGTTCATCGTCGAACAAGTGTTCATCGTCGATTTTTATGCAAAAGTCATATGTATTTTTTTACCAATTTATACTTCAAGCTCCTTCAGAATTTGCAAGAGATCCACGTGATTATCATTGAATAGTATTTTTATTTTATTTTAGCAAAAAAATAAGTTTGCTGAATTGTTTGCTCATTTCTTGTCTGACTGCGTGAAATTAGCATATGTTTTACAATATGGCGTAATATATAATATATGTCTTTATGTATATATCCAGATAGCCAAGCGTGATATAGTACATTGTGCAAACTAATGCATTGTATATATTGTTATATATTTGTTGTATATTTGTTGACATCAAAGTAGGACACATTATAAAATACACATTAATGCTTATATGTAATCAGTTGTCAAAATTTCTAAAGCAAACTGTGAACATTGGTGATATATTATGTTATCCGAAATATGACAGCAACATGTTAACAACAAATAATAATTAATCGTTTCATCTTAAACATCATGATGAAATCATGATAGCAACAGAACATATATAATGATTTCCAATGATTGTTGCAAATATATCTTCAAGGTATAAAGTTTTTTAATTGCAACTCGTTACAAACAAAATACTGACAATAATGAAATATACAAATTGAAATGTTACACGTTTTTGAATGATGATCGAGGATATTTATGCTGATATGTTGCCATCACTTTGCCATTACAAGAATTCGAATTCCGTTGAATTTAACATAATAAAAAACGAGACATAATGCTGTCTCACCTTGTCATGAGTTTGTCGAAATTGATTGCTCCAATATATCAACAAACACACTGCATTTATCTGGGTTAAGCAAGAAATGAATAAGAAATTCAGCAAACTCATTTTCTTGCTAAAAATAAAAATGGATCGGAGATGGCCGATCGAGTTGCCTAAAATTCCATATCTCTAACAATTTTTTAAATTTTGACCTCAAATTTTCAGAGGACATTCTGGAAATGTGTATACATCTATTACAATGAAAATCCAAAAATCGATTTTTTTTAAATTCCAGTGTTCCTCCTTCTTAAAAAAATAAGTATAGTCCCGATATATGTTTGAGTTTGACGGATGTATCGATGTAACGTTCGAACGATAAGCCCAACTCGTCGATACGGTTGATGTCAAGTATACGCGATTCTCCAACATCACGTCCAAAAATCTATACGCGATAGTGACATCTTTAACAAACATCAGCTCGGCGATTGCGAGCTATTGGTTTTAGTTTTTTTAATATGTATAAAAGAAGAAATGATGTAATAATATGTGAATAAAAAAAATTTTTTTTTGTTCATATTATGTATGTGCTTTCTTTATTTCCATCCATTCATTCTCGACGCGCTATAGCGATATCTTTTCGAGACTACACTTATGATCTAAAGTGTTTTATATACAACTGCCCCCCTATAAATAAATCCTAGGCAGGCTCGTTTCTCAACGGCGAAGATTGATTCTCAACGTCAGTCTTTGTCCGCGCGCAAGACGTATTATAACGTGAGTGATATTTTTTTCCCCAACGTGCAACAATATTCTACTATTTAGCATTAATGGTAGAATATTGTTGCATATTTTCTGTGATTAAGTGAAGTGATAATTTTTTTTTTTACTGTGCAGCTATAACATGCAAAAAGAACTACAAAAAGTTGAGGAGACTGCCTCCTCTTCCTCCTCCTCCTCTTTCTCAGAGGAGATTCAGAGTGATATCATAATTGATCTCAGTCAATTATATGTAGATCAATTAGGATTGTTCCATCGTTCTCATCAAGATTGCCGATGAAATAGACGATCTCACTTATGTGTGCATTAACAGAATTGCGTTCAACCACCTCATCGACAATCTCGATGAGGCTGTAGAGGAAGAGAAATAAGAATTCAGCGGATGATGAGGAGGAGGAGGACGGAGAGGGAGAGGGTGTGGAGAAGGTAAGAATATTTTTTTTTATTATATATTTTTTTCTTTCTTTTTTTCTTTAATATTTTTTGTTCGCGTTATACTATAATACCGCCATGCATTTTGGGGTGGGAGTGAATTCCACGGCGGCTGTCTGAAACGCATTTTGGGATGAACGCGGGGTCTGCGGCGGTGGCGGTGGCGCTGGCGCCTGTGGCGGGATTTGGGGTGATGGTGCTGACGCTGACGCTGACGCTGACGCTGGCGCCTGCGGCGGGGTGTGGGCATTATATCAGTAAACACCGATAGCGCTGGGACTCATCATATCACTAAACACCGATAGCATCGACTTCCCACGCTTTCTCTCCCTTCCTCGCGCCTCCCTTAGAGGACCTGAGTTAGAATCGTCACTATTATATTACTCACACAACGTTCATTAGATGGCCAAATCTGGTTTTTATTTAGTTCGAATGTCCATGGACTTAGTATAAATGTTTTAAAAATGTATGCTATTCAACGTACAAAGTATGTTCACATTTGGACATTTAAAAAATGTTCATCTCAAAAAATTTTCTAAATCTGCTCACGACGTGTTGTTTTTGCTGACTTGACAAGTAAGAACTTTTTTTACGAGGACAAGTCAATATGCTTTTAGGAAAACATAGTAAAACACATTTTTTTTTATCGATTCATTTTTATTTCTCAACATAGTCTTCTTTCAACTCGATACACTTGATCCAACGATTCTCCAACTTTTTCAAACCGTATAATATGATTTGTCTAATTCTTCAAAATAAGCCTCTGTTTCGGCGATGAGCTGCTCTCTGGTGGTGAATCTTTTTCCTCCGAACCATTTCTTCAAGAAATAGTCGCAGGGGGCTAAATCTGGCGAATATGCTGGATGGGGAAGCAATTCGTAGCGGAATTCTTTGAATTTGGTCATCGGTGCCAGGCACGTGTGAATCCGTGCATTGTCTTGATGGAAGAGCACTTTCTTCTTCGCCAAATGATGTTTTTTCTTTTAAATATTGTTGAAACGGTCCAATAAGGCTGCGTAGTAATCGCCATTGATCGTTTGTTTCGATGGAAGGTAATTGATAGGAATTATACCGCGTGCATCCCAAAAAACTGTAGTCATCACCTTTCCGGCCGACTTCACGGTCTTCGCCTTCTTTGGAGCTGGTTCACTCGGTGAAGTCTATTGTTTTGATTGTTCCTTCGTCTCGGGTGTAAAGTAATAGATCCATGTTTCGTCCACAGTAATGAATCAACGCAGAAATTCATCTGGATTGAAACATCTCCAAACATTGTTTTGAAATCGTCACACGGTCGCGCTTATGATCCACAGTGAGCAAACGCGGCACCCATCTTGCCGATAGCTTTTTCATACCCAATTGTTCGTGCAAAATTGAAATCACTGTGCCATGTGATATGCCTATGGCCTCAACAAGCTCGCACACTTTCACTTGTCGATCAGTCAAAATAATATCGTGGACTTTATCGATGATTTCTGGCGTAGCAATTGGACGTCCCGAACAAGGTGCATCACATGTGAATGTACGACCACGTTTAAATTCATTCACACAATTGTATACAGTTGCAAACGCTGGTGCAGATATGCTACGAACATTATTCAACTTGGCTTTGATTTCTTTCGATGTTAAACCTTTCATATGTAGATGTTTGATCGCTGCACGAAACTCGTTTTTTTTTCATTTTGCAAAAAATACAAAGGTTGTTCGCTTTAATCGTCTACAGAAATGAAACCACGCGATGAATTCCGTTCAAAATTTGACAGTAATCAGCTGAAAGATGTTACTTGTCAAAAAGTAGTGTGACACTGCGAGTTCTCAGTCCTCTGACAGATTTTCTCAGAACTTATTGACTTGCTCTTATATTATTATACAGTATTCCAAGACTGACGCTAAATATTTTATGAATAGAATCTTTGTAAAATTTTAGATTAAAGAAAGAACACTATTTACTTTGTTGGTCGCATCTTTAAAATAATATGCCAGTGGTATCGGTGCTACCGGTAGTGCCGGTTGTGCCGGTGGTACCGGTGATGCTAGAAGTGCCGGTTGTAGCCGCGGTATCCGCGGCATCCGTGGCCTTTGGGGCAGTGTACCATTATAGATATGCCCATAATGGAAGCATAATCGATTTTACAATGAAAATTTTCATTCATTAGTTCAAGAACGTATTTTAAGTTTCATGTCAAAATTTCTGTTCTGTTTTCTAAGGCACGGTTTACCAATGTTACTTTGACTTTAGGCGAGACTTAAAACTCTATCTGTCTCGTTTTAAAACCAAAAAGAGACAGACACAGAAAGAGTTTTAAGCCTCGCTCAAAGTAACGTTGGTGCAATTGGGCTTAAGTAACTAAAAAATGTAAAACAAATAACAGTAAAAGGTGATTGTTCCTTAAAAATTTGAAAGCCAAAAATTAATTTACCTATTGCGCATGCTATTTATATTTAAATTACATCTCATCATCTTGTATCCTTTATGAAATTAAAAATACTGATACTACAGTAAAAATCAGTAAAAAACAAAATTTGTATTTTAGAATATAAAAATGATGCACAATACATATAGAATCTAAAATTTATTAAAAAATTGTTTATCGATAAAATACTTTAAACTGAAGCTATAGAAATCAAAGCTTTAAACGATTTAGCTGGATCTTAAATGCTTGTATGATTCTTGTGTGAATTTATATACTATGTATTTAATTTTCAGAAACGCGCGCCGAAATGATTTTTCGGTCTTTGAAAACACTAACTCTACTAAACTATCGCAGTAATATCACGAGTTAAATTGACTAATAATGGAATGCAAGAGATCCGGGTTCGATTCCCGGCGGAGGTAATATTTTTTGCCATAAGAATTAATTATTTACAGATTTTAATATGTTATTCAACATTATTAAGATCATTTCGAAGATCCGAATAAGCTCGAAGATCAAATATTTTTAATTGCTAGTCAATTTAACTCGTGATGTTACTGCGGCAGTTTAGTAGAGTTAGCGTTTTCAACGACCGAAAAATCATTTCGGCGCGCGTTTCTGGGGACTATATACTTATATTATTATATATTTAAGATCCAGATCGTTTAAGACTTTGATTTCTATAGTTAGTGTTATCACATATACGGTCTTATAATATGTTATATTGTTTATTTTAAACTGAATTAATACATATTTAAATTATAAGGACTTTTCCATTCAAAAAACATAAATTAAACTGTTTTCTTAAATGCATTTAAAAATACAGAATTTCTGTTTTTGTAATGGAAGAATCTTTATTATACTAGTTTGAATTCGTATTATCTAAATTCTAAATTTCAGTTTGAAATAATTTATTAGTATAAAACTTTTATAAAATTAATATAATAAGAATAGGGCTACGAGCCAAGCAAGGTCTTAATGTTGTGTTATTAAAAAATAAACAGTTTATTGTAACAAACGTTTCGACCCCAATTGGGTCATTCTCAATGTTAACTTTGACACAATTTAAAATCAAATACTCATTTAAATGACAAAACTAGATGTAACTCTGCGTTTTAAGAATATTATTGAATTACTGAAGATGGCCAGATTGTGACCGAAACGTTTAATGTTTTAATTAATGTAATAATAATTAAATATCACAAACTATAACTTGTGCTATGATTTTTTATGCTCTTATTTTTTATATGTGTTAATATTAGAACCACGTTAGTTTCAAGATATATTTTTTAAATGACAAAATCTTGACGAAACGTGTGATGTGATTTAGCTAGAAATTATAATATATATATAATTCATCGTTGTGTATGTACCACTATGGTTGTGGATGGTTGTGTGAATTGATATAACGATATTCTGATTACTCAGCTTTTCAGGAAAGTTCTAGTTATTAGAATAATCAATTTTCAATAGTCAAATGTTGCTCTTAAATAGTTCACTATCAGTTACCAGACTAAACTCAGAGTTGATTTATTGGTCAGTCTATATGTGTAATTCTAAATCTTTGCGACTGCACTTTTTAAAGTTCACTCTATAAGACAATCGTTGACGATCACCAAGCATTGTAATGTATCTACACTTTCACGTTCATATATCGAGTAATGCTGTATCTATGTTTTCACGTTCATATATCGATTTTTACAACCATACACACGATGAATTTTATATATTATTATAATTTCATAAAATCATTTCGTCAAGATTTTGTCATTTAAATAAGTATTTGATTTTAAATTGTGTCAAGGTTAACGTTGAGAATGACCCAATTGGGATCGAAACGTTTGTTACAAAAAACTTTGTTTTTTAATAACACAGCATTAAGATCTTGCTTGGCTTATAGCTCTATTCTTTTTTATTATATTTCTTTTTTATTATATTAATTTTATAAATTATTTGGACCTTAGTTCTTATATAAAATTTTTAAATAAGTTTTAGGTTCCATATGTATAATGTATTCTTTTTATATCCCGAAATACAAATTATGCATATTACTGACTTTTACTATCAGTATTTTTATATTACAATTTGCTGGTGAGGTGTAATTTTAATAAAAATAGCATGTGCAATACGTAATTTTTGACTTCTAATTTTGAACGAATACTCATTTTTTATTTTTTTATTTACTTAGAAAATACAATTTAAGCAATTGCATTATATTATATTTGAAGGAATATATTGAGTGGCGAGCTTTGGTTGTTATGGCGGTGCGTGTGTGGCAGGTCACAGCCTTCGACCTCACTGTCGCCTGTAGTGCGCAAAGTAGTCTCGCAAAGAAGAAGAGTTCCGTTGTAACTAGGCCGAGATTTAACTATTTACAATGTATTTACACAACTATATATAGTGAAGTAGCCCTGAAAAATGTTGTTTGTGTGGTCCTGAAAAAGGCCGTTATGACACAGTGTCTACCACGTTATACGTTCGCGAAATAAGATTGATGCGTCCACTTAGTAAGGCCCCAGCATTCACTGTTGTTGTTGCAGTCGACCTCGGTGGAATGGCCTATGGATAGCAAGAAAGTGACTCTTCTTCGCCAGGCCGACGGTGTCTCTGGCGACATATGCGAGGAGAGCTGCATTTGCCTCAGCATCTGCGGCGTTCCTTGACATCTATGTGCCGGTGGTGGTCCTTGGTATTACAGGCAGCGGTGAGACGGCGACCGGAATGGCGACGTATACCTTCGGAGCTGGCAATTCCATCCCTGGTGAAAAAAATTCATCTGAATTTCTCTGAAAATTTCTCCTAAAAAGTCTAAAAATGTCTCTCAAAATGTCCAGAATTTCAGACACGTTTCAGAATTTTTCAAAGAATTTTTCAAAATTATTTTAGAGCCTTTCAGAATATTTAAGTGATTTTTAAAGATTTTCATGAAAATTTACTTGTTACAATAATTTTATATTATTGTATTATAATTTTATATATTTTTAATAAATTTATTTGTTACAATATATTCATAGACTTTCAGAGTTTGTCAGAGAATTGTTCGAAGATTTTCAAAGATTTTCGATGTTTTTAAAAGAATTTATATAAATTTATGTCAAAGACTTTCAGAGTTTTGCATGTAATTTTAATCAATAATAATCAATAATAATAAGATTTTCAGACACTTTGAGACATTTTTAAAATCTTTGAGGGAATTTTTTAGAGTAATTTTTACACTGTTAAATCTATGATGTCAAATTTAAATTAATTTGAGTCGCCACTGCTCTTACTCAATATATCAATATTTTATATTAAAACGATGGAGTTAAACAGTTTAAAATTGTTCAAATTGGGCTAAATTTGACACTATAAATTTAACAGTATAAAATTATTTTTAAAAATCCCCTTAAAAAGTTAAAAATCTCTGAGTGTCTGAATGTATAATTAAGATTATCTGTAAAACTCTGAAAGTTTCTGATTAGTATAAAAAATGTTCAATTTATAACTTAAAAAATGTATTAAATTTGATTCAAATTTAATTAATATTTATTAAATACATACGTTAATAATAATATCGTAATTATGTTTTGTTATCATTCGACGAATCTATAATTATATTGTACCATTACGCAACGAAAACAGGAACGACATATATTAAAATATAATAAAATATAATTTATTAAAATTATATATATTAAAAATATATTAAAATATAATTTATTTTTTATATTCTTTGGTGCTGGTGACTTATATATATATATATATATATATATATATATATATATATATATATATACATACACAATATATTACATATACTTTTATATATTGTATATAATATTGCACATTGAAAAATCAAAAAAATTAATGGACTTGTAAATCAGATATACGATTAAACTATAAAAGTGTTATATGAATAATTATATGATGTAACCTTTAAAGATATCATATGAGAAATCGTGTTTCATTATGAGAAATGGGTTCTTTAACCAAAATATATTAGCTTTTTTTATAATTAGAAATATAATAGAACATCTGGATCAATCAATAGTTGCATAACAAATTGTATTTTTTGAAGTAATGTAATGGAACTTAAGATTATTATCACATTGTTATATAAAGTAACTTGAAATAAAAAATAATTTTTGAGTGTAGTACTATAGTATAATTAAGTCAGTTTAGATAACAATTTTAAAAAACAATTCGCAAAATTAATCTGTGATAGTAGAAGTATTGTTTTCCTCACATTTTTCACTGAATTCTACGTTTTCTGATATTTTACATTTTCTTTGGTTTACTGAGGGATTCATTGCGCAGTTGTAATACTACGATCTAAATAAGTATTAAATTGTTGTAATTCGTGCTGCCTAGAATTATCTCGATAATCGTTCCTTTCTAGCCATATTTTATAATAGCATTTCAAGACTGCCACTTTTGTAGAGGTCATTTCCAGTTGATCATCTTTCACATGCTTCGTTTATTTTACATATCTTTTTTGATAAGGATTTGTAGTCCCAAATACCGATACTCATAATCGACACGAACTTGGCCGGAGACAACACATCTTCATAAGCAATTTTATTACACTTCATACCATTTCCAAAGGAAATTTGATTAGGCTTTTTTGGGTTCTTTCGACCATTTTTTTCGTCTACCGTTTGATTTACTTCAAAAGTTGCTTCGTCAGCTTCCGATATTTCTGGAACTTTTACTTTTTTACGCATTTCGAATGTGAACTAATATGACATAAAATACAATTGTGTACATTGTTACAGATTTGAAAATTATTTTTCAAATACTTAGTAACTCAATTACTTCTTTCATTTACAAAAGTGACCATGTTTACATATTCCTTACATAATATTCTTGTTATTATTCGAAATGTATTTTTAACTATTGTAGCTCACAAATAATTTGAATTGTAACAATTATTATAAATTTCAGTTTTTCTAATTATACAATGTCATTAAGTTTATATAAAAGACAAACATTTAGTTCTTATCCATCATATTCACAAAATCTATTAACTTGCGCGCAGTTTTTTCTGTCATGGGAAACTTATTGGATTTCACCAAGTTATTGTACTTGCTTTTCAGATTCAAAATTTCTGATTTGGCTACTTGTATTTCAGCATCTTTTTTCTGCAGTAATTTCATCAATTTTATATTTTCTTCCTCAACTGTACCTTTAGCGTAATGTTCGATTTAGAATCCGTACTTTTAATTGAATTCTTATTGCTCTCTTCGCTGTCTGATTTATCAACAGACATTTCTTTCTATATGTGTATGACATAAAATTAATTTTATGAATAAGTGATACAGAAGAATAACATTATTGATAGGCAATATAGTAAAAAAAATTAAAATGTATAAAACAGTCAGAAACAACTATCGTATCGAGATAATTCAAAAACGATTAAGTATATTTAGAAACTTTCAATATTAAAGAGAAATATAATAACAATAATGCTATAAAGTATTAAGATTCATACATAGGATATTAATCTATTTTATCAATAAGTAACATATAAGTAAATAACACTATAAGAATAAGAATATTACATTTATAATAATATGAATGAGAAAATAACAATTATGGAACAACTGAATGTAATACTAAATATAATACTAGAATGTAATAACATAATTTAATATTGTACAGACCAACATTAAAAAATTACATGTCGCAAATATAATGACATAATAATATAAACGAAAAGAAAAATTTATAATCAAAAGTCACAAATCAATTTTATTTACAAAGAAAATTAATTGATAAAAAATATTGATAAACGTTAGAGAGAGCAAACGAACGAATGAGCGAGAGAGAGAGAGAGAGAGAGAGAGAGAGAGAGAGAGAGAGAGAGCAATTTAATGTAGGCATTGATGGCAATTTTGCATGTAAACTTATTGAATTTTTAAACAATACATCTTGAACTGTTTTTTCTTTACATATAATACGGACTGCTTAGACAGAGCCTATAATTAGAAGAACCATAATTTGTAAGAACATGCATAACGTTATTGCTTTGAGTACAATTCATTTCATACACAAGTTTGATTGCTGCAGCTAGCCAAATTTGTATTCCTCAAATAAGCATCGATTATCATTGCTGTGTCATTTTTCGATTGTTTAGAATTTACATTCTTCTAGAATAGTAGATTTCAGGAGATAATATATTGGGTCTTCTAAAAAGTATCCGCGGTTTTTTGTCACTAGATGTGTGTTGATGGTCATATATCTAGTGACAAAGTACCGCGGATACTTTTTAGATGACCCAATACTTTTTTAATTTTAAGCATTCAAAGTCAATTAACTTGTAATTCAAAAACTATTATTAGGATTTTTTTTTAGACTGTTAATAAGAATTCAAAAGAAATAATAGAGGCTATAATAGTAAAATAGTTCTTGTGATTTAGTCGGTAATACAGGAGGCTTTAGGATCCCCTTAAATTATAAGCATTTAAAGATATCATATAATTAAAAAATCATTATTAGCCTCGATATTTTTGTATTAGGATTTCGTCTTAGAATGTTCCAAAGAATCTGCTCTTTAAAGAACAAGCGTGGGTTGTGAGATACCCTGTATAGTAGTATATGTAGTTTGCATAATAATATGAAGTCATTATATTTTATTATATGATTACATGCGGTATAAGGAACACTATGATTCATACACCATGATTCATTATATATTTATTGAAAGAGAAGTATCTTCTTTTTTAATTTGTAGCTATCTCTTTCACGATTATATTCTTCCTCAGAATTGTCTTCTGTGTTTTCAAAAACAGAATCACCGAGTTTTGGGATTCTGATCCTTTTTGTCTCCATTATTATCTTTAACTCGCGTAATGTTTCTATAAAAACTTGTAACTTTTAAAAAATGTAATATACAGAAAATAAATAAAATTATATATATATAAAAAAGTGCTGCAAACGTTTCGACAACGATCATATCATTCTCAATTCTATTAGCATTGAGAATGACATGAAAACATAATTAAATTCACATTATTATGGTTTACACCTCGCTGGAACGCACACACATATAATTTATTATAATAAATCTCACCTGCAATTGCCAGAACTTGACATTTTACTATCTCGCCTTCTTTGCTTCGTAAAGAATATACATTTTTTGAATACGTTCCTTCTCTTTTTCGGAATATTATCGCGATACATCAAACTCCATCAGATCACGAATTAAAACAGTTTCCTGTTTTCCAGTTTTTTTAATCCATACCCGTACAAACGACATCGTCATGGTGGCATTTATGATGGTCATAGAATTGTTAAATAAAGGACTGATTTTCTCAACTACTTTTTATGCTTGGTAATTATTCAGTGATTCCAGCACAATTCGTTATTTATTAGGTCAATATAACCGGTATTCATATAACAATCTTATTTCAAGTATGTCTTATAATTAGACGCTATAATGCAGAGCCCTCTGATCGATTTGTGACACCTCAAGACTAAACTTAAGACGGTCTTGAATATATTAGAACTGAGCATGCGCCGCTAGAATCACGTCGTATGAATGTTTTCATGTTCGCATTTGGTAGTTCTCACAGACTTCCTAACCTGAATAGCAATCAATTGTAAGTGAGATTAATATCTCGATCGGTTCACAGGACAGAGCGACACTTTTTCTGTCAAATTCGTTTATTTTACGAAAAAACGCGTCGATTGATATATTTTTTATTAATTCTTGTGATTGTGTATGCTAAACTGAATAATTACACCTTGAATTTTTTTCGATTAAAAAATGTGCAAAAGAAAATATAAAAATTATTATGATGCAGAATGTGTTGCACCGACAATACCACGACAAACGTTATTTTCTAGCCGTCGAAAGAAACAATTGCTCACAGCCGAATCAATACAGGAAAATCTAGTAAGAAAATTGTAAATATTTATTATGTGAAAAAATGCACATGCAGACATAATTTATGCAATTCATTTTTGTACTACAATATAATAAATATTTTTTACTAAAATTATGTTTTTAAACAGTACAATCTATATCCTCAACAAGTAATGACAATCAACAAAATCTGTCATTCACATCGACCTCATATTTGCCTGAAATGTATAATCCGATAAAAGATGATGCGAGTAGAGATTGTGACAAGAACGATAACACTGATGATAGTTCAACATAGCGTTATTAGCTTAATGTCTCTAGATGACCTATCAGATATTGAAGAATGGAATTGGGACAATACGAAATATAAAATTAATGAATCTGATGACAAAGCAAATGAAAATGTAAATATATTTATAAATGATCAATATTAATGTTGATTATATGCCAATTCAAATACTTTTCGCGTCCAGTTTGAGAATCGTACATTTCAATTGAATATTGAGTAAATGAGAATAAAAATCGAACAGTATTTGTAATGATTGCGATTCTCAAGTATATATGTTAGTGGATTTTTTAAATTAATCGTGTTAACTTATCTTCAATTTTCGTTTCCTGTTTATGTTCTGTGCTTTTTTCGTCTGATTTGTTTTCTTGTGTTTAATATTTATTATTTAATTGAAATGAACGATTTTTTAATCAGACATGAAAAAATTTGTTTCTGATATACCCTACATAAGGGACAATCTTATTCTCAATATGTTTTTACAATACAGATATTGCAAACAAGTGAACATGATCCAAATTTGAATAATGCTTTGTATCCTTGCACACGAGGCGAAATGATACTCATATGTATGAAAATAGCGATGCGGTTCTGCCTTCCTTGGAACGCTATTGTTTGCATATTGCAAGCCATAAATACTATTTTTAAAAACAACCTTTTGTCAAATAGTAAATATAATTTGCTACAGTACTTCCCTATGCAGTCAGATAATTTTAAGTATCATGTGTATTGCTCAAACTGCAAAAAGTATATGGGTGAACGGTCACATATCGATCAATATTATTTGCAATTGTGGAATCCGCACTAAAATTTCAGAAACGAAATCATTTTTTTGGAATTAGACTTTAAAAATCAATTACAAAACTTATTACACAACCACACATAATGAAAGCTTTGGAGGAAGTACTTAATAGAAGTAGAAACGACGATGACATTATAAAAAATATATTTGATGGTAACATGTACAAAAAATGATCTCTCCTGATGGTTTACTTTAAATGGCAGATACAATCTGCCAATTTGTCGTATACTTTTAATATGGATGGCTGCACAACAGTCAAGTACCTCTTCAATTTGGCCAATTTATGTCATGATAAATTGCCAATTAACATACGTTTAAAAAACATGACTTGTAGGTTTATGAATTGACATCTGTAAACCTGATATGAATATATTTATGCAGTCATTCATAAATTAAGCGAACAAATTATCTTCGGAAGGAATCTCGTGGAACTTAAGAGATAATATCACTGTAACAATTTAGTAATTCCATTACTTTGCTCCGTTGACTCAGTGGCAAGATCAACAATATTAAATATGAAACAGTTCAATGGCAAATACGGACTTGCCCTTGCTGTGAACATCCGACAGAAGATGTTTCGGTGCAGACTAAAGGTACCAGCCGTATTTTACGGAAGTACACAGTCTCCACTAATATTCCACCTGACAGACGCATCCATAAGAAGAGACATGATCATAGCCTACAACGCTAAAGATGGAAAACATGTTAATGGAGTATGGGGACCTTCCTGTCTCATGAACTTACATTATTGATCTCGGAGATGGATTTGATCCCGAGTACATGCATTCTTGTCTTTTAGGCAATGTCCAACGGCAATATATGGATATTTTGTTAACTTCTGTCGGGAAAGAGTATTATGTGGGATCGCCAGAAAAAATGAATATTATCAATTCGCGTTTAATTCAAACTCCAAAATGTATTACAAGAACACCTAAAAAATATTCAGCTGGAAAGCCTCTGAGTGGAGGTCATGGATGATCATGTATTCATTAGTTTGTTTGCATAGAGTATTATCGAAAAAATATGTATACCATCTGGTTCTATTTGTGTATTGGCATTAAATATCCTCTTGCAAAGATCAATTAACTCTCAACTATTAGAAAGAACACATGTTCACTTGTAAAGTTTGTCGTTCAATTTCAAAGCTACTTTGGGAAACAAGAAATGTCGTATAATGTGCACTTTCTTCTTCACCTATGTCGAAGTGTACACAACTCCTTTGTGAGCACAACATTTTTTTTGAAAATAGAGTATTTTTTAATCTACAAAGTCCTGCTCGCGTTGCTGTGCAAGTTGCATCCAGATTATTACAATAACTTATTGAAGCGTCTCTAATTTTGATAATTCATTAGCAATACAATTCGCCAATTTTGTAATAAAATATGTACAAGTAAATATCGAGTGCAAAACATTTATCGAAACGAGAATAGCGTCATGATACAGGAACACCATACACTTCACTTCCCGAAGAACAAGAATGCTTAGGACAGATACGAGTATAAGAATGTTTAGCATTTAAAAAAATGATATATGATGGCTTAGATATTCTATCGCAAATATGGACACTCAAAGAAAAAGAATGATTCTGTAGTCGAAAATATAAATGGGGAAATTAATATAATCACTAATATATGTAAAATACGCGATGATAATGGACCAGTTAAGGAATATATTATTTACTCGCAAAGTGATGCTTGAAAATGATGGACTAATTTCGATCACAAACATAAAAATTACTCATATTAAGAAATGTAATATAAACGGTAGTACTTTGTTTATGCAAACATCTGAAAATATAAAAAGCCCATGCGTAATTTTAAAATAACAGTAATAACAGTACTTTTGTTTGTACAATTCCATATGGATGTCTCGGTGATTAAATGTGAAATAATAAATATATATGTGACGTAAATAAACAGTATTGTTTTTTATTCATCGCATTATGCCTACGTATTATATGTATATCGTATATCGTAAAAAATACAAACAAATGATAAAATATTCCAGACAGCAAAATGCTAGAGCAGTACTTGCTAGCAATATGCCAGCGATCACTTCTTTTGCGACGTACTAATTTCCATTTCTTTAATATTATAAAAAAGATTCTTCCTTATTATCTAAGTGCTTATTGCTTCTGAATAGTAATCCGATAATGCTTATTATCTCAGAATTAATAGAAACAATTAACAATAAGGATCAATCAGTTGATCTCATGTGCACTTATGCGAATTTGTTAGAATTATTTGTAACTAGGTATGTAAGATCTTTTATTACTATTTGACAGAGATTAAAATGTTCATATTTTTGAAATCATTTTCATAGAAAGACATTGTGTGATATAAAACTTATTGAAAAAAAATCTCCGAAAAATTTTGTAAATTCAATATCCTTGAAAATAGTGATATCACTGAATTCTCGAGTTTCGGCGAAATTCAGAGACTTTTAGACACTTGGAGATGACTTTTGGAGAATTCTCTGATAATCCCTCAATTTCTTTGAAAAAGTCTCTGAATGTCACTAAAAATCTCTGAACATTTTTTTAACATTTTTTTATCATGGATGTTCTGAGGAATATTCGCGGTGGCCATGTGAGTCTCTAGCATTGTGGTGAGACATCGAGCGGGATGAGTCTCCTCCTTATGGGTGAGCGTAGAGTCGCTCGTTCGATTGCTGCCTGGGCGGCGCTACTGCTGTCCGGCTGCTGCGGAGCAGCGTCTCCATTGTCTGACTGCTGGATGGTTGTAGCACTTCGGCTGATAAGCATTTTCGAGGTGCTTTCCAGCTTAGTAGTCTTGGTTAAGCATGTGCTCGGGAGTGCAGTGAGTGTGTCTTCCCTCGTTCCGGCGAGTCATATATCTCTCGCCGAGCGGATCTTGAGCGCGAGTTTTCACTAGTCTCGCCAGTCCCCTGGGGTACTGAGCTGCAGTACTCGCGCTTCGTCGTGCGCGCATGTCGTGTATAACCGGTTGCTGTGGCTTATATGGCATAAGGAATCGTCACATTAAGATATCATAATGAAAAAACAATTTGATATCAAATTTTGGTAAAATATATGATTAACAAAATATTTTGGTCAATACAATCAAACACAACTTTATCTTTACAAATATTTAATGTAAATCCGGGATAAATCCATTTGATAATATTAAATATTGTATTTGTAAATATAAGATTGTGTTTGGTTATATTAACTAAAACATTTAGTTAATCATATTTTAATCAAGATTTTGTAGCTATTATGCAATCTTTTTGTTCAAGGTAGATTCTGAAAAAAAAAAAAATTTTAGAAATAAAACCAATAAATTGTATAGCAGGATATGTATGCTAAAAGTGTCTCTGTGGTAAAAAACAATGGTATTCCAGTTATCAAATAATATTCTTGGAAATTTTTATACATCATTATATAAAATGTAATTTCCAAAAATTCCTCGTTGTCAATTATAAACAGCTTACAAAATTAAATTACATTTGAATGCAGAAATTTCAAAAAATATTTTATTTTTAATTTTTTGTCATTGACGCTTATTTCAAAAAAATTTAAAATAACTTTAGATGAATAATATTGGAAAGATAGTCACAAAAAATATGAAGTCACTTGATAATTTCACTCAAACAGTGACAAATGTAAACTTCGTGAATTTTTAAAATATAAAATTTGCATTCTAACAATTTTCATAAAGTTTGTCGATGACTGAAACATTACATCTTTACAAAAAAGAGAAAAGTGAATCACTCTCATGGTATATGCATAGTGAATTCGGTTAGATTCACATTAAAGCCATTATACACAAATTGACATAAAGATGTGTTTAATATACATAGAAAAACCGAATTAAACCATGAAATCATGAATATACTTTATTGCGCTGTTTGATAAAATATATATTTTATAATTTGAAGCATTTCATTTTTACATTAAATCAGTATACAATGGTTTCAATATGCACCACTGTGCGTCCAACCAAATTCGCTATTAGTTCTTACATAAGAAAAATAATTAGAAAAAACAGGATAAGAAAGAAAGAAAACATTGTGGAAAAAAGAAAGTGAGAAACCAACAACGAACGCGAGAAACACAGTGCAATGACGACGCGAGAGCGGGCGATAAAACGAAAACAAGAGCGAATGAAAAGGAGGAGAGAGAAAAACGGGAGGTGAAGGGGTAAACGATGCGAACAAATCTAAGGATACTTCTCGTTTGTAGGAAGAGTATATGTTGTGTTTACGAATTCTTATTTAGTTCGCGCGTTTTCGACTATGATGATATGCGTTAAAGTATCAGCGCGCTTGCGCAAGAGCGAAAAGGTACAAGAAGGTGAGGATAGCGAGACAGTTGTAAGATGGCGAGACACGTGTATGGCACGACGAAGCGTTGAAGTGCGAATAGCGATTCTCTCCTGAATTGTCGACCAGCAATACTGGCTCACCGAACACTTCCATTACTTGGATCAATCTTATTTCCTACAAATTTGGAGGCTCGTCCGAGGATAAGAGCTGGTGAGAGACAAAAGGGCAGAAAAGATGAAAAGACGAAAAGACGAAAAGATGAAAAGACGAGAGAAAGAAAAAACAAAAGAAAAGACGAAAAGACTAAAGACGAAGAAGAGAAGGCGCAAGATGAAAGACGATAAGACGAGAGAAAGAAAAGACAAAGGAAAAGACGAAAAAAATGAAAAGACGCAAGACGAAAGACGACAAGACGGTAGAAAGAAAAGACAAAGGAAAAGACGAAGAAACGAAAAGACGAAAAGGCGCAAGACGGAGAAGACACGACGACAAGAAAGAGGAAAGAAGAAGGAAGACGACATTCAAATCTCGAAGGCGTTAAGAATCCGAAAGACATCGAGTGTGCAACTACAAGGTGGCGCAGCGACGTCAGAAATACATTGGCAAGACTATGAATGCGTCGGTAACGTCAACATCGAGAAGACAGTGACAATACGACGCGGGTGAGCGCGCGACAATAGCGCTGGTAACGACATCGAAAGTGTGGCGGTAGGATTGCACGACATAAACGAATGAGTCGGTAATCTTGAGTGTACGCAAACAAGATGGTGCAACAACAGTGAGAGCGCGACAGTAAACACTTGTCACATTGCATAAAATATGCAGAGGCAAGATGAATAATCTCGCGCAAATCGAACCAAAGGCAAAAATACGTACGGCGACGACCGTTGCCATGACGGCTTTACATAGATTTATTTTCGAAAAGGAAGGTGATCGAAAAAATAGACAAAGACTCAAAGACTTTGAGGGCTTTACTTTCAAGAAAGACATGACGGGATATGTGAATAAAATAGAAGCGGCGCGAAAACTTTCGATCGGTGACTTGATATCCTGCTGTAATATTCTTGGTTTAGAATATGGCGGAAACAAAGAAGAGATAATAACACGTATATTACACGGTTTAATGGATTTAGATACTCTCACACCTAAAGATAGTGAACATGACGGTGAATTAGACGAAGATACGAGTGACGAGAGAACAGCTGACGAGCAAGACGATGAAAGAGAGGAACAAAGAAGCAACAAAGAAAGTGAAAATAACCTCGAAGAGAACCACTCTACCAGAGGCAGTCAAGTGAATATGAAATTCGCAATGACGTACCGAGACGTGCAAGACTCAATTAAAACTTTCACTGGAAAAGATACATATCCGGTTGAAAGATGGATATCTGAATTCGAAAATGCGGCTAACCTGTTTGGATGGTCAGAATTACAGAAGCTAGTGTTCGCAAAGAAGTCACTAGCTGGACTGGCTAAAATGCTCATCGACAGCGAAGGCATTATCAAGAAATGGAAGAAATTAAAAGAACTACTTCTACGAGACGAATTTATAGACAAAATAAACAGTGCTCAAATACATGATATGCCGGTCAAAAGAAGACTGAAGAGAGACGAAACCGTACAGGAATATTATTATGTGATGAAAGAAATAGCTGCTAGAGGCAAAATAGAAGCAGAAGCACTCATGAAATACATGATTGATGGAATTCCGGAAGACGCACAGAGCAAGATCATATTGTACGGAGCTAAAAAATTGACAGAATTCAAAGAGAAGTTTAAAGTATACGAAGCAATTCGGAAGAAGAATACTGAGAGGATGAGAACGAGATAGAAGAACAGCATGCAGAAGAAGACAGAAGAAGCGAGGAAACCAACAACACCAAAAAATGGCGAAAAAGAACAAGAGACAGACGTGCGGTGCTACAATTGCGACAGTAAAGGACACAAAACTAAAGACTGCAAGAAGAAAGAATTAGGTAAAAAGTGTTTTAAGTGTCAAAAATACGGGCATACTGCAAAGTTGTGTAACGCGTCAGACGATAGTGAAGTGATAGCGGACAAAAAGACGGCGGTAATTAATACGGTTACTGATGCATCGAGCGATAGAATGTTTAAACGAATTACGATAAACGGTCTGCGGGTTAATGCGTTAATTGATATCGGCAGTCAAATCACGGTAATGCGCAAAGACATTTACGATAGAATGAAATTAGACAAGCTATGGGGAAATAGTATTTGTTTAACCGGTTTTGGAAAAAACGAAGTACATTCATTGGGTTGTGTAAATATAATTATAGAAGTAGGTGCTGATGAATATCCCTGTGTAGTGCCAAATAAAGTTACAAATTCAAGCATCATAATTGGTAGCGATTTTCTAGCGATGACGGAAATGACCATCAATAACGATGGAATAACTATACGAAGAGCAACGCCTGCTCAATTGTTAACACAGATCAACGTAATCGAAAAGAAACCGTTAGACGCGTGGTGACGCGACGGATCGGAAAGTACGCGAAGAAGTAGAGACTATTGTTAAAGAGTATCAAGTAAATAAGTATAAGACAACGGACGAGAGCATGCGTATCGTACCAAAAGACGGAAGGCCTATTTTTCAAAAACCGCGACGATTACCGGCACCCGAGCGCGAAATAATCGAAAACCAAATAGCGGAATGGCTAAACAACGGAGTCATTGAGAAGTGTACGTCGGAATACGCGAGTCCAATAGTCGTTGTAAGAAAGAAGGACGGATCATCGCATGTATGTATTGATTATAGGAAGTTAAATCGAGTCATAGAAAAGGACAGTCATCCCTTACCACTAATCGAAGATCTACTAGATAAATTAGAGGATGCTTGTGTGTTTAGTACGTTAGATCTGAAAAATGGATTTTTTCATGTATCCGTAAAAAAATAGAGTCGAAAATATACGGCGTTTGTCACCCCAAACGGGCAATACCAATTCCTGAAAGTCCCTTTTGGATTATATAATTCGCCGAGGGTTTTCCAAAGATACATTAATATTACTTTCTGGGATTTGATTAGACAAAATATAATGTTGCTTTATGTAAATGACTTGATCGTGCCGGCAGCAAACGAACAAGAAGCGTTGGAACGATTGCGAATCGTATTAAAGATAGCTAGCGACTACGGTTTACAAATTAATTTTAAGAAGTGTCAATTCGCGAAAAGAACAATCGAGTTTCTAGATTACGCAGTAGAAGGGGGCAAAATTTACCCTTCTCAAGAGAAAGTCAAAGCCGTGATAGATTACCCAGAGCAGAGAGAATTAAAAGATATTCAAAGCTTTCTTGGATTAACGGGTTACTTCAGAAAGTTTATACCTTCGTATTCTACGATCGCGAAACCGTTGAGCGACGTGTTGCGGAAGGATCAATCGTATAATTTTGACGATAAGGCTCGAAACGCGTTCATACAATTGAAGACGATTTTAATTCAGAATCCAGTACTGAAAATATATCATTCGCGACACGAAACGGAAGTACATACGGACGCAAGTATAGACGGTTATGGAGCTGTACTCCTACTTAGTGTTCAGACGAAGACAACTCATTACACCCAGTATACTTTATGAGCAAAAAGACTAAAAAAGAGGAAAGAACTTACACGAGTTATAAATTGGAGGCGCTTGCGATAGTAGAGGGACTTAGAAAATTCCGAGTGTATCTGTTAGGAATTCAATTCAAAATAATTACTGATTGTGCGGCTTTTCAGCGAACCATGAGCAAAAAAGAATTAAGTACACATATTGCGAGATGAGCTTTAGTGTTAGAGGATTATATATCATAGAGCGCAGACCGGGAACCCGTATGAAACACGATGCTTTGAGTCGACATCCGACGATAGTGAAAAGTCCAATTATCTCACAAATTAGGAGTCAACAAGCAAACGATGAAGAGATTCAAGCGTTAAAAAAAATTGTCAAAGACAAATCATATAAGAATTACCACATAAGCGGCGATTTATTATATAAATTTCAAGACGGTAGGGATTTACTTGTTATTCCTAGAACACTAGAATTAGACGTAATTCGAACGATTCACGAGAAAGGACATATGACGGCAAAACGTACTAAAGAGCGTATTCGGGAGGAGTATTTTATACGCGATTTAAGAAGTAAAGTAGAACAACACATTGCCAGTTGCGTGCAGTGTATATTGACGAATCGCAAAGAAGGTAAGCAGGAAGAATATCTACATCCCATTCTCAAGCCTGTGCCGTTACACACATATCATGTCGATCATTTAGGGCTGTTAGATACTACTAATAAAAACTACAATCATATTCTTGCTATTATTGATAGTTTTACTAAATTTATATGGTTGTATCTGACTAAATCTACTACAGCTCGCGAGGTCACAAATCGGTTAGACGTTCAAAAATATATTATTCGGGAGTCCGAAACAAATCGTGACGGATAGAGGCACAGTTTTTACCTCTCAAGAGTTCAAGGAGTATTGTCAGAGTGAAGGAATTTAAAACGTGACAATTACCACGGGATTGTCAAGGGCAAACGGACAAGTGGAACATTTGAATAGAGCGATCATATCGATACTTTCCAAGTTATCAATCGAAGAACCTGCTAAATGATACAAATATATAGATAAATTGCAACGTATATTAAACTCCACGTTCAATCATAGTGTAAATGCGACGCCTTTCGAATTTAGCGTAAAAATGCGCGACGAAACCGATCTGAAACTACGCGAAGTAATAGAACAAGAATTTCGATCGAAATTTGAGGAAGAGCGTAACGAAATTAGAGCTAGAACAAAAGAACAAATTCTGAAAGTGCAATCGAAGAATTGTAAAACCTCAGACGTAAGAAGGCTACAGAATACCAGGTAGGAGACGTAATAGCGATCAAGCGAACACAATTAGGTCCAGGCCGAAAATTACGAGCAAAATATTTAGGACCATATCTAATTGAGAAGGTTAAGCCTAACAATACATACGATGTGATTAAAAGCGGATCTCACGAAGGACCTTTAAGTACTTCTATTTACGCTGAATATGTTAAACCTTGGAATACAGTCAATTAAAAGTAACCAATTCCATTTTTGTAAGACGTAATGTTGAGTTAAAGTAATCAATTTTGTTTGTAAGACGTTAATTATAAGTCGGCAATATTATTTTTGTAAGATGATGTTAAGTTAACAGCTGGCGTCGTGCGGGACGCACGATTGTGCAGAATGGCCGAGTGTAGGAAGAGTATATGTTGTGTTTACGAATTCTTATTTAGTTTGCGCGATTCCGACTATGACGATATGCGCTAGAATATCAGCGCGCTTGCGCAAGAGCGAAAAGGTACAAGAAGGTGAGAATAGCGAGACAGTTGTAAGATGGCGAGACACGTGTGTGGCACGACGAAACGTTGAAGTGCGAATAGCGATTCTCTCCTGAATTGTCGACCAGCAATATTGGCTCACCGAACATTTCCATCACTTGGATCTTATTTCCTACATATGTTATGTCCTACAGACGCCACGATTCTTTTCTTCACGTCGCAACTATGGTTGGCGTCTGCGAGACTCTAGCGGAGCCTTCTGATAACGGTCAAAACTGAAAAGAGGGACCGGGTAAGCTCTACGAAAACTCGTAAACGCCAATCAACCCGGAAAAAACAACCTTAATGCTGGCCCGAAAAATGACAAGATTGCAAAAGACATTATAAATGGACTGAAATCACGCAATAATAAAAATCGAAGCTTTATCATTCCCAGACTGACCAACAATTTCATTTTAGGAAAACAGGCGCTACGTCGCGCTTAAAAAATCATAAAATGCATGGGATAACTTCTCACAGTAGCGTTATCTAAGATCGGACTCGCGACTGACAATGATTGCCCTGCATGCAAAACTAGTTGTACACGGAAACCGAACCGTCTATTTACCTAGTCATATTTTCCGCGAGGATAACAGAATTCGTTATCCGTAGAGTAATCTTGCCTCTTTAAAGAAAAACGTAAATCATTTCCTTTCTTCTCGAAACTCCTCTAACGATGCACTTTAGATTAACAACGATAGGACGCTATAAAAATCGTAAATCTCGTGACATTGCAATTAACTATTGCATCCTAGACAAAGGGCAACGCTCTTTTTTCGGGATATAAATAGAGGTCTCGCGGAAGCGCAGAGCGTCGATACAAAAGTCAAACTTATCCGGTTCACGTTAGTACAGAACCACGTAAGTTCGCGAAAGCATTAAAACATTGTCGAGATCAACTGCGGTCAGTGCGGAAATCAGCCTACGAGAATTCGCGATAGTCACGCCAGTTCGCGTTTTTTTACGTAAGTGCAAAGAGAAAAAGGATAAATTGTGGGCAGCAATCATCATCGCGATCACCCAGGCATTCGCCACTGCGACTGCCTTTCTGGCGCTTTCCGGACAGCGGACCTTCTCGTTCATTTCAACCGATAGCTACCCGAGATCTCGTGGACTCACCAGCTAACCAATAAGTCGCTCTGCCATTCCTTCCGATCCACACGTCTCTCCACATGAAAACAAATATATATATATATATATATATACTTATACGCGTTTCTAATGAAACATATATATATTTTATTCTTCGATTATAATGCGTGCTACGTTAATTAGAAAACGGGGACGCATCTCTTACTTCAGGAGGAGGAACCGTCCATGGCCAAGTCACAACTGTGCCGCCACCGACGACCGCTATCTTGAGATCTCCTACTCATCAGTCTCAAATCAGACACAACCGTTAGATCTCTCCCTGTCATTGATTCCGCCATTTAAGAAATCTTGAATTATTTCCGTCCGCCTCTCGAGGAACGATTCCCTTCCCCTCCGATTCTCGAGGGACGATTCCCTCTTCCTCTTTCCCTCGAAAAAGAATTTCCTCTTCCTCCTCTTTTAAACCAGCTCCTAACTCCTCCTTCCTAATCGGATCCCGTGCCGATCGACTGGGATCGGCTATTTAGACTGCATTCGTTCTCCTTCAATGAAAGAGATAGAATAGTTACATCCCAGGCAACCCCACCCCTTACATCGTCCTGTACAAGCACCTCATCCCGATGTGCTCCTGCATCACTTTCCTCGTCTCCAATATCCAATAATCTTGTTTCCTTTTCTCATACATACACACACACACACACACACACACACACACACACACACACACACACACACACACACACGCACCTCCATAAGTAATTTCTTACTCAATCACATTACACAAAAATCGATTGTAACATTACACGTACAAGGATAAGTTTTCTTATTTTATGTAAAAAAAAATATGTATAAATATCTTATATATATAGACCTAATTTATATATAGACCTAATTTTCTTTTTTTTATTAATAAATGTAAGTCAATTATATTTTCCTAGCTGCCATTTATTGGAATCACCTCTCGCATTGTTTTCCCTTTAAACGCCTGAGATCGCACGAGGTCCAGTCTCGGGTCAAAAGGATTAAGTTCCTTCACTCAAAAAGTAGGACCGACGTTCGCACTGTCCATCGGAACAGGTGTCATAGAGTCCCTTCGGGACGTTGACCCATATTCCGAGACCGAAAAGGTGCGTACGACTCACAGGTATTCGCCTTTGCACGTATACCTGTGAGATTGAGTCTAGCCGTCCTTTCATACCCTCTCCATTCTCCCTCATTGTTTCCTTAACTAAATTTCCAAGGGTATGGACGTAACAGGATCTTATCCTGTGGAGATAAAAAGGGTGGACGGATGGTCTGAGACACTCTGTATATATATATATATATATATATATATATATATATATATATATATATATATATATAATATATATATATTAATAGTAGAAAGTTTGATTTAATTAAGAAAATTGCAAGTATATAGGAAGGAAAGTAATGATAATTTGCAGAAAGATACGCAGCATATTTTTGATAGTGCGGTGCTGCTGAAATACACGTCTGCGCACGATCCGGCGCAGTGGCTTGGCCGACGAGCTTAGAGCTACAGTTATATAATAGTGCAACTCTCCTGATTTTATGTTGTCAAAAATGAAATGCACATGCGCGAAATAAGTAAGTTGCCCAGTAACGCCATCTAAACTTCTATCTCACTTCTTTCTTTTTCCGTTTTCTCTTTCAGGGTTATTTAAATGTTCGAGTAGCTGAAATATGGATCAGAGAAAGAGATAGAAGAAAAGAAAATCATGATTAGTTTACTTTAATTAGTTTAATTTAGTTTATTGCGAAGCTTTATGAGAAAGACTATATGTTAATAGACAGAATAATAGACATAAAAAAAAATACAATAGACTATAGTAGACATAAAATAAAATAAAATAAAATACAATACAATAGTTATTAGTAGCTTCCAAATGGTTAGGCATCAGCAAAATTGCTGTTACAAAGCCAACCAGCAACAAAACCGGAAATAAGACAACAATGCAATGAGATGTAAACCATTAATTGAAATCATACACACTTACATTCACGCACATACAGACACATACATATAAACATAATTTCTTCAGTCTCGTTTAAGTACTGAGTAATATGTATAATTGCTGGATTGTTTTCGTTTTAGCTAGAAATCTGCATTCTATGTGATGCAATTCTAATAATTTACTAAAACGCAAGCGATCTAGCAGAAAAACAAGCATCGTATGCTGCAGTCATTAATTAAAATATTTTTACAATATAATATTTGTATCATACAATATTTATATAATTTTATATAATTTTATAATTTATATAATTTTATTTTCTTATTTTTGTATTTTTTTCATTTTGCAATGCATTGCAATTATAAATCTATTTCTTTTAGTTTAATTTAGTTTAATTTACATTTAGATTATATATATGTATATATATATATATATATATATATATATATATATATATATATATATTGTACATATACTTTGATATACAAATGACTTAGAGAAAAAGAGAGAGAGAGAGAGAGAGAAAGAGAGAGAGAAAGCGGAAAAATAAAGAGCAAAGAAATTCAGATGAGAAATTCAAACTGAGAAAGAAATTCAGATGGCGTTACTAGGGAACTTATTTCGCGCGTGCGCACTCCATTTTGGAAAATATTAACACCAAAAGTGCCGACAGAGAATTGCGCTACTGTATATACTATGGTTAAGTGGTAATAAGCGGTGGGAAAAAAGTAAGCGATGCTAGTCGGCTCGAAATATGCAACTATTTTCGAACACTGGGGCCTTATATTACTGATAATGAAAAAGAGAAAACATAATCGGATTTAAATAAACTTTCTATAATATCGTCTTACTCGCGCAAGATTAAACCGACTAACTTCATTTAATGTTTATGAATGTTATTACATGGAAACTAAGAATGATTTTTAAGATACACAATAACATCAAAATTGAATAAAATCTGGAATATTGAAGATTGATTGATTCTTACTTTATGTTTATGTCGTGTATGTATAGAAAATGCACAGTTGCTTATTTTAAAAATTATGCTTTTAGCAATATGTGACTAAATTTTGCAGTAACTATGTGTTTTCTTTCTACCAATCGGTTCATCTTATTATTCTGTGTCTTTAAATACGCACAATATGATTATTAAGAAATTTATACTTGGACTAGTTTGTGTAGTAGCTCAAAATAATCTTCAACACGTGTTTTTAAACTGTAAATAAGTAAGTATATAAATATAATCACTGTAATATATTCAACGATTGTAATATGTTTCACGATTCTAATATGTTTACTGGTAAAAATAACGTTATATGTTTGATGCAATATTGTATGGAAAAAATGTCTATTCTTCCCTTATCCTTCCATTTCTTTAAAAAAATGCATATCATCGATACTCTAATACAGGGCTCGGCAAAACTTGCATTTCTCAATTGATTTTCGAGAGGTTCTTGCTACTCTTCTTACCGCTCGCCCCGCAGTTCAAAAGCCACTCGATGTTTAGGAGCGTGTAATGTTCAAAGACATGAGATGCACGGGACTCGCTTTGGGCGTTCACGCTGTAAACTTCATTCTATCTTTTTTCGCTCATTATATAATTAACACAGAATGAAGCAACGGGTAAGCGCTCAAAATGAATACATGAATTTTTAATAGTTTTCCATGTCATCCTCGAGGTATTATTTTTGACGCGTTTTTTTTTAAGTGGTATCCCCAACAGGCCTAGTCCACTGATAAAAATGATGAATTGTACTGTTACGTCCAAACTCTTGAAAATTTGGTCAAGGAGACAATGAGGGAGAATGGAGAGGGTATGGAAGGACGGTCAGACTCAATCTCACAGGTATACGCGCGGAGGCGAACATCTGTGAGTCGTACGCACCTTTTAAGTCCCGGAATGTGGGTCAACGTCCGAAGGGACGCTATGACACCTGTTCCGTTGGACAGTGCGAACGTCGGTCCTACTTTTTCGGTCAAGGAACTTAATCCCTTTAATCCGGAACTGGACTTCGTGCGATCTCAGGTATTCGAGGGAAGTGAATGCGAGGGATGATATCAATAAAAGACAGGGAAATATCTTAAATTACATTTATTAATAAAATTAAATATAATGGAACAAAGGAATTTTATACATTATAAGACTTTTCTTTACAAAAAAAATATACATACTATAGCTTGTGGATGAATGTGTGTGTGTGTGTGTGTATGTGTGTGTGTGTGTGTGTGTGTGTGTGTGTGTGTGTGTGTGTGTGTGTGTGTGTGTGAGTGGGAAACGCGTGTAAATGTATTTATGCACAATGTGTTTTTCCATGCGGGGAAACGCGGGGGGTGGACTGAAAATGGTTGCGACTTACTATTAGCTGGCTCAAGATGTCGGGTATATTCTAAACGGGTGGCCAAGAAGATCCGTCATCAGCGAAGAACGTTCGAAGGGAAGTCGCCGTGGGGTAAGGTTGGTAACTTCAGTTGCGATTTGATTACAAGTTCGCACTCGGACGGGATCGCGAATTGGCGTGATTAGTGCGGGTTATAGTAATTTTTGCACTGCCCGAGACAATGAATAACTGAGCGCGAACTCTACTAATGTGGACCGAATGGTTTAAAATTCTGTACTGACGCTCTGCGCTTCCGCGGGATCTCTATTTATACCCCGAAAAAAGGGTGTTGAGCCCTTTGTCTAGGATGCAAAAGTTAGTTGCAATGTCACGCGGGATTTACGATTTTTATAATGTTCTATGTTATAATCTAACGTTGTGGATCTAAAATAGTTAGAGTAGTTTCAAAAAGAAGAGAAAGTGATTTATGATTTTTCTTAAAGAGCCAAGATTGCTCCGAGACGGATGACGAATTCTGTTATTCTCGCGGAAAATATGGCTAGATAAACAGATGGTTAATGTGCACAAATAGGTTTATGTGCAGGGCTACCATTGTCTGTTTTTAGGTAACGCTCCCGTGGGAAGTTATCCTACGCGTTTACGATTCTTTTAAGTGCAACGTGGCGCCTATTTTTTAAAATGGAATTGTTAGTCAGTCTCGGATGATAAAGCCTAGATTTTTACTATTGCGTGACTTCGGTACATTTATAATGTCTTTGCAATCTTGTCTCTTTTCGGGCCTACATTAATTTTTATTCTTTCCGGGTTGATTGGCATTTACGAGTTTTCGCGACGCCTGTCCGGTCCCTTTTCAATTCTGTCAGGCCGTTATCAGAAGGCGCCGCTCGGGTTTCGAAGACGCCAACCATAGTCGCGGCGAAGAAAAAAATCGTGGCATCTGTAGGACGTAACAGTACGATCAAGTAATTAAACACAATCGAAATGAAAAATATTAGGTGTTGGAATTAATTCGTAGCGTTTTTTAATGAAAGAATGTTATTTATTTCACATGAGCATTAAAAAATACATTAATGAAAGTACTTCCCATCACTTGTAAAACGCTACGAATTAATTCCAACACCTAATACTTATTCTGATTTTCGGAATCTTTTATCGGCGAGATCAGAAATGTCGATTTGCATATTACATGCAGCGAGCTGCATAAGAGGCAAAGAATTATCAAGGTAGAACGTCTCTCATTTTTTATAAGTTTCATTTTTGAAAAGGATGTCTCACATAAATATGTAGATCCGAACATGGAATGAATTCGAAGTCCGAAATATCGAAGATTGGGGTACGATGATTCTTTCAATATTTTGTAAAAATCCGTACCAGTTTAACCGTTTTAAGTGCAACATCGTTCTGCAAATCACATAATTCTTGCAAGTCAAGATGTTGTCCTTCAATTAGCGCTGTAAGGATTCTCGAAAAGAATTAATTCAGTTCTGAGTTTTTCGAAGCAAGTAAATCGTGTATCAAATTCGTCTATAGAGAATTATTAATTTAAAAAATGAATGTATTCTTTGAAATTGCAATTATTATCATGTTCTTTGAGAAGAATCTGACAAAAAAGAAAAAAGTGAAAAATATTATCGTTTAAATGAGATTTTAATACCAATTTTCTTCAGAAAAAATCAACGTGATTCACTAATTGGGAAATATTTTGATTCATCCTTTGCAGTTTTAATTTAAGGAATCTAAATTAATTACTTATATCAGTAATAAAAGCGAGTTCAGTAAGAAATGTCACATCTTCCAAAAGAGATATATAATATATTCGTGAAATTTTGAATTGTTTATTTCTTTCAGGAAAAGGAGAATGTCTTTTCTTATCGCAAAAAATATTTCTAAATATTTTGCAGCACTAAGCCAACGAACTGGACAATGAAGTGAAACATTTGTGTAAACAGCTTTATGTTCCTCAAGAAATAATTTAAATTTTCAAGGAACTTATGTCCATAATTTAATTTCATATTAATTTCATTAATTATTTTAGTGATAGTCTCCATAATTGTTGAAAGTTCTACAACTTTACCGGCTAATGCTTCCTGATGCAGTGAATAATAGAGATATTTAAATTTCGTGAATATTTGGTTTGGCCGTCGACGTGGAAGCATGGTCGGGAATTCCCCATGATTTTCTGCGCTTGGGATTATCGTAATGAACCCATTTTTCATCCCCAGTCACAATGCGATGCAGAAATCCCTTACGTCTTTGCCTTTCAAGCAGCTGTTCACAAGCAAACAAACGCCGTTCAACATCTCTCGGCTTCAACTCGTACGGCACCTAATTTCCTTGCTTCTGAATCATTCCCATGACTTTGAGACGTTTTGAAATGGCTTGTTGAATCACTCCCAATGATCGTGCCAAATCTTCTTGATTTTGACACGAGTTTTGATCAATTAATGTCTCCAATTCTGCATCTTCGAAAACCTTCTCTTTTCCACCGCTATGCCGGTCTTCGACGTCAAAATCATCGTTCTTGAAGCGTTGAAACCACTCACGACACATTCTTTCACTAATAACGGCCTCACCATAAGTATTTGAGAGCATTTGATGAACCTCAGCCGCAGATTTCTTCATATTGAAGCAGAAAATTAAAATCTCCCGCAAGTGACGAAAATTTGGCTCATAAACTAACATTTTCATTCGAGAATAACTTTATGATGCAGACACAAATCCATTAATGTTTCTATGAGTGAATGATTATGTTGACAGATGCCCAAGTTTATTGTATGACGTCTATGATCTATTTATTTCGACCACCACTTACCGCTAAGCTTTCTATAAGAAAACGGCGGAAGTTGTACACCTAATACATGATTTTAAAAGGTTTTGTAATTCATCCCTTATAGAATCACTGATATCAACAATTCTTGATGTTACAGTTCTTGCACTAAGACGAATGACGTTCATTTTTCCCGAGCTAAGGAATTGCCAAAAGCTTTTGTTACGTCCTACAGACGCCACGATTCTTTTCTTTCAAAAGAATCGGCTCCACGTCGCGACTATGGTTGGCGTCTACGAAACTCGAGCGAGTCTTCTGATAATGGTCTGACAGAACTGAAAAGGGGAACCGGACAAGCTCCGCGAAAAGTTCAATAATCGTAAACGCCAATCATCCCGGAATGAATAACAACTTAATGCAGGCCCGAAAAGTGACAAGATTACAAAAGATTATAAATGCACCGAAGTCACGCAATAGTAAAAATTCAAGCTTTGTCGCCCCAGACTGGCCAACAATTTCATCTTAAGAAAACAGGCGCCACGTCGCATGGGATAACTTCCCACGGTAGTGTTATTTAAGATCGGATTTGCGACTGACAATGGTTGCCTTGCACGCAAAACTAGTTGTGCGCGGTAACCGTCTGTTTACCTAGTCACATTTTCCGCGAGGATAATAGAATTCGTCATCCATCTGGAGCAATCTTGCTTCTTTAAAGAAAAATGTAAATCTATAATTTCTTTTCTTCTCCAAACTCTCTCTAATGATGTATTTTAGATTAACAACAATAGGACGCTATAAAAATCGTAAAACTCGCGTTGCAACTAACACATTGCAACTAACTATTACATCCTAGACAAAGGGCTCAACGCCCTTTTTTGGGGTATAAATAGAGATCCCGCGGAAGTGCAGAGCAAAAGCGTCAGTACAAAAGTCAAACTCAATCGGTTCACGTTAGTACAGTTCACGTCAGTAAAAAACAATGTATGTTCGCGTACTCGAGTGCATCGAATCATTGTTGGGATCAACTGCGGTCAGTACGGAAATCAGGCTACGAGAACCCGCCATAGTTCACGCCAGTTCGCGCAAGTGCATATAAAAATTGTGGGCAACAATTAACATTGAGGTCACCCAATCACTGGCCACTGCGACTGCCCTCCTGGCGCTCTTCCGTGGACAGCGGGCCTCCTCGTACACTTTCACCGATCTATCTATTCAAGATCTCACTAACTAAATAGTAAGTTGGCCTGCCATTCCAGTTATACACACATAGTATAAAGATCCCCATATAGGAACACACACACACACACACACACACACACACACGCACGCACGCACGCACGCACGCACGCACGCACGCACGCACGCACGCACGCACGCACGCACGCACTCACGCACGCACGCACGCACGCACGCACGCACTCACGCACTCACGCACGCACGCACGCACGCACGCAAGCACGCACGCACGCACGCATCTTTCATAATTAAATATCAACTCTTTTATCATAACCAAATTCATTGTAACGACACGAATAATGATGATTTTTTTTATATATAACTATATGTATATATATTCTATATAACTTTAATTTTTTTATTAATAACTATAAGTCATTATTGTAAATGAAGATTGCCAGATTCTATTTATTTGAAATATCACTCATATTCCTTTCCCCCTAAACACCTGTGATCGCACGAGGTCCAGTCCCGGGTCAAAATGTTAAGTTCCTTGACCCAAAAAGTAAGACCGACGTTCGCATTGTCCTTCGAAACAGGTGTCAGCGTCCCTTTGGGATTTTTCACGAAAACGCCTTCGGTGAATGGTTCAGAATTTTGTGCTATAAGCAGAGAAATTGCATAAGAGGTTTGTAGGGATTTTTGAGAAGAACAAGGAAAAGAAGGTATTGCATTTTTTTTAATAAACTAATTTTAACCCTTCTATAACATTCAATTTTTCTGAATTTCAGTAATTCAAATTTACCAAATGATGAGTTTTATAATGTTTCTCTAACACATATTTTTTAATTACGAAGGTTGAAAGCAAAGTAAACAAATCGTTCGATCTAAAATGTAATTGAAAAAGTAATTAAATTCCCAAGATTTATGAAAAACTTGTACACACTTGTTTTTTTCCACCTTCAAAACTAATTTCTCAAAAAGAATAATGAAACGTAATTATCTTTTCACTATGGAATGATACATCTTCTTACTGATTCTCGATTCTCTGATATGTCCGCTACGATCCAAAGAACTTCACAAGTTATTTTTCACTGAATTTCATTAATTTACTCCATAAAATATGAGAAGCAAACCGTATCTGACTTGATGTTTCTGATATTTCACGAAACAATATAGCCATCGCTCATAGTATGACAATCGCGGATGCTCGCGCCGATTGTTTGCATATAAAATTGGTGCGAGCGTCAGCGATTGTCAAATCATGAGCGTGATAGCTGTCTTCTGGAAGATTGGAAACATCAACGGTCAATCTGAATCTTAAGTGTATATAGTACATAATTTCAGTGTGAATTTATATACTACAACCACAATACGTAGTATATAAATTCAATACTATATATATATATATATATATATATATAGAGTCCTTTAATTTAAAATGTTGGAATAATTTTTCGGCTTTGAAACGCAAACTTTACTAAACTATCGCAGTAATATCACAAATTAAACTGACTACCAATTCAATAATTTGATGTTCATAGGAATCTTAGAAAGATCTTAATAATGTTAGATAACATATTAAAATCTGTAAATAATTTCATTGCGAAAAATATTACCTCAGCCAAAGATCGAACCCGGATCTTTAGCATTCTGTGCTATTAGACGTAATATCAATAGATGTAAATATATTTTATTATTCTTCTAAGAAATTAGCTTCGAGAATGGAAAAAAACAAGTGTGTACAAGTTTTTCATAAATCTTGGGAACTTAATTACTTTTTTAACATTTTTACATTTCAGATCGAACGATTTGTTTATTTTGCGGCTTTCAATCTTCGGTAATTAAAAAAATTTGTGTTAGAGAAACAACAAAACTCGTCATTCGGTAAATTATTTAAATTACTGAAATTCAGAAAAATTGAATGTTATAGAAGGGTTAAAATTAGTTTATCAAGAAAGTGCAATACCATCTTTTCCTTGTTCTTCTCAAAAATCCCTATAAGCAGCCCTCTTATGCAGTTTCTCTACTTATAGTACAAAATTCTGAACCATTCATCGAAGGTGTTTTTGTGAAAAACTGTATTATTGAAGCAGTAAAAGCTTTTGACAATTCCTTAGCTCGGGAGAAAGCTATGAACATTCGTTTTAGTGCAAGAACTGTAACACCAAATTGCTGATATCAGTGATTCCATAAGGGATAAATTACAAAACCTTTTGAAATCATTTTACCTTTTGTAAATATTTTTCTTTGTGTCTCGACGAAAGCACTGATATTCGACACATGAGTCAACTTAGTATTTTTATTCGAATTGTACAAGAACGAATTGTATAAGACGAATTATTCATGTGTCGAGGAACTTTTAGATTTCGTCGTATTACGTAACACAACGACAGAACTCGATATTTTTTTGGCAGTTGAAGAAATTCTTAAAAAATTTGACATAGATTTTAGTAAATGTTCTTCAATTACGACTGATGGCGCAAAAGCTATGACAGGTTTAAAGAAAGGATTGGCTGGTAAATTAAAGCAGCGAAATTTAAATATCCTCATTATTCACTGCATAATACATCAGGAAGCATTAATCGGTAACAAATTATATTGTAAAACTTTCAACAGTTATGGAGACTATCACTAAAATAATTAATGAAATTAAAGGTGGACATAAGTTCCTTACTCACCGAAAATTTAAATTATTTCTTGAGGAACATAAAGCTGTTTACACAGATGTCCCACTTCATTGTCCAGTTCGTTGGCTTAGTGCTGCAAAATGTTTAGAAATATTTTTTGCGATAAGAAAAGACATTCTCCTTTTCCTGAAAAAATGAACAATTCAAAATTTCACGAATATATATTTCTTTTGGAAGATGTGACATTTCTTACTGAACTCGCTTTTATTATTGATATAAGTAATCAACTTAGGCTTCTTAATTTAAAACTGCAAAGGACGAATAAAAATATTTCTCAATTAGTGAGTCATGTTGATTCTTTCCGAAGAAAATTGCAGGTATTAAAATCTCATTTAAACGATAATATTTTTCACTTTTTTCTTTTTTGTCAGATTATTTTTGAAAAAACATGACAATAATTGCAATTTCAAAGAATACATTCATTTTCTAGATTCTCTTATAGACGAATCTGATACACGGTTTACTTGCTTCGAAAAACTTAGAACTGAATTAATTCTTTTCGAGAATCTCCTTACAGTGCCAAGCCAATTGGAGGACAGCATCTTGACTTGCAAGATGAATTATGTGATTTGCAGAACGATATTGCACTTAAAACGGTTAAAGAAACTGGTGCCGATTTTTACAAAATGTTCGAATCATACAAAATGAAAGAATCATCATACCCCTATTTTCAAGATTTCGGACTTCGAATTCATTCCTTTTCATCCTTTCCAAAAATAAAACTTATAAAAAATGAGAGACGTTCTACCTTGAGTGATGATTCTTTGCCTGGTCTTATGCGCCTGGTCTCGCTACGTGTAATATATAAATCGACATTTCTCTCCAATAAAAGATTCCGAAAATCAGAATAAGTATTTTTCACTTCGTTTAATTACTTGATCGTACAATTTATCATTTTTATCACTAGACGTGTTGGAGATATCACTTAAAAAGAAAACGCATCAAAAATAGTACCTCAAGGGTGACGTGGAAAACTATTGAAAATTCATTGAATGTATTCGTTTTGAGTTTACCCGTTGCTTCATTCTGTGTTAATTATATAATGAGCAAAAAAAAATAGAATGAAGTTTACAGCGTGAGCATCCAAAGCGAGCGCCCCGTGTACCTCATGTCTTTGAATTAGACACTCCTAAACATCGAGCATTTGAACTGTGCGCGTGACGAGCGGTGATAGGAGTAGCGAGAGTCTGTCGAAAATCGGCCGAGAAGTGCAAATTTTGCTGAGCCCTGCTCTAATGTATCGAAGTCCACTGTTTTCCGCGATGCTAATTGATTCTCTCCCTGCGTTACTTCATATATTCGTCGTAGTTTGATACAATTCGTATTTTGATACAATTGTGTAGAGATTAAAATTGTAATAATAACAGTGTAATAGTGATTGTTATACTATAATTATTGTAATGGCATTTGAAAAAAATATGTACAAGTATAAAAAAGTAAATAATGCACACAGATATCCTGATTATGGTAATTTTATCTTTTATATACCATACACATGAATATACATGTGTTCATGAACATACGATACGTTCTGTTGTGGCAGAGACTTTACCTACAAACAAAATCGGAAACGTTATCCGAGCTTACGAGCGTTTCTCAGTTCTCTCATAGACGACTACTATACGCGTTGAGCAGTATTGTTGCATATGGACAATCTTGTGTGTATTGTTGTTATTATTGTGATTAGTGAAAAGTTATTACAATGAATCATGACATGCGATAATCCGCGAGATAATCCGTAAAGATATTTCTGGAATCTTTGAAGACCATACCAATAAAGGTGTCAAGGAGGTTATGAAACGCAGGAATCTCTGTGAAAAGAGATTGTTCTTGAGAAAGAGTTTTAGAAAGAGATACCTTCTCATTTTCTTATCTTTTAGAAAATGTACAATAAACGTCATGTTAATTTTACATTTTCTATTGGTAATAGACAAGTCTCATAATAATGTAACAACTATAATATCTCTTGTGAGGATCTGATTGCAGTACGTAAAAAAATCTGCATTTTACGATTTTCTTATAAATGAAAAATAAATAGAAGAAATACAAATGAGTATATATCCATTTATTGCATACATGCATTACCGAGTGCAAACCACGTGTATGCATGATTTCTTTTTATTATGATGTATCATGTATTTTAACCTTGTCCTAGCATGTACTAATCAAAGCATTAAAAACAGTTATTGAGCAGACGATTGACAGCATTTTCGTAGACATTCCGTTAGTCACTGCGAGTATTGAAAATTTCTCGTAACAATTATGTTCCGATATGCAATGTCAGTACTGATAATCTATAGTTCACGTTACATATACTGTTGATTTTCAACTGGCAGTGTATATTAGAACGCGCCTAGAGTATAGATATACATTTTCAGTACCGACTGTGCATTACGAAATATAGTCATAATATAAACACTTGTGCTAATTCATTGTGACATTTGACATATAAGCATGCATATACATATATCTGCATGCAATACAAAATTTCTACAATTGTTTCCATTCTGAATGATATTGTTTTGCTTGATGACGTGAATGTTATGTTTTAGGTGCATACAAGGAAACGTACTATGAAATTACGCTCTATAATTAAATAGAAATCATAGCGTTAAATAGAATAGTAGCGTGTTGAACTCAAAGTAGGCATTCTGGTAAACATAGCTAATCATTCAAGAAATCGTATAACATGATTTCATTTTTTTAACGCATCAATGCAGTTGTTAATTGTTACAAAAACTGTCCCAAATGCCAGTCCATATTAATAAGATCTGTGATTTAATCCGTATTATCAGTCCACATGACAAGTGATATAGTTATTACCAAACATGTGTATTAGAACACAGCTTCTATATGAAAAATAAATACTTTGTAAAAAAAATTTGTTACAATACGCTCAAATGATTTGAAAGAATTTCTGTAAATTTAATTATTTCCAAATATGAGAAAAATTCAATAGACAGTACATATTTACATGTATCACTTTTTAGAAATATGTTTTTATTATTTACGAATCTCTTTTTCCTAATAATTTTAATATTAGATATATAATTATTATTTTTTTTGTTTATAATAACATTTATTTACATTCTGTACATTTAAAATAAAGTAATTGAACATCTTATCAATTCATAAATGTAAAATATAAAAATACTACTACTTCATTTAATATAACATTATAAAAGAAATATTTATAACAATAAATATTTCTTAAATGTTTGAAGGGCTCAAAAATACAAAATATAAATAACATGGAGCATACAGCCACAACGATAGATGTTAAAACGAAAGTCATATATTTAAAACTTCACTTGACTTCAAGTCATATATAAAAACATACACAAAGGTTTCGGTCAAGATTTGACCATCATCAGTACATCAAAATAATAAATAAAGAAATACAAAAAATTAATCAATTAAGCAAAAATCGCTAGTCAAAAAGATGATAACAGTATCAAAATTAAAGATAGAAAAAAATACATAAACTTAAAACAATGATCGCTAGTCAATAAGATAGTAAAAGAATTTTCCAATCGCTTATGGTACGAGTTAATCGAGTAAGATAAAGTCCAGAAAATGAAATTAATCAAAAATTTTTAACGCTTCTGACGAATAATCTGCTCCGTTTATGATTCCTTTTTAAAGGAAGCAAAAAGCGATTTCATGTGAAAATACGGAATTTCCAGATTCTATTTAAAATTAAAAAAACGCTTTTTAATAATTTAAATTTTAAACAATGCAATAATTATTCATGAAAATTAATCTAAATTCACATTAACATTTACTTATCACATATTTTTTAACGCAAGTCTTCGCAAATGTAACTCAATGGAGTAAGTAACACAATTTTAAAAACAGAATAATTTGAACAAATAGTAAGAATCACTGCTAACAAAAATTTTTTGGAAGACTATAGCTCGCGACAGTATTTATATATTGTGAAAGGAAAGAAGAGGGAATGATAAGTGGAGAGGGTAACATGTGGGTAGAGGGGCTTTTTCAATGATTGGTAGGTAGATTTCAGGAAAGCGTTTCTGTGACACTCTGTTTGTTTAAACCTTTTTTTTGTCTATTTGATATATATCATCTCGGAGATCATCCTTTTATAATAAGATTGTTCTGAGTCAAGAATGCTAATATTATTCCAATCGATCGTATGATTGTCTAACGGTTGCTTTTCGATCACGTTGATTTGTGTTAATAATTGAGCAGGCGTTGCTCTTCGTATAGTTATTCCATCGTTATTGATGGTCATTTCCATCATCGCTAGAAAATCGCTACCAATTATGATGTTTGAATTTATAGCTTCATTTGGCACAATGTGCACTACACACGGATATTCATCAGCACCTACTTCTATAATTATATTTACACAACCCAATGAATGTACTTCGTTTTTTCCAAAACCGGTTAAACAAATACTATTTCCCCATAACTTGTCTAATTTTATTCTATCGTAAATGTCTTTGCGCATTACCGTGATTTGACTGCCGATATCAATTAACGCATTAACCCGCAGACCGTTTATCGTAATTCGTTTAAACATTCTATCGCTCGATGCATCAGTAATCGTATTAATTACCGCCGTCTTTTTGTCCGCTACCGCTATCGTCTGACGCGTTACACAACTTTGCAGTATGCCCGTATTTTTAACACTTAAAATACTTTTTACCTAATTCTTTCTTCTTGCAGTCTTTATGTCCGCCGCAATTGTAGCACCGTCCGTCTCTTGTTCTTTTTCACTTTTTGATGGTTTTCTCGCTTCTTCTGTCTTCCTCTGCATGTTATTCTTCTCTCTAGTTCTCATCATCTCAGTATTCTTCTTCCGAATTGCTTCGTATATTTTAAGCTTCTCCTTGAATTCCGTCAATTTAGCTCCGTACAATATGATTTTGCTTTGTGCGTCTTCCGGAAGTCCATCAATCACGTACTTCATGAGTGTTTCTGCTTCTATGTTGCCTCTGGCAGCTATCTCTTTCATCACATAATAATATTCCTGTACGGTTTCGTCTCTCTTCAATCTTCTTTTGACTAGCATATCATGCATTTGAGCACTGTTTATTTTGTCTATAAATCTCGTCTCGTAGAATTTCTTTTAATTTCTTCCACGACTTGATAATGCCTTCGCTGTCGATGAGCATTTTAGAAGGTCCAGCTAGTGATTTCTTTGCGAACACTAGCTTCTGTAATTCCGACCATCCAAACAAGTTATCTGCATCTTCGAATTCAGATATCCATCTTTCAACCGGATATGTATCTTTTTCAGTGAAAGTTTTTATTGAGTCTTGCAGGTCTCGATATGTCATGGCGAATTTCATATTCACTTGGCCTCTGATAGAATGGTTCTCTTCGAGGTTATTTTCACTTTCTTTGTTGCTTCTTTGTTCCTCTCTTTCATCGTCTTGCTCGTTAGCTGTTCCCTCGTCGCTCGCATCTTCGTCTAATTCATATTTGTAGGATATAAGATTGATCCAAGTGACGAAAGATAATAGACAAAGAAGACAATTTGTAGGTTTTTTGAAAACATTTATGTGTTTTTTTAAACGCATCTTTAATTTCCTTTTCGTCTGTCCTACATAAGAATAATTACAATCATGACAGTTAATTTTATAAACGACATTTGAGTGTTCTTGTTTTTTAATTTTGTCTTTGCCTGTTTTAATGAATTATTCATATAGTTCATTGGTTTGTAAGCTATATTGAAGTCGAATTTTTTTGTAATAGATTTAAATTTTTCAGAAATTTTATTAAAGTAAGAAATAGTAACATACTTTTTAGCAATCCTAGAGGAATTCGAGTTGGCAATATCTTTGTGTCTCTTGATATTTTCAAAATTGTTTTTAAATGACAACGCCTTGATCCTGTTGTTAATAGTTGTAAATAAAAATTCGGATGGATATCCATTATTTTGGAGAATATTGATTAGGGAAATGATATTATTCAAATGAAATTTTGGATGGGAAAGGAATAGAATTTTGTCTAACTGTCCAATTACAACACCTCTTTTGTGTTCAATACGATGATTAGAAAAAAAAAATTTAAGTATCTCCCAGAATTTGTAGGCTTCCTGTAATTGTCAAAAATAATTCCCCCATTTTCAATTAACAATTTTACGTCGAGAAAATTTATTACTCCATTACTTGCCATAAATTTGATTCTTTGATGGTAAGCATTAAAAAAGCATAGGATTGTATTAATATGCTCGGTTGAAGCTGCAATAATATGTCACGTAGCGATAATAGAGTGAAATATGTGTGGTTGTTTGAGATCGGTAATTCGAAAAGAAAAGCAAGAATTCTTTCAGTCGACTGACAATAATTGTCATTGAACGCATGCATAAATTGAGCTCGTGATTTCATCTCGAGCATGATCTTAATCCTCGTTAAAATCATCGATTTGGCGTTCTTTGTTCTTTTTAAAACAAGTCGTTACACGCAAACAAGTTGTCGTTACCGGCAACGGACAATCGAAAGTTCTAGAACGATTCAATTCGCGCACGCGAGCGCCGCGCTCCGACGAATACGTCACGCGCTGTCACCAATCCCACGCACGGATTTTCTGTCGCGCATGACTGTTACGTTGAACGTCATTAGAAAAGAATCCAAAGCGCCAATCAATTTTGTACACCTAATGCCACGTAATAATTACGATTGTGGCAAATTTTTATTGGATTTTTCCCAAAAAAGAAAGCTCAGGCCGAAAGCAATAAATGCTTCGATCTCGTCGTCCTCCTTCTTACTTCGAAAAAGTTCTTAGAGTCCTTAGTTCTTAGAGTCTAAAAGTTCTTAGAGTTCTTAGAGTCATAATCTCGCTTCGTAAAATCGCCGTGCTAACCGCTTAGTGAAATCGCTATAAAACGAATCTTTCGAGAAGTACCGAGAAAATCGCCGAGATTTTCCATTACCGCGATTCCAAAATATCATTTGGAAAAGGTGACCGCATTTAATATTCTGTTAATCTAATATTTAATTAATTATATTTTTATACTTTGTAACTGAGCATATTAAAGAAAATTCTTTTGTTAAATTACAAAGAAACGGAGTTCTCTTTACTGTCGTGCATCATATCAACCTTGTGCCGTTTTCTCACTCGAATCTTTCCGCGCGGTGCGCTCTCGCACAGTGGTTAGTGTCTTAAATATGCTGTATTCCAAATCTTATATTACCACATCCGCTAGAATTGGAGAAAGAGGAGATCCCATGAGCAGACTGAATATTTGTTCATAAATTTCATCATTAAATTTAAAAAAAGTAGACTTTTGAATAATTGAAATTGGTATTTTAAACTCGTGGGATGGTATTGTCGTGTTGTTGCATATCGAATTCCATCTTTCCAAGATACTTTTTAAAGCTAAATCGTTAGGAATATTCGAAATGATACATAGAAATGATACATAGGAATACACAGAAATGATGTCAAATGATACAATTTTATAATTTTTTTGTAATGGCATACCATTAATTTTTTTAACAAGATCGAAACTGTTTTTAATATAATTAAAATTTTTTTTAATGCTTTTGTCAATAATGTCTTTTTTTTTAGAAAAGTGGCCAAATTGAAGAAGGGACTGTTTATGCAACCGACAATCATTCTTAAAGGATAACCATCCTTATGCACTTTATGGAGTCCTAGTATAAGACCTTGCTAAATTTTCGTCCGATATATACAATTTTTTATTTCGCTCTGTGGATGACATTATTGCAGCTCCACAAACGAGCATATTAATACAATCCTATGTATTTTTAATTCTTACCATGAAAGAATTAAATTTACGATCGAATATGGCGATAATGGAGTGATAAACTTTCTCGACGTAAAACTGTTAATTGAAAATGGGAGAATTATTTTTGACAATTACAGGAAGCCTACAAATTCTAGGAGATACTTAAATTTTTTTTTCTAATCATCCTATTGAACACAAAAGAGATGTGTAATTGGATAGACAAAATTCTATTCCTTTCCCAAAATTTCATAAGAATAATATCATTTCCCTAATCAATATTCTCCAAAATAATGGATATTCATCCGAGTTTTTATTTACAACAGGATCAAGGCGGTATCTTTCAAAAATAATTTTGAAAATATCAAGGAACACAAAGATATTGCCTCGGATTCCTCTAGCATTACTAGAAAGTATTTTACCATTTCTTACTTCAATAAAATTTCTAAAAATTTTAAATCTATTACAAAAAAATTCGACTTCAATATAGCTTACAAATCAATGAATTGTACGAATAATTTCATTAAAACAGGCAAAGATAAAATTAAAAAAGAAGAACACTCAAATGTCGTTTATAAAATTAACTGTCATGATTGTAATTATTCTTATGTAGGACAGACGAAAAGGAAATTAAAGATGCGTTTAAAAGAACACATAAACGATTTCAAAAAACTTACAAATTCTTTGTCTGTTATCTCTCGTCACAAACTTGATCATACGATTGATTGAAATAATACTAGCATTCTTGACTCAGAACAATTTTATTATTAAAAGGATGGTCTCCGAGATGATACATATCAAATGATAAGAAAAAGATTTAAACAAACAGAGTGACATAGAATGCTTTCCTGAAAGCTATCAATCATTGAAAAAAGCACCTCTACCCACATGTTACCCTCTGCACTTATCATTCCCTCTTCTTTCTTTTCACAATATATAAATACTGTTGCGAGCTATGATCTTCCAAAACATTTTTGTCAGCAGTGATTCTTACTATTTGTTCAAATTGTTCTGTTTTTTTAAATTGTGTTACTTACTCCGAGTTACATTTGCGTCAAAAAATACGTGATAAGCGAGTGTTAATGTGAATTTAGATTGATTTTCATGAATAATTAGTGTATTGTTAAAAATTTAAATTAATAAAAAGCGTTTTCTTTTCTTTTAATTTTAAATAGAATCTGGAAATTCTGTATTTTCACATTTTGTATTTTCACGAAGTCGCTTTTTGCTTCCTTTAAAAAGGAATCATAAACGGAACAGATTACTCATCAGAAGCGTTAAAAATTTTTGGTTAATTTCATTTTTTGAACTTTATCTTACTCGATTAACTCGTACCAAGAGATTGGAAAATTCTTTTACCATCTTATTGCGATCATTGTTTTAATTTTATGTATTTTTTGCTATTTTTTATCTTGATACTGTTTTATCATTTTTTTGACTAGCGATTTTTGCTTAATTGATTAATTTTTTGCATTTCTTTATTTGTACTTTCTTGACGTACAAATAAGAAGACGTAAGAATCCCTAATTTATAGGGATCATGAGAATTTAATAGTTTTTTACATATAATGCACTGTGCATCGCCAGATAATGTTGGAATGAAATAATCCCATGCCCAATGAATGTTACGTTCTGTCTTCTGTCCTCCTGTTAATACTTCCGGATGTTTTACATTCAAGTGCAAGGGTAAATAAGCATAGTTGCTTTTATAACCTACTTTTGTCGAACAATATATGCAAATTGCGAAATATTCTTCTTTTGATGGTTTGTAATGTTTACGCAGATATTGACGAACTCGGAGATTGAATACTCGGATCTTGTTGCCTCTTAATTGCTGGTCCGCCATTATAATTGCGCGTTTTGTATTACGGAATTTTAAAACACTTAATCGGACTTAATCACTGAAGATATAGAAACGATATGAAGAAGTATAAACTGCAGAAGGTCGAAAACAGAAGTATCATTCTTTCACGGAATATAAATATTGGTATGTTTAGTTTGAATATGTCTCTTCAGTGCTGTGTTTTTGTCTCGTTGCGGATTCTACGAAATCTTAGCGGGTCGATGGATGTGGAGTATCTGGCTCCGTTTTGTGTTAATATTTCTGTTACACGCGCGTAAGATGAGAGGGGATATGAAAATCAGGACCAAGCGATATTTCTTTGGTGAGGAATCGCCTTTGTGCGACAGGGAATGCTCGCGGAAATATAAGAAGAAATGAAAATAAAGATTGGGCGTATTCAAAACAGCAAAGCGGCTAGTCATGCTTACCAAACGATTGTATATGATTGTTTAAATCTATAAGTAGCAACCAATTATGTTCATTTGCTCGGCGAGCAGGCTAGTCGGTGTCATCTTGACTGTGTTCAGCAGAACGTTTATTGTGCAATTATTCGAAATTTTCTTCGCGCTGATTGGATTATACTTTTAGATCTAAAAGAATGATCCTATTTCAGCAAACAATCATAAAACTCAATACATATAAAAATGAAGCTGAGAGCCAATATAATGTATCTGTTACAGTATTCAAGACAATATCCTTATTATATTTTGCTATTAAGTTTTGTCAAAGATTTTTCTACTTTTGTTTATAATTTTTATCTGGAATATTGTAACAGATATATTATATTGGCTCTTAGCTGTTTTCTTATACAGGGTGGGCCATCTATTGGTACGTTTTTGAATTTCGTCGTATGGCAACACCGAACGAGCTACAGACCCGAAATTTTGACAGTTTATTAGTCATACCGTCCGCGGCACGAAACAACATGTTTTCTCTTAAAGAGCGTTTTGAAATTTTAAAAACTTATTTTCAAAGTCAGTGCTGTGTCGCCGAAACTGTACGAATTTTGAAAAGAAATATGGGTCGTGATAGAGCACCCACCGAAGGAGCTATACGCAAATTGGTGAGGAAAGTTCGTGAGAAAGGGATGTTAGTGGATGACATTATATTACGACTGTTTTGAGTGAAATTGGCGCCGAGGTAGTCCAAAATGTCATTAATAATTGGGGTGACCGAATGGCATACTGTAAGGCCAGTAGAGGGAGCCACATGAACGAAATCGTTTTTCATTCTTGACGCGGATACTTTTAGCTTCACAACAAAAAAAAAATTAATAAAAAATATCAATGTATGCTCATTTGATCGCATTTTTAAAAACGTACCAATAGATGGCCCACCCTGTATGTATTCAATATTAATCATTCGAGCCGTTTTCTTATAGTTTTGATCATAAAACTGTTGTGTTCTGCTGAACTCAGTCACTGTATGGTTCGACACGATTGGGGAGTCTTTATTGCGATAACGAGATAGCAAAAACGCTATGTCTATTCGACTTGCTTACACTTTCAACATCTCCACTTTCTCTCTTTTCAGCGTCAAATATATATCTATCTCATTTTAAGTGTAAAAAGTGTAAAAAAGTGTGAGCAAATCAGTTGAGAACAGATCAATTGGGAATTTTTAGTGGGTGAACAGTGGATACGTTGAATCCTGCAGAGCGGCCAATGGCTGACATTAAGAACGCAATTTGGATCTCATAAAATTGGAAATTTTATAAGTATTGCACACGATTTTGTGATTCTGTTCTATGCTATTAGACAAATTATACAAAGATATTCGAACGCTCATCATTGTCTCATGTCTGAACAGGGCCGAAAAACTTAACTTGCTCGTGAGTGTGGAATATTTGACTGACAAAAGGGAGGAGTTCAAAATGACTACCTTGTTCTTATTTATTATTTATAATGTGATTTTTATTATGTTTTTTTTACATTTGATAACAGGTAACTCGCGATTATGACTGTTTTCGGATTACTCTCTGATATATCAAGCTTTTCATTATGGAGTGTATAATATATTTATAGAGTGTATAATATAGTTCTAATATAGTATATAATATGGTTATAGTGTTATAATATAGTGTATAAAATAGTTTCACACATTTTATTGGACACCAGTTAATTTCAGCACTAGAAAATAATCATAAAGGAAAAGTCTCTAGAGAAATCAAATTTTCAATGTGATTGTCAGTGAACAATTGCAACAGTATACCGTTGCATCAACGTATTGGTCAACAGTTGACTAGATTATTTTATACGTGTATGGAATAAATTTATCGATTGATTAGCCCAGTGAGAAATTTAATCGACCTCGAATCGAATTTGCGTCGATTCCACTATCATTTCTCATTAGGTTAATCAATTGATTAATTTTTAATACCTTCTAGAAAAGATTTTACATTTATAAAGTAATCTAACCATTTGATCAATATGTTGTAAGTCATCGAATCGATGTTAATTTGATAACAATTTCATTGTCATTTTTCACTGGGAGGTACATTGATCGATTGATTACGTTTTAAAAAAGTAATGCTTTTTCTAATAGATTTCACATTTATTAAGTAACCATCACCTTGACCAATAAGTTGATGCAACACATGATAATAGTGTCTTTTGGTACTGTTAAATCGCTTTTTTTTTGTCTGGTAAACGCCATTGAACATATTGTGCTCCTTGTATCTTTTGAAAAAATGTCTCATATATAATTTTATATAATTAAAATTAGATACAATTATTTTAAATTGTTGATTGTATGCCGTTAGTCCCACTATATGTATATCACGTGTTCTTGTCTTCTATTATATCAGTTACCTGACAGATGGCGTGAGCACCCTTCTCGTACTAACCTAACCTTTTGTTTCTTTGTTATTGTTCGCACGCGCCAGAAACCAAGCTCTGTATTTTTCATCTTGTTCAGCAATAAAAATCCCAATAGGTTATGGGCCCAGGAGTGTGAACGGCTATAATAATAAATAGAAAAAGGAGAGTGATAGTGTGTGCAAGGAAGACAGAGGTCCAAGTAACATCGCTTGAATCTGCAAGGATGGAAATAAACTTGAAGTCTGTTACGCAACTGAACTCAAGCAGTTACGTTCGTTGGCGTTTTGAAATTCAGGCTCATCTCGAAGCAAACGATGTGTTTGATGTGGCTGATGGATCGAGAGAGCAACCAACGGATGCCACACTGGCTGATTGGAAAAAGAAGGACGCCTTGGCGAGGTCTTTGTTAAGTAAATCTCTCGATGATGTACATTTTAATTTGGTGGTCGCCTGTAAATCATCCGCTGATATGTGGAAGACTCTCGTGGGACATTATGACGAGGTTTCAAACACGACGAAGCTGGCTGCATTGGAAGCATACAACGACTATCACTGGAAAGACGATATGACTGTGACGTCGTATATTTCAGGGCTTATGCTCATTGAAAATAAGCTCAAGGCGCAAAAATTAAACATCGAAAAGGAAATGACAAAATTATTACAAAAATTGTTCGTGGTCTACCGCAAAAGTTTGATAACTTCAAGCAAGTATGGCGGATTTGTCCTACGAAGGACATTACGGTGGAACAATTACAAGCAAAATTGTTAGATGTCGAACGTGACGTTAACGTGACGTCATCCGGAAATCATGGTGTAGCGTTATCTGGTCAGAAAGATCAGAAAGACCGAGAAGTTTTCAAAGGTAAGAAGAAAGCAGGCTGGAAAAAGGACCGAAAGAAGCTACAATGTCACAACTGCAAAGGTTTTGAACATTTTGCTCGTGACTGCCCATCCGAGAAGAAAGACACGAGCTCAGAAGGACGTTCATCTAGCAATCGTGTGGCAATGCCAGCAAAACAACAATTAGGAGATATTGATGAGTGGATCGGTGATTCAGGTGCGTACAGCCATATTACTCGTAATAGTGATTGGTTTGTAGAATCAAAGGCATTGGATCCTCCGGAAGAAATGAAAATAGGGGATGGCAGGATTCTAATGGCGACGGCTATTGGCAAAATAAATGTAACAATCCATAACGGTAAAGAGTGAGTGCCGAGATGTCTCAAGGATGTAAGGTTAGTTCCTGATTTTGGACCATTCAATCTTTTCTCTATTGTAGCCACGACTGACCTTGGTTACGAAGCACTTTTTAGTAAGTCAGAGGTTGTTGTAAAGAATTCAAAAGGCGAGGTGATTGTCCGTGGTATTAAAAAAGGACACTCGACGTATCGAATGCTGATCAAAGTCGAGAAACCAGCTAAGGTTTGCACGGCTCAGAAGGAGATCTCCGCATCATGGGAAACTTGGCACCGTCGACTTGGACATGCAGGAAAAAACAAGGTCAAAGCTCTATTAGAATCTAAAGGATATTGTGCAACTGGAAAAGAAGATTTCTTCTGCGAAGCCTGTATTTTTGGAAAAATGACCAAAGGACCATACAAGGAAATCGTTAATAAGGATTTCAGGCCAGGTGCAAAAATTCACTGCGACCTTAGTGGGAAGGTTTCAATTGAATCGGCAGGTGGTTGCAAATATTTTGCTGTTTTTGTTGACGAGAGTTCAGGATACAAGAAAGTTGCCATGCTGAAAAAGAAGGAACTTGTCGAAGAATTCAAGAAAGTGATTCAGGAAGTCAAGGAAGAGACGGGTCATCCAATTGAGATTTTGCGGACTGATCAAGGCATTGAATTCATTGGTACATCATTTCAAGATCTTCTGAAAGAACATAAAATCAAGCATGAGATGAGTGTTGAGTATACACCACAGTCGAACGGTATGGCCGAACGTGCCATTCGATCTCTTACAGAAAAGGCTCGATCTCTACTTGCAGATGCAAACCTGCCAAAGTTTATGTGGGCCGAGTGTGTCTCGACTGCTTGTTATCTGTCCAATCTCGTCGCCACTCGTGATCTAAAGAAGACATCGTATGAACTCTGGCATGGGAAGGAGCCGTCCATTGAACATCTGCGTGCATTCGGTTGTGATGTTTTTGTGCACATCCCAAAACCGAAGCGAAATAAGTTCGACAAGAAAGCTCGAAAAGGTCAGCTGATAGGTTACGGACCGAGTACGAAGCTGTATCGAGTTTACTTTCAGGATCTTCAAGATGTTCGCATCGCACGTGATGTAAAATTCAATGAAGGAAAGCAAAATTCTTTCTATGTAGAAGACGAGATAAAATCATTATCCACCAATGACGAAACTTATGAAGTCAAAGAAAATGATTCTACTGAGATTGTAAATGAGATCGTTAAAGTATCTACTCATCCGAAGTCAACAAATGTACGCAAACCCAGTGGACCTTTAACCATGAAGCTCCGAAGTCGTAGCATCATCAGTGAGGATGTTCTTGACGAGAAGCAACAAGGAGGGCATGAAGTCCTGATGGCGTTAAACATGGAAGAACCCAAGACAGCAAGAGAGGCTCTTGAGGGTAAGGACTCCACCGGATGGCAAATGGCTATGCAAGAGGAACTCGATTCTTTCGCGAAAAATGATGTGGTTGAGACATGTGTCTTACCATCAGAAAAGAATGTTATTGACACAGGCTGGGTATTGAAGATCAAACGATATTCAAATGGTGAAATCAACAAGCTAAAGGCTAGAATTGTTTGCCGTGGATACAGTCCAAAACGCGGGATTGATTTTACCGAGACATTCGCACCTGTAGTTCGTATGGATTCAATTAGAATTTTGTTAGCTATTGCAGCTCATGAGAAGCTGGTGATCAAGCAATGCGATGTCAAGTCGGCATTTCTCTACGGAGACATCGAGGAAGAAATTTATGTGCGACCTCCTGATACAGTAGACATTGATGATGGAAAAGTTTGGAAATTAAAGAAATCGCTCTATGGTCTGAAGCAGTCACCTCGGAATTGGAACAAGAAATTTAATAAGCTTGTCACAACCTTCGGTTTGATTCGTTCTATAGCTGATCCTTGCATATATTATGGAAATGGTCAGAAGGGGCGTTTGTTGTTGGCAATATATGTAGACGACATCCTCGTTGCTGGACAACCAGAAAACGTTGTGACTGAATTGCTAGATTTCATGAAGGCTGCGTTCGAGATAAAGATCGAAGAGCCAACCTGTTTCTTAGGTTTGGAACTAAATGTTGACCGAAGATCAGGACGTATTCGCGTAAATCAACAGGGATATATTCGTAATATGCTCGCTCGTTTTGGCATGGAAAATTGTAACAAAGCCCATACTCCGGGAGAAGTTCAAATTAGGAAACATCAACTAACGGACGATGAAACATTTGGAGTTCCATTCCCTTATCGACAGGCTATTGGATGTTTACTATATGCAGCGACGCATACGAGACCAGATATCTCGTTTCAGGTTAATCATGCTGCTCGCGCTGTTGAAGCACCAACACCGTATAACGTGAAGGAAGTGAAAAGAATTTTCCGTTACTTAAAAGGCACAATGTCAGTAGGAATTCAGTTTGCTGAAGGTAAAAACGAAGTTGTTGGATATTGTGATTCAGACTATGCTGGATGTCCGGACACTGCTAAAAGTACTTATGGACATGTATTCGTATTAAACGGTGAACCAATATCCTGGGAATCACGGAAGAGCACGATTGTCGCTGACTCCACAACTGTTGCTGAATTGCAGGCTGTTTATGAAGCATCGAAACAAGCCATATGGATTAAAGATCTTATGAAAGAACTCATAACGTCTTCTGAGAAACTAATAATAATCTATTGCGACAATGAAGCGGCTGTTAAGCTGTCAAAATCCGAGGAAATAAAGAAGAAAACCAAGCACGTCAATGTTCGCTTTAATTTTCTACGACAGACTGTTGGAGACAACAACGTGGAAGTTAAACATATTGCGGGCACAGAGAACCCAGCGGACATGCTAACGAAGCCTCTACCCCCCATGCAAAGCTGCTCCATTGCTGTAATCTTCTTTTTATCGAGTGAGACTACATCAAGAGGGGGTGTTGATTGTATGCCGTTAGTCCCACTATATGTATATCACGTGTTCTTGTCTTCTATTATATCAGTTACCTGACAGATGGCGTGAGCACCCTTCTCGTACTAACGTAACCTTTTGTTTCTTTGTTATTGTTCGCACGCGCCAGAAACCAAGCTCTGTATTTTTCATCTTATTCAGCAATAAAAATCCCAATAAAAATGATATAAAATGATAATGTCATTGTGTTTCACTGTCAGATCATACCTTATTAATGCAGTTTTGTTTATATCAATATCAAAGGAAGTGATTAAAAATTAGTTCCTTGATTCTTTTTTACATTACAGTGGTTGATTAATTTTGATTTTAATTAAATACCATTTGCTGTTAATATTATTGATGCTACAACGTAATCTGCGTTGTGAACTGCACCGTTATTATTTGATGTGCAAATCAGTGAGCGTTATTTGACTTACTTGTTTATTATATACTTTTACTTATTATATTGTTTGCGTTATATTTGATTCAAAAGACGAATAATGTTGTGCGTATAATATCGCACATGTTACGTTTTGATGTATAAATATACGTCCAGTTAAATAAAAAAATATATTTTTTACTTAAACCGTTCTTACTACGTATCTGTAACGTTTCCTCACATTCTTTCCTTAGATTTGCCGCGGTCGGTGTTGAGAAGCTAACTGATAAATAAGAAAGGCTGAATTTTCAGCGAGAGAGCCAAACATACGATTTTTCACAAACTCGCATTAAATAAAATCGTCTTCCAGGATTGACTATTACATCGTATTGAATGTAAATCTCAGAAAAACGCATTATTTGATATATCGTTACCATTACCTAAATCGGTAAAATTATAATAGTTCTAATTTTCATATTTGATAGCTGTTACTGCAACATAGTTATATTTTTTCGGTACGATAACGAAATTAACAATTATTTTACTCGCTATTTGCATTTTGAATTCATTTGTGAAATAATTTGTAATGTCTTTGATTTTCATTTTTTGACTAATATTTATAATTCTATTGTTATATATTTAAGACGATTAATTTTTCTATTTAATCCATTAGATTTCAAAACATCCTTATGTGCATTTTTATTTTAAATTTTTACCACACGACTCATAATCAAAATTTTTAGACTATAATAGTATTAATTAAAGTAACAAAAGTTGTCATTTCAAAAATCAAAAGATGAGACATCCGAAGAAAAAGATTAAACAGTAAAGATAAAATAAAAAAGAAGTAACTGAATCTTACCTTTTTAATGATACACACAAATATTCAATATACAATAATAAATTATTTTATCTATCTTATGATTTTCTTCTCTTTAGAAGAATAAAGTAATCTAATTATTATTTTAGTGATCGACAAGTATAATAAAAATCAGTATCACATTGTATAAGTAGTATCAGGCTGCTCTTTGCCCTTATGTAAACAGCAAGATTCACGAAACGTTGGCATTTCAAGAATGGATCTGGACACGGAGAAAACCCGAAAACACATAATGAAACACATAATTTTTATATAGAAAACACCCGTAGAAGTTTCAGGAATATTATAATAAAAATTATGAATTCAGGAGATCGGATGTGTAAAAGGAAACATAAACAATAATACATTAGAATATAGGCTTTCTTTCATTTAATTACAAATATTTGAATGTAAGAGCGTATATAGAGTATATATATATATATAACAATTAGAAAAAAATATTTTTTGATATTTCATGATATGAATGTTTTTATTCTCTGTTTGTATCTAAGTTTGAATAAACAGTTTTGCTACAATTTTTAACCATCAAGTACCATAAAAATATTTCGTCATATTATTTAACTATCCTTGATAAATCATAGTTTTTAAATAATAATATAAATCATAGTATTTTTAAAATTGTGCGAAGATAAGCAGTGCTAGTAATATTAAAATTGTGCAATAGTAATTAGTGTTTTAGCTACCAATGGTATCTGATGAATGTTAATAACATATGAAAATAAGTACAATAGAGAAAGTAATTGATAGGCAAAAATTATCTCTACAATTTGAAATGGAATCTAAGGTCTGTAAGGAATGAAAATTGAGTGAGTCTTAAAAAAGTCACAATTTTTAATCTTTAAAAGTGAGATTTCACTCTCTACATTAAGATCTTACTCTAAAAGTTTTATAGAGTATGTAAACGGATGAGAAGTACATTATGTTATAATAAATAATACATTACATTGAAATGATAAAATATTAATTTTGGTTAGGTATAAATCGATTTCATTCAAATTTAATTAAATTTAAAGTCATATTAAAAATTTCAAAGATAATTTAAGTAGTTAATACAGTGGCGGTTCTAACTCAGGTCTTTTGAAGGGGAGCGCGAAGCGCGGGGGATACTCATAGGCGCGGTGGAGATGGCGCGGGGAAGGGAGGGGAGGCGCGGGAAGTCCCGGCGCTATCGGTGTTTACTGATATGATGAGTCCCAGCGCTATCAGTGTTTACTGATATGATGATACGTATCGCCATGTTGTGGTGTCACGTATTATTGGGACCGCCGCTCAACATCCCGCAGGCATCAGTGCCATCACCGCCGCCGCGTGGACCTCGCGTCCACCCTAAAGTGCGTTTCGAACTGTCGAAAAAAAAATGCGTTGCGCCATCACCCCAACACCCCACCCCAACATTCACTCTAAAAAATGCGTCCACTATAACGTGGACTTTTGTCTAGAAGATCGGTGGCACATCATCGGCTGCTACACAAAGCGCCTTCAATGAGGGATAGATGATGAAATCATACTGCATTCTTACAGTTCTTTCTTTCAAGAAAGTCAGAAACGTTGATAATGATATTTATCTAGGAAGAACCGTGAGATCGGGTGACACGTCGCGATGCGTTAAGAGAGAGAAACTGATAACGATATTTTTTGTAAGAAGAGATCGGTGATACGTCGCCGATGCTGCAACAATAGGGAGGGTAGACAAAGGGACAAAGAAGTCGCAAATAGAATATATAATGGGTCATAAGCGCGCGGCATCTCAGTTGAGATTTTTAAAAATTACCGAATCGCAATAAGTGTAATGCGAAAAGTATGGCTGATATCATACAAACGTTGAGGACATGGATGATGTAAATGCAGACAAGTTATTTGAAGCATTGGAAATAGAATTTGAGGACATAATGGATGATGTAGAGTTCGAGAATATCGGTAACATTGAGGAGAGAATCGACGTAGCAGAATATATTAGAAATATGGATGAAGAACAGTTCGCGAATATTAGAGACGAAGTGTTTGATGAAGTGGAAGTAGACTTTGAGAATATAATGAACCAAGAGTCGTCCGACGAAGAAATACTATCCGACAATAGTGGATGTGCTAGTGATATGAGCGAGTATGAAATGGATCGCGTAGAAAAATTCGTGTCGTCTCCAGAAATTCGTACATTGAATGCTCGTACTAAGAATTGTGTAATCCATAATTATTATACAACATACGGGTGGTTCTTTAACCGTATGCACATCATGCATGATTCGTATAGCTGACATTAACGATGGAGGAATGTATCATGTCAGGGTGCATGAGACCGGTTCTTTCGGTAGGCTAAACGGCAGGTCGTGCACAAATTACAAATTACCTTTGTACATTATATTCTCGTGCAGCATATGTCCACTTTGCACACATTAAAAAAAAACATGGAAAACCACGAGCGAATGGAACGCGAACTACTGGAACAGTGCAACCAGGTCGCTACTCTGACGGAATGTTTCTCATGGCTGCAACAGTGCGACGAATACATCAAGCAGCTCGAAGAACTTTGTCGTGCCAAGCGTCCGCGCCTCACCATTGGATACAGACAATCCGCGATGGCGAGGATCGCGCGACTCGCGGGTGCAAAGTTGGAATTGGAGCGACGTTTCGTGGAGTACGCGAGTGGCGAATACGCGAGTGGCAACGAACGATCTCTTGTCTGACGAGAGATCGATGCCGCGTTTGAGAGCCGTATATTGACAGGTGCGGTGATAAACTCTAATCACATCGAGCCGCGGCGGTTTTCAGAAGACGCTGGCGATGTAGTGCTCGAGCGAGTGCGAGACGCTGTAGAAAGACACGACAGTGTAAAAGTGAACATCGCGTTCAATGGCGAGTTTGCGACGAAGGATAAACGTGCTAATAAGAGCATAATTACAAAGAACAACGAGATATATCGTTGCACCGATATGCGCGAGTGGTACGAGCGACACGTCGTCGAGCCTATCCTAGCATCGCTCGAAGAATTCCAGGAACGCGACAGCGGGTGGGCATTGTCGCGAATCCTCAATTTGATAGTGAATGTGAATAAGCATAATCCAATGCACGCGGGATGTCACATCGAAGTGCCACGAGAAATAGCGACGAAACGAGCGATGGTCAGTGTTTATTCGACGGACAATGCATGTTTCGCGTGGTCGGTGGTCGCCGCTCTGTACCCCGCAGAAAGACATGTAAATCGGGAATCATCATATCCGCATTACACCGCAGTATTAAATCTTGCGGGTATCGAATTTCCAATGACATTAAAAAACATTCCGAAATTCGAACGGTTGAACGCGGTATCGATCAACGTCTACAGCATCGAAAATAGACAGGTCTTTCCTCTGCAGCTCACTAATGACAAGAAGGAGAAGCATGTCAATCTCCTGTACCTACAACATTCACGCAACGACAACATTAGACACTTTGCGTGGATAAAAAATCTATCCCGCCTTGTAAGATCACAAATTACTAGGAACGAGAGCAGGAAATATTTTTGATCGGTAAGTATAATAAAAAAAAAAGTCAATAAAAAAAACAGTAAAAAAGAAATAGAAAAATTTCTTTATTATTTGTAGGTGCCTTCATTACTTCAGTTCGTGCGAAAAATTGCAGTTGCATGAAGTGGACTGCCAGAAGATCAACAACTGCGCCATCCGACTGCCGAGCGAGGACGACAGGTGGCTCGAATTCGACAACTATAACAATCGAGAACGAGTACCGTTCATCGTCTACGCCGGTCTGGAATGCGTCTTACGCAAGACGAAATCCGACAAGGAAGATTCATCGTCGTACGCGTATCAACAGCATGACGCGTTTAGTATAGGCTACTACGTGCGATGTGCGTACGATGACGCGTTATCGTCGTATCACTTCCGTCGTGATGAAGACTGTATAGCGTGGTTCACGCGACAACTCAACGATTTGGCGCATCGCGTGAAAAATATCGTATCCACCAAAATGCCCATGGAAACGTTATCTAAACAGCAATGGGAGGCATACCGTAGCGCAACGCGTTGTCACATCTGCGAGAAACCGTTCGCGCCGGACGACATGCGGGTTCGCGATCATTGTCATCTCACCGGTAGATATCGTGGTCCAGCGCATTCGAATTGTAATTTAAATTATAAAAATTCGTTTTATATTCCAGTCGTATTTCACAATTTCAGGCTACGACGCGCATTTTATAATTAAGGAAATTGCTACCGCGTACGGTGGACATGTAGATATACTACTGATAACTAAAGAAAAATATATTTCACTAAACATGTCGATAGCACCAAAGACACAAATGAAAAAATTTTTCAGAAAAATTGCATAAAATTAAGATTCATTGATTCTTTCAAATTTTTAAATGCAAGTCTTGATAAATTGGCGTCGTATCTCGACAAAGATAAATTAAAAATTATACGTTCCGAATTTCCAACATTATCAGATGAAGAATTTGAATTACTCACACGAAAAGGTGTCTTTCCGTACGAGTACATTGATTGCATCGAAAAATTGCAGGACACGCGCTTACCACCGCGCGAATTATTTTTCAGTTCGTTGACAGGCGATATAGTATCCGAGAGCGATTACGCTCACGCCGCGAACATCTGGAAGCGATTCTCCATTCGAACGCTCGGCGAGTGATCTGTACTTGAAAACTGATGTCTTGTTAATAGCAGACATTTTCGAAAATTCCCGCAATAGCTGCATCGCAAGTTACTGTCTCGATCCCGCGCATTATTATACATTGCCAGGTTTCACGTGGGACGCCATGCTGAAATATACACGCATAAGATTTGAGTTGCTCACCGACATTGATATGGTTATGTTCATCGAGCGCGGTATATGCGGCGGCCTCAGTCAATGCTCCGACAAATACGCTAATAACAAGTACATGTATTCGTTCGATCCATCGAAACCGTCGTCGTACTTGATGTACTACGATGTGAATAATCTGTACGGATGGGCGATGTGTCAATCTTTACCATATACCGAATTTCGGTGGGTCGAAGACGCTGCGAACTTTGACGTGAGCGCGATCGCTCCGGATTCATCTACCGGTTATATTCTCGAGATCGAATATCCGCAGTATCTACACGACCGACACTTACCTTTCTGTCCAACGCACGATAAACCGCCTGGCAAGCGCGAAGATAAACGTTGTTGTACGATAAGCAGCGTTACGTCATCCATTATCGTAACCTGCAGCAATGTACTCGTCACGGTCTTCGCGTAATAAAAATCCATCGAGTGCTACAATTCGCTCAATCTCCATGGCTCTGCGATTACATTGAACTCAATACACAATTTAGAACGTTCGCAAAAAACGATTTCGAAAAAAATTTGTATAAGCTAATGAACAACGCAGTATTCGGTAAGACCATGGAGAATGTGCGCAACCACGTTGATGTAAAATTAATAACAAAATGGGACGGACGGTACGGCGCGGAGGCAATGATCGCGAAACCGAATTTTCACAGCCGCAGCGTCTTTGCGGAAAATTTGATTACCGTCGAAATGCGCAAACTCGAGGTGAAATTTAACATGCCGATTTACGTGGGTATGTGCATACTCGACATATCGAAAGTCTGTTTGTACGAATTTCATCACGAGTACATGTCACCGATCGCGACAAATGCAAGATCATGTACACCGACACGGATAGTCTCATTTACTATATAGAATGTGACAATGTTTACGAGACTATGAAACGCGATATCGCTAGATTCGACACGAGCGATTATCCGGCAGACAACGCATACGATATGCCTGTCGCGAACAAAAAAATACTCGGCCTGATGAAGGATGAGAATGACGGTGTATTAATGACCGAATTTGTTGGATTTAGAGCGAAGATGTACGCGGTGAGAGTGGATGGCAAGGACATTAAAAAGGCGAAAGGCGTAAAGAATAACGTCGTAGCGCGAACGATAACGTTCGACGATTATACGCGGTGTTTGAACGAAGAGATTGAAATGACTCGCCGTCAATCGTGTATACGATCTAAATTACACGAGGTGTACACGATATCCGAATCGAAGATCGCTCTGAGTGCATACGACGACAAACGATACGTTGTATCGGACTCGACGGAGACGTTATCATAGGGACATTGGCGGATATCTTTGTAATACAATATATGTATTGTGTATATTATATGTATTATGCTATTATATATTACTATTGTACTTTACACTTTTTTTTTACATTTATACAAGTATTATTTTTTATGTATTACGATTATTGTACTTTCATATAATACATATCACATGTATTTATATACGTATTATATACTAGTATTCTAATTTACTTTACTTACTTTATGTATCTCATGTTTTTTTTTGTATACTCCAAAACGAAGATGATGATGAATGGGAAGTAATAAAAAAACGTTTATATTGATATATTTTATATATTTATATTGATATATTTTTTATATGTAGAAAAAATTTTATCAAATGACATTGTTTTTGTGTATCCATGAATTATGCGATCCATCGAATCCCAGCCACTTGACGTACACCTTGTCTCCCTTCCTGCGCAGTACTTTCTCCACGAGATACTCGTCCGGATGGGTAGCGCGATGCAACTCGTGCTCGTAGAACGCACCAGCGACGGATTTTCCGCGATAGTCTTCGACTAGATAGGTTACGGGATTGGTACGCTGTACCTTAACGATCGTAAACACCTCGGTGGTCCAATTTGGCGTGTAACCCTTCTCAAAAATCGTCTTGTACTTGCTCACGAGTACCGAATCGCCCACTTTGAATTTTGCTGGACCAGCGATTTTTATCACGCTGTACACCGTGTCCAAGAGTCTTTCGGCGATCGCGGGAGTTACGTTGGCGGATCGCATGCCGATAGTGCGATGCTTGCGCGCGTTGTAATCTGATACGAGACGCGGCAGCTCGTCGATCCACTTGTAATTGCCGTTGAGTGTAAACATCTTCCACATGTCGCTTTTGAGCGTACGATTGAACTGCTCGATTATCGACGCTTTCAACGTCGAATACGTGGAATAATGATTAACGTTGTATTTTTTCAAGATTTTCTGCACATCGACGTTGTAAAACTCCTTCCCCATATCCGTTTGTAAATTTTTAGGACATCTTCCACTTGCTCGAATTATCTCAACAATAGCATCAGTCGTCTCGCTTCTACCCTTGCTCTTGAGCGGTACGGCCCACGCGTACTTGCTCAACACATCGATGACAGTGAGTATGTAGTGGTGGCTTCTGTTGAAGCTCGAGTACAGACGCATCTCGATGATATCAGCCTGCCATAAATCGTCGTATCCTCGAACTATGACGCGTCTTCGTGGAAAATTTCTTCTCGCCGGAGCGTGCAATTCCTCGACGAGTCGGCGTCTCTCGGAGCTAATTTTTCTCTTTTTGCTGGATTTCTTTTTCATGATTCGACGTGTAATACAAAGGACAAAAATATTTTTTTTTCTCGCTGACGCCACTCGACTGACTCGTTTCGTTGATACGCGATTTAATTTATAATAAGACCGGCTTCGCGAAGTTCTTCGATAATCGACAGCATCTCGTTGTCGTGAGCGTTGTTGCCCGCTCGGTGCTAAGCGTCGAGCAATCGTAGACGATCCACCAGCTCGTTGGGATCGTCCCAGTGCACGTAATCGATCGCGTTGTCATTTAATGTCATTGCGTGAGGTAATCCCTTTCCAGATTTCTTCTTCTGTTTCTTGAGTGTGATCGACATCAACGGCGCGATTACGTATTTGTACTTGTATCCCCTGTTGCTCAATAATCGACCCTGCGAATGATTGCTTGTGTTTGTGCGCATTCGTAGCCAGCAGCATGCTCTTGTACTTGTTCATATCATCTTCCGTGTAAAGGAGATCGTCGGGAATTCTCTTGAAAATTAACTCGTAAAGACCGGGTGAACCGGCGTATCGTACGTACCGTCGATAATTATGTTGTCAGCATCATCCACGTTTATTGCCGTCGAAACGTTTATTGCCAAACATCAATCCATCCTTGTGTAGGTAAACGCCGTATACATAATCTATATCACTCTTCTGTTTATCTCGCGCTCCCCTCAGGACAGCCTCGACGTACTTTTGACCAGCGGACCCAAGCCGGCTTGCAACGTCTCTCGACCTTCCGACGTTTGCAACTGATTTTGAACCTTTGTTGCTAGCGAGTCGTTCGTCGTTTCGAAAACGTTATCCAACGATTCTATCGTCGATACGATCATCGTACGCGGAGTGGAGATTATCGGCTGTACACGATCGTACGATCGATCATCGAATTTATCCGGAATCGCGGAACGCTCGAACGTCTCACTCTCTTTCTCTCCCTCTTCCTCCTCCTTCTCCTCTTCTTCTTCCTTCCTCTCGCGCTTGGAGGCAGACGCTGCGCCATCGTCGCGCGACTGTCTCTTTATCGCGTGCACTTTATCGGAGCTGTCAAAGATTTGTCGCAGCGGTTTGATAATAGGCTTAAAATGTCTGTCCAATGCCATGTCTTTCTCGATTCTACCGGTTTTCAGAGCGCGATGCTTCTTGTGGATCGACTCGCTCGTCTTCTCGATCTCTCTCGCGATTTTTTCACGCTCGCGCACATCAACCATGTTCGTCTCTGGCAAAGTATCAACAACGACTAGTCACGTTACAGTATTGCGAACTCGTTAAATCCCTTTCTGTATCTCCCGTCTTTAAGCGCACTATCCTTGTCTATTACTAAAAATCCATATTTTTTTTGCCAACAGTCGCGGCACAACATGCAAAATTCGTCGTAGGACATGTCGGGTTCACGTGATCATTGTAAACGTGTTTCAAGTTGGTACAATCCTGTTTGAACAGGATCAGCAGGTTCGCGTTGTCGCGTATTAGATGTTTAGGTATCCTCGCGTACGTCTGACAAAGATAGAAGCAGTCAATGTTCGCGTGGCGACCATCGAAAAGTATTCTCTCACCGCATCCTGCTTGTCGCATGCCACGTCATCAAAGATAAAAATAGAATTTGGGCGCGCCTCGTTCGGTGGAACGATGTCGCTATTGTTGGAAAACGTAAAGTAGCCGATTTCATCGATAGATGTAAATAAATTTTCGAGATATCGATACTTTGGCTGTTGCAGTGATTTCGAGTAGACGTACACGTTCTCAAAACGTACGCCATTTGGACTCTCGAGCAAACTTATGAGAACGTTGGTTTTACTACAATTCGACGGGCCGCAAATGATCGTGCGTATAGTACTCAACAGCATTTCGCCGTGCTTGCGCTTCTCCTCCCATCATTTGTGATTTCACGTCACAGTTTGTGACACGTATCGTCAGCGGTTGCAGCACGAATTTCATGCTCACACTAAAGACTACGCGTTCTCGAACGATTATTTAAAGGCGTGCGAATCCGCGAATCGCGCAGTAGCAAAATGTATCTCGCGCTGTGTCATCTTTCCGATATTCGAGATTTGAGCGCCGAGCAGTTACAATATATACCGAAGGTCGTACTCTTACTCGTATACGGTGAATACATCGAATACGTCTGGAACAAGCTTCCGGAACACGTGAAGGCAGATTCGGAGGTTCAAACTTATCGTCGCTGCGACGAACACTACAATCAGCCGTGGCAGCGGACGCATATCGACGGCCCCACACCGAAGATAAAGGATTGTAGCGAATGTCGGCGTCGCACAGCAGTCTGCTAAATCGAGCGATAAACGCGCTTCCTTTCGAGTTACATATTCCGGGTTACCAGTTTTGCGGTCCGGGCACTCGACTTACGAAACGATTAACCAAAGGTGACGCGGGCATAAATCCGCTGGACGCGGCGTGTCGAGAACACGACATTGCGTATTCTCGAAGCAACGATCTCACCGATAGACACACGGCGAACAAGGTACTCGCCGATAAAGCGCTAGGACGCGTCGTCGCGAGAGATTCGGCTCTGGGCGAGAGAGCCGCCGCAGCTGCCGTCTGGGCAGCGATGAAAGCCAAGACCAAGATCGGCATGGGCATGAAACCGAAGAAGAAGACGACGAAGAAAAAAAAAGCGGATACTTCCGACGGCGAAACGAGGCGGTGCGTTACCGTTTCTACCAATGTTAGGCGCACTCGGGTCGGCGGAGCAGCCAGCGTGGCGAAAGCAGTAAACGACAGCAAAACCGCGCGACGTCAGCTCGAAGAACTGTAACGTCACGATCGCGCGATGGAACAGGGTCGCGGACTGTATCTCGCTCTGTACAAATATGGACGCGGACTGTATCTCGGTCCATACAAACATGGACAGGGCGTAGCTGCAAAGAAAAAAAAAACGTCAAAAAGACGATAAAAATGCTGCCTGGCGCAACTACCAATGTACAATTGAACGAGCTCGCGAGACGTATGCGTGTACCATACTTTAGAGGCGTTTTCATGCGTAATACGTTACCGACGAGCGGTGTGCGCCGAAACGAAAGCGGTATCGTGAATCTGGACGATGCGACGGGGCCTGGTACTCACTGGGTAGCGAAGAGGAACAATCGCGTCGTGTATTTTGACAGTTTCGGCAATCTTCGACCGCCTAAGGAATTGGTGCGATATTTCGAGAACGATGCTACGACGATAGAGTACAATCGCACGTCCTATCAGACGTACGATCAAAGTTTCTGCGGACAGATGTGTCTGCGGTTTCTACAAACGGTAGACGAGCGTGAATTTAAAAAGCTCGACGAGGCGCTGTGAAATCTTAGTATTAATCGAACGCTTTTTTCCGTCATGTCGTTGACGCTTACGCTGAGCGGAAAGAGCACCGTCCTCGCGACGAATTACTTCCCCGCCATAGATTTGAGTGACGGAGATTACGAGCTCGGTTTGGCGATTTTTGAGACTTATCACACGATACCGAACGTGAACGAATCGAACAACAAATTTTATTTCGCCAAAGACGACGCGGAAATTACAATTCCCGAAGGTTCGTACGAAGTGGGAGATATAAATGAATTTCTGAAATGCGCGATTTTACGAAAACGTCCGCACCGCGACGCACTTGAAACCGTTGATGTAGTGCGTGGTGACAATAACAATAACACTGATGATGATGATGATGATCATGATGATGATGATGATGGTGGAGAATACCCGATTACGCTTCGCGCAAACTACAACACGATGAAATGTGAGATTAGATGTGCGTACAGAATAAACTTTGACAAGTCCAACAGCATTGAATCGCTGCTAGGATTCTCGTCGAAGCGTATACTGCAGCCGCGAAGGTGACACGAATCAAACGTGTCATTCAACATAATGAACGTAAACGTTATCCGCGTAGAGTGTAACGTGACCGCGAGCGCGTACAGCAACGGCAAAAGCGCGCACATGATGAATTTTTATCGAACGTGCCGTCAGGATATAAGATATCGGAGAGGCCGGCGCAGATCATTTACCTACCGATCATCGCACGGAGCATTACAGATCTAACGATACGCATCGTCGATCAGAACGGACGATTGCTCGATTTTCGAGGAGAAGAGATCACCGTTAGATTGCACGTACGACGTGAGCGTGAGATGCTCGTGCTGAACGGAACGGAGCGTACGCAGAGAGATAACGCATCCTTTACAAGGTCGGTGACGCCACAGCTCGACAACACTCGCTCATCCAGCTGCATTAGGAAGAAAAAGAAGAAACTCAGCGCGACAAACGTTACATTTTTAAAGTCTTTGGGATTCGCGGTGCGCAACATTTGAGATGACTGATATCTTAAACATAAAAGACGAGCCGATCATCGACGACCGCATCGTCAAGATTGAGACTCACACGTACAGCCCGTTCGCCAACAGCACGTTTGGATACAGCGACGAAATAAGAATACCCATACAGCAACAAGATCTGTACACACTGCCATACGAAAACTTTCTATATGTCGAGGGAAAACTGACGAAGAACAAAGTGGTCCAGGGTGCTCACGTGGCATTGGGAAATAATTGCGTCGTGTTCATTTTCGATGAGATTCGATATGAACTCAATGGTGTGGAGATTGACCGTAATAGAAATGTGGGTATAATTAGCACGCTCAAAAACTATGTAACAGTGTCATCCGACAGAAGCGTGATTCTACGGAATGCCAGCTGGGATGCGCAGACTACTGCAGCCGGATATTTTAATTTTTGTGTACCGCTCTACGTACTGCTGAGATTTTGCGAAGATTACAAACGCGTGGTGATCAACGCTCGTCACGAGTTGATTTTAATACGAGCGCGCAACGACAACAATTGTCTGACGGGAGATCCGGCGATAGAGCCAACGCTCGAATTATTCAAAGTACAGTGGCGAATGCCGCACGTGTTATTGAGCGAGATAAATAAGCTGTCGATGCTGCGCGCTTTGGAGAGCGGACGATCTGAGCATGGCTTTTCGCTCGTGGGATCTGTACGAATTTCCACTCTTGCAGAGCACAACCAAGTATTCGTGGGCCATCAAGACGGCTACTCAACTCGAAAAGCCGCGATACGTTATTTTCGCTATGCAAACAGGTCGAAAAAATATCATGTCCGAGGATGTAAGTCGATTCGACGACTGCAAATTAACCAATGCGAAACTTTACCTGAATTCGGAATGTTATCCGTACGATGACTTGAATCTGGATTTTGACAAAAACAGATGTGCGATTCTGTACGACTTGTACGCGCGTTTCTGCAAGGGCTACGGATACGAGTATCTCGAGCCGAGTCTCACCTTTACAACTTTTTTACGTAATGGCCCATTCGTGATCATCGATTGCTCTCGACAGAACGAATCAGTCAAGAATGGCACCGTGGACGTGCGATTAGACTTTGAATGTAAAGAGGATGTACTCGCAAATACAACAGCCTATTGTCTCATCATACACGATCGCGTGGTTCAATATAATCCATTGACCAATATTGTGCGTAAAATCACCTAAGATACACCTCTAACACGATATAAGATCTACGATACGTCGCAATCGACAGCAGTTTTCTCGACAACATGCTCGTGCCAACGTTCGTGGATCTGCAAGGATACCATCGTTAACAAGAAATTTATCGTGAAGAAAGTGTTCTCACACATTACATTTTTACGAGTTCCGTGCCATGGAAATTTTTGACAAGATCCGACAGGTCTTCCTGGTTGACTGCTTATCACCATGGATTGCGATGGGAGGACGGGATGTCCCGTACAACGAGGCGAAACGTCTGATCACACAGCTGTATTTGAAGATGATGCTACCGTGTACGTTAAGGGACGCGAAAAACGAACGTGGCTGTGGAACTTGCTTTTGGACGATGAGCGAGAACGCATGTGCATCGAGACCTTGGATATAGTTTACGAAGACCTGGAATCTTTAACCAAGCTGGATGTTGCTAATACTATGCGATGTGGACAACATGTTCAGAATTGCGCGTTACAAAATGTATTGAAAATATATAACTGATGGTTGCAAAAGAATTTTTTAAATAAAAATACGTTAACGTATTTATTACGTATTTCTTTTTTCTCTTCCTTTGTAATACTCGTATGAATGAACGTATATGTATGAACGTATATGTATGAACACATAAAAACGTCAACGCTTCTGTTAAACGTATCGCGACATGTCCGATCTGACAGTACATCTGACAGTACATATAATGTATTATACATAGGCAGTATATTAGACTTTTTTCATTCAATCGTAAGCTTCAGTTACGAGCGTTAAGACATGGATCGAATAAAAGTATATATACGTCGAAAATCAATCGAGCGAAAGAGGTACTGTCCATTGTCGCCAAGTCCGCCAAGTCCACCGCCTTCGAAGGAAAAAGCGAGATATATTGGGAATATCCTGGAGAAAAGGCGTCAAAGTCGCCAACGTGCTCATCACCAACGTCATCGATGCCATCGAAATATAAATCATAAAGTATAAGCATTGATAAACTCGCGAACAAAAATAAAAAAATAAAAAAAAAACATAGAAAGACTCGATAAAACGTGTTGCGACAGGTTCGCAATTCTTAGAAAAAGAGGGGAGAGTTACTCCCTCTTCGATTCTAGAAGTTTTATATATATCGCAATTTACGCGGGTGCAATTAGTCTTGCGATACTCGCTTGTACGAACGGTTGAAAAAAAAAAATGTACTTCGCTGAAGACAGCAACACATCGTACGAAACGAAGAAGAACTGCAGTAACATGTAAGTTTTAACATTCTATACACAAAAGAAAGAAGTTTTTAACATTATGTATATACACAGCATGGAGCATCGCAAAATGCGTTTATTGGGCAGACGTTACGATCTGACGACTACGGGCTACAAATTTTTGGAAATTGGAATCAACGTTGGTCCACCGAGTTACGTGGAGATCGCCCTGGGAGATCATCGCGGACATGAACTGCTGTCTCTCGAAACGTGGAAGGGTCTCTACGAGCAGCGATGGAATGTCTACAAGATGCTGCGAAACGAATACAAGGACAATTTTATAAGTGTTGGACCGCTAACTGTCAGCGTTTGCATGCTGAACGATGCTACGCTCGTACGTTTCAATTCTTCGTCCGTACGCATGATGATGACCGAAACGACGCTACGACGTATGTTTGAGTTTGACGAATGTATCGATGTAACGTTCGAACGATTAACCCGACTCGTCGATACGGTTGATGTCAAGTATACGCGATTCTCCAACATCGCGTCCAAAAACGCTATACGCGATAATGATATCTTTAACAAACATCAGCTCGTCGATTGTGAGCTATTGGCTTTAGTTTTTAATACGTAAAAAAAGAAATGATGTAATAATATGTGAATAAAAAAAAAATTTTTTGTTCATATCATTATATATATATATGTACTTTCTTTACTTCCCATTCGTCTATCCATCCATCCATCCATTCATCCTATATCTCGACGCGCTATAGCGATAACTTTTCGTGACGGCACTTATGATCTAAAGTGTTTTATATACAACTGCCTCCCTATAGATCCTAGGCAGGCTCGCTTCTCAACGGCGAAGATCGATTCTCAACGTCAGTCTTTGTTCTGCTTTGTCCGTGCGCAAGACGTGTTAAGACGTGAGTGATATTTTTTTTTCCCCAATGTTCAACAATATTCTACTATTTTAGCGTTAATGATAGAATATTGTCGCACATTTTCTGTGATTAAGTGAAATGATAATTTTTTTATTGTGCAGTTATAACATGCAAAAAGAACAAAAAATTGAGAAAACTGCCTCCTCCTCCTCCTCCTCCTCCTCTTTTTTAGAGGATATTCAGAATAATATCACAGTTGATCTCACTGAATTAAATGTAGATCAATTAGGAGTGTTCAATCGCTTCATTGCCAAGGTGGATGATCTCAGGCATGTGTGCATTAATGGAGTTGCGTTCAAACACCTCATCGGCAATCTCGATAAGGCTGTGAAGGAAGAGGAAATGGAAAAGGAAATGGAAAAGGAAATGAAAGAGAAAGTAGAAGAAGAAACTAAAGAGGAAGTGGAAGAAGAAACTAAAGAGGAGAGCGTTTCCTCCTCCTCTTTCTCAGAGGAGAATCAGAGTGATATCATAGATCTCACTTAACTACACGTAGATCAATTAGAACTGTTTCATCGCATCATTGAGATTGCCGATGAGGTGGACGATCTCAGGCATGTGCGCATTAATAGAATTGCACTCAAACACCTCTTCGACAATCTCGATGATGCTGTGGAAGAAGAAGAGGAAGTGAAAGAAGAGGAAGTGGAAGAAGAGGAAGTGGAAGAAGAGGAAGTGGAAGAGGAAGAGGAAGTGGAAGAGGAAGAAGGAGAAACTGAAGAAGAGAGCGTCTCCTCCTATTTCTTAGAGGAGATTCATGATAATATCATAATTGATCTCACTCGAAGTACTCACTCTCACGCGTAGATGAATTAGGACTGTTCTATCGCATCATGGAGATTGCCGATGAGACGGACGATCTCAAGCATGTGAGCATTAATAGAATTGCGTTCAATTGTCTCATCTACAATTTTGATGAGGGTTTGGACGAAGAGGAAGAGGAAGAGAAATAAGAATTCAACGGAAGATGAGGAGGAGGAGGAGGAAGAGGAGGAGGAATAAGAGGAGGAAGAAGAGAAAGAGGAAAAGGCGGTGGAGGAAGAAGACGATGGAGGAAGAAGAAGAGGAAGAGGAAGAGGACTAAGAATTCAGCGGAGGATGAGGAGGAGGACGGAGAGAGAGAGAGAGTGTGGAGAAGGTAAGAATATTTTTTTTTATTATATAGGTTTGTTTCTTTCTTTTTTTCTTTAATATTTCTTGTTCGCGTTATAATATTGCTACGCTTTTTTTATTATATAGTTTTTTTTTCTTTTTTCTTTAATATTTTTTGTTCGCATTATAATATTATCACGCATTTAGGGAGTGGACTCCCCAATGGCTGTCTGAAACGCATTTTTTTTTTTAAGGATAGACGCGAGGTCTACGGTGGTGGCCCGAAACACACTTTAGGATGGACCCGGGGTCTGCGGCAGCGGCGGAGCGCTGGCGCCTGCGGCGGGGTGTGGGGTGACGGCGATGACGCCGACGCTGATAGAATTGCGTTCAACCATCTCATCGACAATCTCGATGAGGCTGTGGAGGAGGACGGAAAGGGAGAGGGTGTGGAGAAAGTAAGAATTTTTTTTTTATTATATAGGTTCTTTTTTCTTTCTTTTTTTCTTTAATATTTCTTGTTCGCGTTATAATATTGCTACGCATTTAGGGAGTGGACTCCGCAGTGACTGCCTGAAACGCATTTTTGGGATAGACGCGAGATCTGCGGTGATGGCCTGAAACGCACTTTAGGATGGACGCGGGGTCTGCGGCGGCGGCGGTCCCAATAGTACGTGACACCACAACATGGCGATACGTATCATTATATCAGTAAACACTGATAGCGCCGGGACATCCCGCGCCTCCCCTCCCTTCCCCGCGTCAACCAGTACTACCCGCGCCTACTCCCCTCAGAGGACCAAGGTTAGAACCGCCACTATTATGCTACTAATTTATTATCTGATATTTTTCTAAACATACAATAGTCTGTCAATAAGTAATGTATTGTTCTATTGTCAATCAAAGGTTTTTATTTTATTAGGTCGTTTAATTAATGGCTGCATTTGTCGTGATATTTCTTATATAAAACTGCGTCATATTTACATTATTTTTATTTTTTTCTCCATTACTTTAATTCCTTCCAGAGTTAAACAATCATCTTCTCTATTTTGTGTATCCTAGTGTCTTTATTTTATATTATTCGCAAAAGATAAAAAACGTATGTAAAATTTATAGTGATACATAAAATGTCATTGTTCAAATTGATACATGGAATTTCTTGTTTTTTTTTCGGCATATTAAAAATAGATAAGTTTTTATTCTTAATATTAAATAAGTCCGAAAAGATTTCTAAAAATTGCTTATTTTTGAAAATGACCTATATGAAAATGATGATATAAAAATAAATTAATGATACTAATTAAAAATTACAAAGAGAAAAAAATTACCTCTTTAACCGTGAATAAATAACCAGAAGTGACATTTAGTTACAAACAAATCACTTAATATCAACACATATTGGCACATATTTTGTGAATAATGTGATCATTATATAAAGAAGTTAATTAAATTAATAAATAAATTTAAAAAACGTTGTATAAAAACTGTACTACTAATACACTATTTATAGATATTAAATAATGTGTATATTATAATAATTTATTCACAAATACATCTATACATATATGTGTATATTTAAAATGTATAATATTATTAGTAAATGATGTAAAATAAATTTTTATGTAACATAAAGTTATATAAAAATTTATATAAATAATAATTAAATACTTAACGTACAACATAATTAATACGGCTTTAAGTGTGTATGTACCTAGGCATATTTGTCTTATAGTATAGTATGTATTAAAAAGGAGATTAACAATTTAATTTAATTAAATTATCACTTGGTATTCGATTCAAGTGTAATGGTTCATTTAACGTATATGTTTTTAATACTGATGTTAATTTTTACATCTAGAACTTAAACTTATATTTTAGTTTTGTTACATAGACCAAAATTATATTTTATACGTTTATACATTCAATACCTCTTAAAAGGATCTTAAAACCGATTAATCGTAATGTAAGTAGGACTTATATACAAACGATTTATGTATCACTGACGCATCTGTACAGAATAGTATGTAGTACATAGATATTTTATGCACATAGAAACATAATTTTCATAAAAGAATAATTTCAATTATACATAAAAATTCAATTGTAGGAGATTGTTACTTCGTAGCAACTAGTAGTCTGCAGATCACAGTTCTGTAAGAACAAATGGCATAGCCATTATCTAAAGCAAATGCTGATATAGCAGCTCTAGATCGTCATACTAATAAATAGTAAATTGCTATAAATAAGAAATTGTAAAAAATACCACAATTTTTTAACTTGTATGTTCTCGGCATAAAAACTCTGTAAAACTCACAGACAAGTATTAATACGTATAAATTAATTGTGACAAAAAATTCTCAAATCTATAAAAAAGGAAACTAATTGTCATACGAGATTTGTGGTATTATTAACGGCTATTGGATCCTTAAGAGGCAGATCTTAAATGGTCTTCTGTTTATCGGTTGAACGTAATAATTTTCGTGGAAGAATATCATACAATACAATAACTTTTATCGCATTTGAGAATCCTCTAAAATTAGAGTATATGTATTAGTATGTGTCTGCAATTTGAAATTTATGTCACGAACAACAATTTTTTAAATTGTTATGCTGTTTAAACATTTTTTAAATCTAATGTAACGTCTACACTTTTCGTAATATTTGTTTGATACAAAAGCTTTGGAGTTTGTACGTCCAAAATTGAAAGTTACAAACTAATAAAGTAATAAGAAGAATAAAATTGTTGAAATTAGATTTACATGTAATTAAAACGATATCGCTTTACAAAAATTTATGTATTAGGTGTTGGAATTAATTCGTAGCGTTTTTTTAATGAAAGAATGTTATTTATTTCACATGAGCATTAAAAAATACATTAATGAAAGTACTTCCCATCACTTTCTACTACTTTTGACCATCTTTCGGGCAGTGAATGAATATCGCGTCGGAAGAACTGTTCATCTTTAGATGAAATCCAGGAATCGAACCATTTTGTACAATCTTCGTAAGATGTGAACTTCTGCTCGCACAAGCTATGAGCTAATGATCGAAACAAGTGGTAGTCGCTAGGTGCAATATCAGGAGAATACGGCGGGTGCGGTAGCACTTCCCATTTAAGTGTTTCCAGGTATGTTTTTACCGGTTTTGCAACGTGTGGGCGAGCATTGTCGTGCAGCAAGATGACTTTATCGTGTCTTTCGAAGTATTCCGACCGTTTTTGCTTCAATGCACGGCTCAAGCGCATCAGTTGCCGTCGGTAGAGATCTCTAGTAACGGTTTCATGCGGTTTTAGCAGTTCGTAGTATATGACACCCTTCTGATCCCACCAAATACAGAGCAGGAGCTTTGAGCCATGGATATTGGGCTTTGCCACTGATGTTGATGGTTCGCCGGGCTTAACCCATGACTTTCTGCGCTTTGGATTGTCATAATGGATCCACTTTTCGTCACCGGTAACAATCCGATGCAAAAAACCTTTTCTTTTCTGCCGTTGAAGCAGCAGTTCGCACGTGAGAAAACGTCTCTCAATATCCCTTGGTTTCAATTCATATGGGACCCAATGTCCTTCCTTCTGGATCATGCCCAAACTTTTAAGACGTTTTCCTATTGTTGAGAAGTCAACTTCCAATGACATAGATAATTCTTTAAGTGTTTGACATGAGTTTTCATTGAGCAGTGCCTGCAAATCGTTATCTTCAAATTTTTTCGGCTGACCAGGTCGCTCCTTGTCATCCAAGTCGAAATCACCAGCTTTAAAACGTGCAAACCACTTCCTACACGTTTGCTCAGCCAGAGCATGTTCACTATACACATCCACTAAAATACGATGAGCTTCAGCTGCACTTTTGTTCATATTAAAGTAATGAAGCAAAACTCCCCGCAAAAACATTTTATCTGGCACAAATTTTGACATATTCAATGAATTATACAGTATTGTTATTTATGATTTCAAGAAAGGTTATGTACGGCAAATGACGTCCTATGATAGATGTTTACAATGTATACAGAACTATAGGTAACAACGAAATAGTGTACTGCTTGTGCCATCTCTTGTAAAACGCTACGAATTAATTCCAACACCTAATATATATGTGCGTATGGCATTGAATTGAAGTATATAAGAATGAGTCAATGCGTCACATTTTATCAGTAAAATAGCAATTTCCTTCAGAGTTCGTTTTTTGAAATTAAGATCTCATTAAGAAATAGATTTGTATGTACTATAACGCAGTATCAATTATTCTTTTTTCGTGAGATCATAGGTAATTTGGCACTCAGGATCAAGAGAGTACAAATTATGAATGTCATGTGATGATTGGCCAAGTAATTCTGAAAGTTCTCCCATTTCGGGAAATACTTTTCCAATGAGAATTTCTTCTCTATCGGGAAGTTCTTCTCTACCGGCAACTTCTTCTGGATTGTCTAACGGCTCGAATTCGGCGGGAAGTTTTATATTATCCATAATATTTTCAATATTTTCAAGAGGACTATTCGCAACATATTCTGATGGTTCTGAAGTCTTCGTTGCGGATCTGTATATATATTGTGATAAAAACAATAAAGTTATAAAATGTAATTTAGTATTTAATAATTATATTACTTGATAATTATATAAAAAGTCTCATCTCTTCAATCTAAATATACGCTTAGAATAGCAAAAATCTGTAATAACTTATGAATTGTTAAATTAAATACTTATATTTGTGGTTTTGTATACATGAAAGTATAAAACTGTCCCAAATTTATTGTTAGGATATTATAATAATTAAAAAGGAAAAAGGGATACGAGCCTAAAAACAATCAACATAAAATGAAAAACTGTATAAATAGTTAAAAAATTAAATAAAACATGTCATGAAATTAAAAAGATAAATTATAATTTGACAATCAGAAGGTGAACAAAATAAACGTTTCGATCCTTGTTGAATCATTTTCAATGTGACAAATAAATTAATAATAGAAATGTAACGTAGATAAAACATAAGAAATTAAATAAAATTCGCATGTATAATGAGTTTAAACTCATTATACATATACAATGAAAGTCAGCATTTTACTCTTTTCCTATCGTTATTATTATTTCTTATGTGCTTGTCTTATAATATCAAATATAATTTTTGCCTCCTTCTTTTAATTTTAATTTATTACTTGCGACTCGTTTTGTACATTTCTTTTTATTGTTTTCGACTCGATTTGTACTTTTCTTATTATTTTTATTTATTTCCGTCGTTAATTTATTATTATAATTTATACTTGTTAACAGAAACATATTCGTCCTTATACACACGCACGGTTCAGAGGAGCACATTTGTGTCAACTATAATCGTTTGTTTGATTTCCTCTTAATTTGGAGCGAGTTTTATAGTTAATATTGCGTCCGAATACGAATTTTATTTAATTTCTTACGTTCTATCTACGTTACATTTCTATTATTAATTTATTTGTCATTGAAAATGATCTAACAAGGATCGAAATGTTTGTTTTGTTCACCTTCTGATTGTCAAATTATATTTTACCTTTTTAATTTCATGACATGTTTTATTTTATTTTTTAACTATTTATACAGTTTGTCATTTTATATTGAATGTTTTTAGGCTCGTAACCCTTTTTCCTTTTTAATTATTATAATTTATTGAGTCTTATTATTTTTATAATTTAATATGATCTTATGTTGATATATAATTGTTGATATATATAATTTAATGTGATATTATATGCGAAATAAAGGTACAATGGTACATAAAGAGAATTTTTTGGGGAATTTATCTTATATATTTGACAGTCTTCGAACAACTTCATATTTCGAAAAGCTTTATGTTAATCTCTGTCTCATTCATTAATAAAACTATTAATAAACTATAAAATGAATGTAATTAATTTTACTGAAATGCAGGATATAAATCTTTTGCAAACATTGCATTGTATTATAAATATTTAAAACAATGTACCACAACTATTATTTTTTTCGGAATAAATTTTAAGATTGAATTCATTCTTGAAAGCACATTTAATCATAATATATGTGTGTATGCATAAATATAAACTTCATTTCCTAAAATATTATAAATAAGAAAAAAACAAGTTAAATATAAATATATATGTCAATTCCTCAAAAATTAAATTATAGGAAATGAAGTTTATATTTATGCATACACAAATATTTTATGATTAAATGTGCTTTCAAGAACGAATTCAATCTTAAAATTTATTCCGAAAAAAATAATAGTTGTGGTACATTGTTTTAAATATTTATAATACAATGACATGTTTCAAAGATTTATATCCTGCACTTCAGTAAAATTAATTAAATTTATTTGATAGTTTTATTAGTGAATGAGACAGAAATTAATAGCATAAAATCATAAAAGTAAGCTTAATGAAAGCAATTTACCAAAGCGAGTGCATTACGCATTGCATGTAATAATCGACAATTAAACAGCATGTAATTATATTATTTATAAATATACACTAAATGAGAAAACACAAATTTCATCACACATGAATATTTAGCAGTGACAGAAGAAGTACCTTTTTTTCCAGTTAATGCAAATACAGATAAACTGAATATGAAAAATGTTTGTAAATAAGTATGGCTGCGGAAATTATAATAACATTTTTTTATACATATAGTATCGTATAAAATATTATATAAAATAGTATAACAAAATTGGAGAAATAATTTGCCATTAATTGGTTATTATATAAATATTAATGAAACGCTTAATAAATAAGTGTTATAAACAACATCATATAGATTATATTTGAATAGAGAAAAAAATACAAATTGATTCGAAAGATCTATTAGCATGAATTAAAATTAATTTAAAGTGAATAATTAATCGTTAGGAACACATGTTCTATCCGTGTCATCGGTCAAATTAGAAGCTATTGGTATTGAAGTTTCCTGATATTCCGCATCCTCCACAATCATACTGCCGCTTGCACTGGTACTTGCGTCAAACATATAAGTATCTTCGTAAATAACTTCGTCTGGATCGAAGATTTTATGTCTATATAAGGAGTAACAATAAAAGTAAGAAACACGATAATGTCAATTGTGCAGAGAACTCCGTGAAAGAATTCCTATATTATTTCTCTTAGTTGTTAAAAATATACTTATTGTGTACTTACGTCTTCCTATGTGCATTAAGATGAATCTCTAATCTATGGGCATCATGAGATTTATATATTTTTTCACATACATTGCACTGTGCATCGCCAGATGATGTTAGAGTGAAATAATCCCATGCCCATTGAATGTTACGAATTGTCTTCTGTTCTTCTGTTAATAATTCCGTATATGGTCAAGTGCACAAGTAATGAGGGACAGGATTTATTATAACTTATTTCTGACGAACAATATTTGCAAATTGCGAAATATTCCACTTTTGATGGTTTGTAATGTTTACGCAGATATTGACGAGCTCGGACCTTGAATACTCGGATCTTGTTGTCTTTTAATTGCTGGTCCGCCATTATAATTGCGCGTTTTGTATTACGGAATTTTAAAGCTCTTAATCGGACTTAATCTCTGAAGGTATAGAAACGATATGAAGAAGCATAAACTGCAGAAGATCGAAAACAGAAGTATTATTCTTTCACGGAATATAAATATTGGTATGTTTAGTTTGAATATGTCTCTTCAGTGCTGTGTTTTTGTCTCGTTTCGGATTCTACGAAATCTTAGCAGGACGAGGGATGTGAAATGTCAGGCTCCGTTTTGTGTTAATATTTCTGTTACACGCGCGTAAGGTGAGAGGGGATATGAAAATCAGGACCAAGCGATATTTCTTTGGTGAGGAATCGCCTCTGTGCGACAGGAATGCTCGCGGAAATATAAGAAGAAATGAAAATGAAGATTGAGCGAGTTCAAGACAGCAAAGCGGCTAGTCATGATTACCGAACGATTGTATATGATTGTTTAAATCTATAAGTAACAACATAAAGAATTATGTTCATTTACTCGGCGAGCAAGCTAGCCGATTTGTCAACTTGAACGCGCTCAATGACTGTGTTCAGCAGAACGTTTATTGTGCAATTATTCGAAGTTTTCTTCGCGCTGATTGGATTATACTTTTAGATCTAAAAGAACGATCCTATTTCTGGAAACAATCATAAAACTCAATACATATAAGAAGCTGAGAGCAAATATTATGTATCTGTTACAGTATTCAAGAAAATATTCTTGTTGTATTTTGCTATTAAGTTTTGTCAGCGATTTTTCTACTTCTGTTTACAATTTCTATCTTGAATGGTAATAGATATATTGTATAGGCTCTTAGCTCTTTCCTTATATGTATTGAATATTAATTATGTAGTGCTGTTTTCTTATAATTTTAATCATAAAACTGTTGTGTTCTGCTGAACTCAGCCGTATATGGTATGGTTCGACGATTGAGGCGCCTTTATTGCGATAACGACACAGAAAAAATGGTTATGGAATAGCCATAATCGAATAGCGACTTGCTTACTCTTTCTACATTCAGCATCACCACTTTCTCTCTTTTCAACGTCAAATATATCTCATTTTAAGTGTAAAAAGTGTAAAAAGGTATGAGCAAGACGAACAGACCAATTGAGAGTTTCTAGCGGGTGAACAGTTGATATATTGAACCCTGCAGAATGGCCGACATTATGAACGCAACTTGGATCTTATCAAATTGGAAATTTTATAGATATTGCATACGATTTGGTGATTCTCTTCTATGCTATTAGACAAGTTATACAAAGACATTCGAACGCTCATCATTGTCTCATGTCTGAACAGGCCCGAAAAATTTAACTTGCTCGTGGGTGTGGAATATTTGACTGACAAAAGGGGAGTTCAAAATGACTACCTTGTACTTATTTATTATTTATTTTGTGCTTTTTATTTTACATTTTTGTCCCTTTTTTTATATTTGCGAATTGTGTTGATTTATCTAATAGTCGGTAAAGTATCATTTTGGTCAATTTGTAATAATTGATCAATTTCATTCGATTATTCCTCTCTCATTCAACTGTAAGACAGTAATGCTCGATTATGATTAATGTGCCAGACAATGGCATACGGAATGAAGAATAACGATTTTAATCATTCAAAAATCGAGTACATAAAAATTCTGATTTCTGACAAGTTGATCTCATTATTTCGTATTTTGTATTCCTTATTCCGTATTCCTGCTATTGTGGTTAGCCTCTTACGACCAATGTAAATGATTCCTGAAAGTTAAATCTCTATTTTACGGACAGTTGTACTGCCATTCCAAATATCGGTCGATAACCGGGCACAATATGTTAGAAAGTTCACAATTGATTTTTAATCCAATTTTTTGATTCCTTTAAGATAAATTTTCGTACTGAGTAAAATTTTGAGTATGGAGTGCTCTGAGTATGGAGTGATTCCACACCATAGTTATCGGGCTTGTGTCTAAATGATTTGTTAGAACGGTGGAGAGCCGCGACACGGATTTTCTGGCATTTGATAACAGCTAACTCGCGATTATAACCGTTTTCATATTACTCTCTGATATATCAAACTTTTCATTATGGAGTATATAATATATTTATGGAGTGTATAATATAGTTCTAATATAGTATATAATATAATGTATAATATAGTTATGGTATTATAATATAGTGTATAATATAGTTTCACACATTTTATTGGACACCAGTTAATTACAACGCTAGAAAATAATAATATAGGAAAAATTTCTAGAGATACGAAATTTTCGATGTGATTGTCAATGAAAAATTGCAACAGTATACCGTTCGTTGCATCAACGTATTGGTCAACAGTTGGCTAGATTATTTTATACATGTATCGAATAAATTTATCGATTGATTAGATCAGTGACAAATGATAATGTAATCGACATCGAATCGAATTGTTGTCGATTCCATTATCATTTCTCATTAGGTTAATCAATCTATTAATTTTTAATACGTAATACTTTCTAAAAAATTTTACATTTATAAAATAATCTGACCAATTGATCAATATTTTGTAAGTCGTCGAATCAATAAAGATGTTAATTTGATATCAATTTCATTGTCATTTCTCACTGGGAGGTACATACGTAAAATTTATCGACTGATTACATTTTAAAAAGGTAATGCTTTTTCTAATAGATTTTACATTTATTAACCATCACTTGACCAATAAGTTGATGCAACACATGATAATAGTGTCTTTTGGTAAAGTTAAATCGCTTTTTTTGTTGTCTGGTAAACGCCATCGAACATATTGTGCTCCTTGTATCTTTTGAAAAAATGTTTCATATATAATTTTATACAAGGTGCGTCCCAAAATTTTCCGAACTTTTGAAATAAAACAACAACGGTTTACTTTTTTTTCAAATTCAAATTGTTTATTCAAAGTAGTCCCCGTCGGACTCAATACAACGTTTGGCACGATCTAAAAGCATTTCAAATGAGTGTTTTATGTCGTTCAAAGGCACGTCCTTCAGAATAGTGGTACAAGCCCTTTGGATGTCTTCTACGTCCACATACCGCTTTCCTTTCATGGACAAATGCATTTTGCCGAATAGGTAGAAGTCACAAGGTGCCATATCAGGCGAATACGGGGAATGGTTGATTGTTAAAATGTGATTTTTAGTCAAAAAATCAGTGACAAGTGTTGAACGGTGAGATGGCGCATTATCGTGTAACAAGCGCCAACTTCCTCCTTCGCGATATTCTGGCCGAATACGACGAATGCGGTGCATCAAACGCTTCAAAACGCTTACATAAAATACAGCATTAACTGTTTGGCCTGCTGGAACGAATTCTTTGTGCACAATACCCTTGGAATCATAAAAACTTCGATGGAATTTTCGTTAATTGTCGATTTTGGGCGACCTGTATGTGCGTCGTCATTTATGTCCTCACGACCGTTCTTGAATCGCGTATACCACTCATAAACACTGGCACGGGCTACACAATTATCACCATAAACTTGTTTCATCAAATTATGGGTTTCGGTAAATGTTTTACCAAGTTTAAAACAAAACTTAATATTGGCTCTTTGTTCGAAGTTCATTCTCGTACCGATGTATACAACATACTGACACTTGAGACGCCATAACTTCGTTTCCACTGAACCAAATGTCATGAAATTTTTACTGGAAGTCAGCTAGGGATGTACCTTTCAAACGCGCAATCGAACACACGGATGGCGCCACCCGACCTATCCCTATTGAAAAAGTTCGGAAAATTTTGGGAATCACCTTGTATAATTAAAATTATATACAATTATTTAAAATGATATAAAATGATAATATCATTGTGTTTCACTGTCAGATCATACCTTATTAATGCAGTTTTGTTTATATCAATATCAAAGGAAGTGATTAAAAATTAGTTCCTTGATTCTTTTTTACATTACAGTATGGTTGATTAATTTTGATTTTAATTAAATATCATTTGCTATTAATATTATTGATGCTATGACATAATCTGCGTTGTGAACTGCACCGTTATTATTTGATGTGCAAATCAGTGTTATTTGACTTACTTGTTTATTCTATACTTTTACTTATTATACTGTTTGCATTATATTTGATTCAAAAGACGAATAATGTTGTGCGTAATATCGCACATGTTACATTTTGATGTATAAATATACGTCCAGTTAAATAAAAAAATATATTTTTTTACTTAAACCATTCGTACTACGTATCTGTAACGTTTCCTCACATTCTTTCCTTAGATTTGCCGCGGTCAGTGTTGAGAAGCTAACTGATAAATAAGAAAGGCAGAATTTTCAGCGAGAGAGCCAAACATACGATTTTTCACAAACTCGCATTAAATAAAATCGTCTTCCAGGATTGACTATTACATCGTATTGAATGTAAATCTCAGACTGAAAAACGCGTACTTGATATATCGTTACCATTACCTAAGTCGATAAAATTATAATAGTTCTAATTTTCGTATTTGATAGCTGTTACTGCAACGTAGTTATATTTTTTCGGTACGATAACGAAATTAACAATTATTTTACTCGCTATTTGCATTTTGAATTCATTCGTGAAATAATTTGTAATGTCTTCGATTTTCATTTTTTGACTAATATTTATAATTCTATTGTTATATATTTAAGACGATTAATTTTTCTATTTAATCCATTAGATTTCAAAATATCCTTATGTGCATTTTCATTTTAAATTTTTACCACACGACTCATAATCAAAAATTTTAAACTATAATAGTATTAATTAAAGTAACAAAAGTTGTCATTTCAAAAATCAAAAGATGAGACATCCGAAGAAAAAGATTAAACAATAAAGATAAAATAAAAAAGAAGTAACTGAATCTTACCTTTTTAATGATACACACAAATATTCAATATACAATAATAAATTATTTTATCTATCTTATGATTTTCTTCTCTTTAGAAGAATAAAGTAATCTAATTATTATTTTAGTGATCGACAAGTATAATAAAAATCAGTATCACATTGTATCAATAGTAAGTATCAGTCTGCTCTTTGCCCTTATGTAAACAGGAAGATTCACGAAACGTTGACATTTCAAGAATGGATCTGGACACGGAGAAAACCCGAAAACACATAATGAAACACATAATCTTTATGTAGAAAACACCCGTAGAAGTCTCAGGAAAATTATAATAAAAATTATGAATTCAGGAGATCGGATGTGTAAAAGGAAACACAAACAATAATACATTAGAATATAGACTTTCTTTCATTTAATTAGAAATATTTGAAAGTAGGAGTGTATATAACAATTAGAAAAAAATATTTTTTGATATATTTCATGATATGAACGTTTTTATTCTTTGTCCGTATCTAAGTTTGAATAAACAATTTTGCTAGAGTCTTTAACTATCAAGTACCATAAAAAAATTTCATCATATTATCTGACTTTCCTTGATAAATCGTTGTTTATTACAGTAATTTTAAAATTGTGCGAAGATAAGTAGTGCTAGTAATACTAAAATTGTGCAATAGTAGTTAGTGTTTTAGCTACCAATGATACCTGATGAATGTTAATAACATAAAAATAAGTACAATAGAGAAAGTAATTGGTAGATAAAAATTATCTCTAAATTTTTGGAATGGAATCTAACTGTAAAGAATGAAAAATGAGTGTGTCTTAAAAGAGAGTGTCACAATTTTTAATCCTTAAAAGTGTGATTTCACTCTTCACATAAAGATTTTACTCTAAAAGATTTATAAAGTATGTAAACGGATGAGGAATACATTATATTATAATAAATAATACAGTACATTTAAATGATAAAATATTCATTTTGGTTACGTATAAATCGATTTCATTCAAATTTAATTAAATTTAAAGTCATATTAAAAATTTCAAAGATAATTGATTATCTGATATGTTTCTAAACACAATAGTCTGTCAATAAGTAATGTATTGTCTACTGTCAATCAAAGATTTTTATTTTATTAGTGGCTGCATTTGTCGTGATATTTCTTATATAAAACTGCGTCATATTTACATTTTTATTTTTTTCTCTATTACTTTAATTCCTTTCAGCCTTAAACAATCATCTTCTCTATTTTGTATCCTAGTGTCTTTATTTTATATTATTCGCAAAAGACAAATAACGTATGTAAAATTTATAGTGATACATAAAATGTCATTGTTCAAATTGACACATGGAATTTCTTGTTTTTTTTTCAGTATATTAAAAATAGATAAGTTTTTATTCGTAATATTAAATAAGTCCGAAAAGATTTCTGAAAATTGCTTATTTTTGAAAATAACCAATATGAAAACGATGATGTAAAATTAATTAATGATATTAATTAAAATTTACAAAGAGAAAAAAATTACTCCTTTAATGGTGAATAAATGACCAGAAGTGACATTTAGATACAAATAAATCATCTACTTAATATCAACTAAATATCATATATATTAACGCATATATTTTATGAATAATGTGATCATTATATAAAGAAGTTAATTAAATTAATAAATAAATTTGAAAAACGTTGTATAAAAACTGTACTACTTATAAAGTATAAACTATTTATAGATATTAAATAATGTGTATATTATTTATATAATAATTTATTCACAAATAAATCTATACATATATATGTATATTTAAAATGTATGATATTATTAGTAAATGATGTAAAATAAATTTTTATGTAACATAAAGTTATATAAAAATTTATATAAATAATAATTAAATACTTAAAACGTACAACATAATTAATACAGCTTTAAGTGTGTATGTACCTGGACATATTTGTCTTATAGTTGTATTAAAAAGGAGGTTAACAATTTAGCTAAATTAAATTATCACTGGGTATTCGATTCAGGTGTAATGGTTCATTTAACGTATATGTTTTTATTATTGATTGTTAATTGTAAGTTGTTAATTTTTATATCTTGAACTTAAACTTATATTTTATTTTTGTTACATAGACCAAAATTATATTTTATACGTTTATACATTCAATACCTCTTAAAAGGATCTTAAAACCGATTAATCGTAATTTAAGTAGGACTTATATACAAACGATTTATGTATCACTGACCCATCTGTATATACAGAAAAGTATGTAGTACATAGATATTTTATGCATATAGAAACATAATTTTCATAAAAGAATAATTTGGATTATACATAAAAATCCAATTTTAGGAGCTCCACATTGTATCTTCGTAACAACTAGTAGTCTGCAGATCACAGTTCTGTAAGTACAAATGGTATAGCTTTTATCTGAAGCAAATGCTGATATAGCAGCTCTAGATCGCCATACTAATAAATAGTAAATCGCTATAAATAAGAAATTGTAAAAAATATCACAATTTTTTAACTTGTATGTTCTCGGCATAAAAACTCTGTAAACTCACAGACAAGTATTAATAAGTATAGATTAATTGTGACAAAAAATTCTCAAATCTATAAAAAAGAAAAGTAATTGTCATACAAGAATTATGGTATTGTCGTTATTATTAACGGCTATTGGATTCTTAAGAGGCGGATCTTAAATGGTCTTCTGTTTATCGGTTGAACGTAATAATTTTCGTGGAAGGATATCGTACAATACAAAAACTTTTATCGCATTTGAGAATCCTCTAAAATTAAAGTATATGTATTAGTATGTGTCTGCAATTTGAAATTGATGTCACGAACAACAATTTTTTTTTGTTATGCTGTTTAAACATTTTTTAAATCAGACGTAACGTCTACACTTTTCGTAATATTTGTTTGATACAAAAGCTTTGGAATTTGTACGTCCAAAATTGAAAGTTATAAACTAATAAAGTAATAAGAAGAATAAAATTGTTGAAATTAGATTTACATGTAATTAAAACGATATCGCTTTACAAAAATTTATGTATATATGTGCGTACGGCATTGAATTGCAGTATATAAGAATGAGTCAATGCGTCACATTTTATCAGTAAAATAGCAATTTCCTTCAGAGTTCGTTTTTTGAAATTAAGATCTCATTAAGAAATAGATTTGTATATACTATAACGCAGTATCAATTATTCTTTTTCTGGACGATCATAGGTATAATAATTTGGCCCTTAGGATCAAGAGAGTAATTATGAATGTCAGATGATTGTTGGTCAAGTAATTCTAGAAGTTCTCCTGTTTCGCAAGTTCTTTTCTAATGAGAACTTCTTCTCCAACGGGAAGTTCTTCTCTATCGGCAACTTCTTCTATATCGTATAACGGCTTTAATGCGGCGGGAACTTTTATATCATCCATAATACTTTCAATATTTTCAAGAGGACTCGCAACATATTCTGATGGTTCTGAAGTCTTCGTTGCGGATCTGTATATATATATATATTGTGATAAAAAAATTAAAGAGATATAAAATGTAATATAGTATTTAATAATTATATTACTTGATAATTATATAAAAAGCCTCATCTCTTCAATCTAAATATACGCTTAGAATAGTAAAATTCTGTAGTAACTTATGAATTGTTAAATTAAATACTTATATTTGTGGTTTTGTATATATGAAAGTATAACTGTCCCAAATTTATTGTTAGGATATATTATAATAATTAAAAAGGAAAAAGGGATACGAGTCTAAAAACAATCAACATAAAATGACAAACTCTACAAATAGTTAAAAAATTAAATAAAACATGTCATGAAATTAAAAAGATAATTATAATTTGACAATCAGAAGATGAACAAAACAAACGTTTTGATCCTTGTTGGATCATTTTCAATGTGACAAATAAATTAATAATAGAAATGTAACGTAGATAAAACATAAGAAATTAAATAAAATTCGCATGTATAATGAGTTTAAACTCATTATACATATACAATGAATGTCGGCATTACTCTTTTTCTATCGTCATTATTATTTCTTATGTGCTTGTCTTATAATATCAAAGATAATTTTTGCCTCTTTCTTTTAATTGTAACTTATTACTTGCGACTTGTTTTGTACCTTTCTTTTTATTGTTTTCGACTCGATTTGTACATTTCTTATTATTTTTATTTACTTCCATCGTTAATTTATTATTATAATTTATACTTGCTAACAGAAAGATGTTCGTCCTTATACACACGCACGGTTCGGAGGAGCACATTTGTGTCAACTATAATTGTTTGTTTCATTTCCTTTCAATTTGGAGCGAGTTTTATAGTTAATATTGCGTCCGAATGCAAATTTTATTTAATTTTTTATGTTTTATCTACGTTACATTTCTATTATTTATTTATTTGTCATTGAAAATGATCCAACAAGGATCGAAACGTTTGTTTTGTTCACCTTCTGATTGTCAAATTATAATTTACCTTTTTAATTTCATGACATGTTTTATTTTATTTTTTAACTATTTATACAGTTTGTCATTTTTGTTGATTGTTTTTAGGCTCGTAGCCATTTTTCCTTTTTAATTATTATAATTTATTAATTTTATAATTTAATATGATATTATGTTATATGCGAAATAAAGGTACAATGGTACATAAAGAGAATTATTTGGGGAATTTATCTTATATATATGACAATCTTCGAACAACTTCGTATTTCGAAAAGCTTTATGTTAATCTCTGTCTCATTCACTAATAAAACTATCAATAAAATACAAAATGAATGTAATTAATTTCATTGAAGTGCAGGGTATAAATCTTTGAAACATTGCATTGTATTATGAATATTTAAAACAATGTACCACAACTATCATTTTTTCGGAATAAATTTTAAGATTGAATTCGTTCTTGAAGGCACATTTAATCATAAAATATGTGCGTATGCATAAATGTAAACTTCATTTCATAAAATATTATAAATATGAAAAGAACAAGTTAAATATATATGTCAATTCCATAAAAATTAAACTATTAGGTGTTGGAATTAATTCGTAGCGTTTTACAAGTGATGGGAAGTACTTTCATTAATGTATTTTTTAATGCTCATGTGAAATAAATAACATTCTTTCATTAAAAACGCTACGAATTAATTCCAACACCTAATATATCTGAATTAATAGCATAAAATTATAAAAATAAGCTTAATGAAATCAATTTACCAAAGCGAGTGCATTACGCATTGCATGCAATAATCGACAATTAAACAACATGCAATTATATTATTTATGAATATACGCTAAATGAGAAAACAAATTTGATCACACATGAATATTTAGCAGTGACAGAAGAAGTACCTTTTTTTTCCAGTTAATGCAAATACTGATAAACTGAATATGAAAAATGTTTGTATATAAGTATGGCTGCGGAAACTATAATAACATCTTATACATATAGTATCGTATAAAATATTATATAAAATAGTATAACAAAATTGGAGAAATAATTTGGCATTAATTGGTTATTATATAAATATTAATGAAACGCTTAATAAATAAGTGTTATACACAACATCATATAGATTATATTTGAATAGGGAAAAAATACAAATTGATTCGAAAGATCTATTAGCATGAATTAAAATTAATTTAAATTGAATAATTACTCGTTAGGAACTCGTGTTCTATCCGTGTCATCGGTCAAATTAGAAGCTATTGTAGTTTCCTGATATTCCGCAACCTCAATCATACTGCCGCTTGTACTAGTACTTGCGCCAAACATATAAGTATCTTCGTAAATAACTTCGTCTGGATCGAAGATTTTATGTCTATATAAGGAGTAACAATAAAAGTAAGAAATACGATAATGATATCAATTGTGCACAAAACTCCGTAAAAGAATTCCTATATTATTTCTCATAGTTGTTCAAAATATACTTATTGTATACTTACTTGTCCCTGTGTAAATCAAGATGCGTCGTTAAATTATCGATTCTACAACCTTTCAATATTTTACTACATATATTGCACTGTGCATCGCCAGATGATGTTTGAGTAAAATAATCCCATGCCCAATGAATGTTACGTTCTGTCTTCTGTTCTTCTGTTAATACTTGCGGATGGTACATGGTCAAGTGCTCGAGTAATAAAGAATAGATGCTTCTATAACTTATTCTTGACAAACAATATTTGCAATTTGTGAAATATTCCACTTTTGATGGTATGAAATGTTTACGCAGATATTGACGAACTCGGACATTGAATACTCGGATCTTGTTGTCTTTTAATTGCTGGTCCGCCATTATAATTGCGCGTTTTGTATTACGGAATTTTAAAGCATTTAATCGGACTTAATCACTGAAGGTATAGAAACGATATGAAGAAGCATAAACTCCAGAAGGTCAAAAACAGAAGTATCATTCTTTCGCGGAATATAAATATTGGTATGTTTAGTTTGAATATGTCTCTTCAGTGCTGTGTTTTTGTCTCGTTTCGGATTCTACGAAATCTTAGCAGGACGAGGGATGTGGAATGTCAGGCTCCGTTTTGTGTTAATATTTCTGTTACACGCACGTAAGGTGAGAGGGGATATGAAAATCAGGACCAAGCGATATTTCTTTGGTGAGAAATCGCCTCTGTGCGACAGGAATGCTCGCGGAAATATAAGAAGAAATGAAAATAAATATTGGGCGAGTTCAAAACAGCAAAGCGGCTAGTCATGCTTACCGAACGATTGTATATGATTGTTTAAATCTATAAGTAACAATCAATTATGTTCATTTGTCGGCGAGCAGGCTAGCCGGTTTGTCAACTTGAACGCCCTCAATGATTGCGTTCAGCAGAACGTTTATTTTGCACTTCCAAGTTTTCTTATCGTTGATTGGATTATACTTTTAGATCTAAAAGAATAATCCTATCTCAGTAAACAATACATAAAACGATTGCAAAACTGTTCTGCTGTTGTGTTCTGCTGAACGATAGCAATCGATGAGATACTAGGTTTGTTCACGTCGCATGCTCCAACATGTTCCAACATACTGTTGCTATAATTTTTAGTCGCTCTAATGAGTGCATTAGAGTGAGTTGAATCTATGATAGGAGCATATTGAAGCATGTTGGAGCATGCGACTCGAACAAACCTATTATTAAAAATTATCGGCGCTTATGAAAATTCGCGTGTTCAAATTTAAGTAATTAAGAATAAGAAACTAATGATACAATACTAATTTCATGATTTGCTAATTTCATAGACATATATGTACATTTAAAACTTAATGATACTTGAATTTTATTGGAAACTGTGATTTTAATGTTACCATCTGAGTTTGATTATCAATAAAGATGATAACTCCAAAGAAAAAATTTTAATTTTTCGGCAATATATAATATATTATAGCATTAAAAGTATGCATATTTATTTATACAGCATTTATGTAATAAAAAATCACAAATTTAATAATCCCATACAGCGCGAAACATAGTGGACGTTTTTCCAATTAGTTTCGGAGAGCCAACTGTTATAAGACGATAACAATGGTTATCATTGCGAATGTACAATATATTTGATATCAAATAAATACGTGTCTGTTACTACACAAACTTGTTTCAATTGTCATGTTCATTACATGAAATGTAGATATATAATAGAACCGTAACCTTATTGTGTAATATACATGATAACCGACATGTAACTGCAATATGCCAGGTACGCAATGTCGGTTTACAACAGATATTTAACTAAAAGATATTATATGCTCATCGAACATAACCCTAATCAATTCATATCAGTTTTATGGACTGAATCAAGTTTTCAAGTGCTTTATTACTATTTACTTTTAATATAATCGTAAAAGCTATTACTTATATTAAATAAATATGATAACAAAATAAGTTACTAACTTATTTTTAATTATATTGTAAATAATAAAATAGATTAATTATTGAAGGAAAAATCTTGGATAAGATATTAATCAAAACTCTTGACAAAAATACAGTGATTTGATTGTATATCAGCAGACATCTTTCGTGCAGCAGTCTCCAAAATTCAACTATATAGTCATAAGGATGACTATAAGATCACCAATCTTTATTGTAAAAAGGTATACAAAGAAGAAGCAAATATTATTCAGTATTACCGTCTTTTCAGAACTTGTATCGGCCAATAACTTGTCCCTTTGCTCTTGAATCTTCGTACATATTACAAATTCGACTACATGTACTTGTCTCTTTTATTCGTTGTCATCGCGTGTACCAAAAATTGCAAAATCGGATAACATACAGATTAATTTAACCGATTCAACGCTCACGTCGTTACCTGTTTGCGAAAAGTCGGTGTCAGACGATAAGCGTCCAGGTATAAATACTGTTCCCGAAGATCGTCTTAACTGGCTGTCACCTATCGACGCGTTTTGCAATCGGTTAGGTAGCGGTGATTACATAAGCTTCGCGTGAGATAAGAACCGATGAAATTCCTGTAACGAGTCCCGGGACAAGGCACACGCACTTATGCGTGCATCGGAACGCCCGTAGCGAAAACGAGTGATTTCGAAGTGCACGGCAATGCTCGCCCTATGAGGGCGTAAATTAATTCTTCGCGAAAATTGGCTCTCGTAACCGGCTGGCGCAATGACGCGCAGGATACGCCGCCGCCGCTGGTTTGTCATAATGGTCGGCCGACGGAATAAATGACTGTACCCGTACGAAAGTAAATTATAAAATATGCGCTGTAAGCGCGTCGCTCGTGATTGCACTCCGTGATTAATGGACGCGACGTAATTGCGCCCGCGCTGCGTATAGCAAATAATTCAAGTGCCGAAACTTCTCCGACTATTAAACGTTCCGCTGTGAGAACTACTATTTGTTAGCGGCATCAACGTGAGGATAATTATAATAAATAATTCAAGACGAATTTCGATATGCGCCGAAATAATCGTCACACGGAGGCACTAACCGTGAATTCTGTTATGTTACGCTAAAAGAAAAGGCTTTTTGGTATATTTGTGACTTTAATTGCATTATAAAACAATTATATGATTAGGAGCTCTCTATTTTTATAATTATTTCTATAATAATGTGTTAGTAATAACAATTATATTTATAGGTCTACATATATAAAAGGAATTATTTTCAACTGTAAAAAAAAAGGTACCTGTAAAATTTACATAATTTAATAAACTTTTAGTCGACAAAACCAAAAGTAATATAACATCATTGTTATAATTTCACACTCAATAATGTAACTAATATAACTCATGACGTTAAATATCTAACACTTACATTGTTGAGTACGAAATTACAACATTAATGTTATGTTACTTTTAGTTAGTGTTAACTAGGGAGTTTCGCAACCATAATATTTTGCTATGCAATTACACTTTACAGTCATAAATACCAAAAACTTTTCCCCCAGTGTTATTGTAAGCATTTTCCATTCTCTCGAAAATCATTTCGTATTATCAGAATAATTCGCGTTTAGCAATGCTATACGTATGAGGGAATTGCATGGAAGCGCACGTAAATTGTTGAACCTTTTCTCTTTCAGAAGTCCATGGAACGCACTTTGCAATCGTACGATGTGATAGCAGCGCATACACGCATTAAATGCGTACGGCCGTCGAAGAATGAGACGCGTACATCGTCCGAACTCGCGCAGATTCTCGGCCGGAGGGCAAACGATCGCTTTTCCGAGAGAAACAAGCGTTCGCATTTACACAGTCGTATCGATTACATTAATTAAATAAAGACTGGGCTGGTATCAGCGCCACGTTTCGGCCCCGGGCATATATATTGGCGCGTTTATTGCGGCAGAGGCAATTCGCGCGCGGTTCTCGCCGTAAGTCTGCGCTCGCTATCGATACTCCGATCACGTATACCCATCCACTTTAGCTCCCGAATACTTTGGTTCTGAATACTATTCAGAATAGTGTGTGCTGAAATACACACTTCATGCTTCAATATGCTCCTATCATAGATTCAACTCACTCTAATGCACTCATTAGAGCGACTAAAAATTATAGCAACAGTATGTTGGAACATGTTGGAGCATGCGACGTGAACAAACCTAGTATCTCATCGATTGCTATCGTTCAGCAGAACACAACAGCAGAACAGTTTTGCAATCGTTTTATGTATTGTTTACTGAGATAGGATTATTCTTTTAGATCTAAAAGTATAATCCAATCAACGATAAGAAAACTTGGAAGTGCAAAATAAACGTTCTGCTGAACGCAATCATTGAGGGCGTTCAAGTTGACAAACCGGCTAGCCTGCTCGCCGACAAATGAACATAATTGATTGTTACTTATAGATTTAAACAATCATATACAATCGTTCGGTAAGCATGACTAGCCGCTTTGCTGTTTTGAACTCGCCCAATATTTATTTTCATTTCTTCTTATATTTCCGCGAGCATTCCTGTCGCACAGAGGCGATTTCTCACCAAAGAAATATCGCTTGGTCCTGATTTTCATATCCCCTCTCACCTTACGTGCGTGTAACAGAAATATTAACACAAAACGGAGCCTGACATTCCACATCCCTCGTCCTGCTAAGATTTCGTAGAATCCGAAACGAGACAAAAACACAGCACTGAAGAGACATATTCAAACTAAACATACCAATATTTATATTCCGCGAAAGAATGATACTTCTGTTTTTGACCTTCTGGAGTTTATGCTTCTTCATATCGTTTCTATACCTTCAGTGATTAAGTCCGATTAAATGCTTTAAAATTCCGTAATACAAAACGCGCAATTATAATGGCGGACCAGCAATTAAAAGACAACAAGATCCGAGTATTCAATGTCCGAGTTCGTCAATATCTGCGTAAACATTTCATACCATCAAAAGTGGAATATTTCACAAATTGCAAATATTGTTTGTCAAGAATAAGTTATAGAAGCATCTATTCTTTATTACTCGAGCACTTGACCATGTACCATCCGCAAGTATTAACAGAAGAACAGAAGACAGAACGTAACATTCATTGGGCATGGGATTATTTTACTCAAACATCATCTGGCGATGCACAGTGCAATATATGTAGTAAAATATTGAAAGGTTGTAGAATCGATAATTTAACGACGCATCTTGATTTACACAGGGACAAGTAAGTATACAATAAGTATATTTTGAACAACTATGAGAAATAATATAGGAATTCTTTTACGGAGTTTTGTGCACAATTGATATCATTATCGTATTTCTTACTTTTATTGTTACTCCTTATATAGACATAAAATCTTCGATCCAGACGAAGTTATTTACGAAGATACTTATATGTTTGGCGCAAGTACTAGTACAAGCGGCAGTATGATTGAGGTTGCGGAATATCAGGAAACTACAATAGCTTCTAATTTGACCGATGACACGGATAGAACACGAGTTCCTAACGAGTAATTATTCAATTTAAATTAATTTTAATTCATGCTAATAGATCTTTCGAATCAATTTGTATTTTTTCCCTATTCAAATATAATCTATATGATGTTGTGTATAACACTTATTTATTAAGCGTTTCATTAATATTTATATAATAACCAATTAATGCCAAATTATTTCTCCAATTTTGTTATACTATTTTATATAATATTTTATACGATACTATATGTATAAGATGTTATTATAGTTTCCGCAGCCATACTTATTTACAAACATTTTTCATATTCAGTTTATGTGTATTTGCATTAACTGGAAAAAAAGTACTTCTTCTATCACTGCTAAATATTCATGTGTGATCAAATTGGTTTTCTCATTTGGTGTATATTCATAAATAATATAATTACATGTTGTTTAATTGTCGATTATTGCAATGGGTAATGCACTCGCTTTGGTAAATTGCTTTCATTAAGCTTATTTTTATGATTTTATGCTATTAATCCAGATATACTTTAATTTTTGAGGAATTGACATATATATTTAACTTGTTCTTTTCATATTTATAATATTTTATGAAATGAAGTTTACATTTATGCATACACACATATTCTACGATTAAATGTGCCTTCAAAAACGAATTCAATCTTAAAATTTATTCTGAAAAAATGATAGTTGTGGTACATTGTTTTAAATATTTATGATACAATGCAATGTTTCAAAAATTTATACCCTGCACTTCAGTAAAATTAATTACATTCATCTTATATTTTATTGATAGTTTAATGAGACAGAGATTAAGATAAAGCTTTTCGAAATACGAAGTTGTTCGAAGAATGTCATATATATAAGATAAATTCCCCAAAAAATTCTCTTTATGTACCATTGTACCTTTATTTCGCATATAATATAACATCATATTAAATTATAAAAATAATAATGCTCAATAAATTATAATAATTAAAAAGAAAAAAGTGCTACGAGCCTAAAAACAATCAACATAAAATGACAAACTGTATAAATAGTTAAAAAATAAAATAAAACATGTCATGAAATTAAAAAGGTAAATTATAATTTGACAATCAGAAGGTGAACAAAACAAACGTTTCGATCCTTGTTGGATCATTTTCAATGACAAATAAATTAATAATAGAAATGTAACGTAGATAAAATGTAAGAAATTAAATAAAATTCGCTTAGTTTAAACTCATTATACATATACAATGAATGTCGGCATTACTCTTTTTCTATCGTCATTATTATTTCTTATGTGCTTGTCTTATAATATCAAAGATAATTTTTGCCTCTTTATTTTAATTGTAACTTATTACTTGTGACTCGTTTATTAATAAAGAATAAAAATAATCTTTTCTCTAAAAAGAATCTTTTCATATTTAATTTGTGACTATCACTAACATAAATTATAATATAATTATACAATATCCATTTATTATTTATCATCTTTTAAAAGCACAGCTTAAAAAACTTCATAAAACTCAAACTGCAAATAAAATTAAATTTTATCCGCATTTGTTAAAGTTTTTATAATACATTCTACGAGATTATTGAGAAATTATATTAATATATATCCTATGAGATTATTAAGAGGACACATATGAAAAAATAAACATAATCTCAATGTAAACCAACAAATCAAATATATCACGGTTGAAAATTCACAAATAAATAAATTCAATGATAATATTTCAGACTCGATTGGAATATGCATTATTTCGATAACACGTTTCCGAATACATCGAATCTTTTATTACTTATTATTACTTTATGTGATGGCGAAAGTAGAACTTTTTATTCGAAAACGAATCGAATTTGTACCAAATTTGTCCAAATTTATATAAGAACCTAATTTAAAAATAATAAAATATTTTTAATAACGTTTCAGATTTTTTAAATAAACAAAAAATAAGTAATTTTAAATTGTCATGCATAAATAAAGCAAATGAGAGACGATTGAACCTCGAAATAATCACTAAAAATTCGAAATTTCCAATTACTTATTCGATTTCAAATCTCTCAAATTAAAAAACAAATCGAATCGAAAGATAGAGAGAGAGAGAGAGAGAGAGAGAGAGAGAGAGAGAGGAAGAATCTACTATGGTTCGATTCGATTCGAATTCTAACTACTTGCGCACCACTAGTTTAATTCTCTCCTCTCTTTGCAATTTTATCAGCTCATTTATGAATCATTAATATAATAAATAATAAAATGTAACACAGAAATAATATATGTAACATAGAATGCGTTTCGTTTTGTATTCACAGCACTTGTAAACATCATTTACATGTCTTTATTAAATAATTGATAGATAACAAGGATGATATGCTTATAGAGTATGAGTGTAAAAACGGATCGCTAATATAAATTAATTTTATGTAACAAGATAAAAGTTTAACCCTTAGTGGTCCTTCTGGGTCAAAACCCAGACCCCAGCATCATTATTTTACGTTAGATTTCAGAATCTTCCTGGCATCGGAAGGACGCGTACATCGATTTGAAGCTTTAACTATTGATAGAGATGCTTAGCTTTTTAATCGGACCATTGCGTCTAGCCATTCACGCAAAAAGCGTTTTTTTTCTTCGATCAAAGTGTCAGCAAGTGTAACCAATGCGTCGTTTTCGTTAAAAAATTTATGATTTATATTTTTGCATTAAATTGCAAAAATAAACAAGATGTGAATCGTGTTCTTCAAGTAAGAATAAAAAATGATGAGGAAAGAATGTCCGTCGTGCCTACAATTCATGTGTGATAAACACACTCTAAATCTGAATTAATAGCAAATCTATTGAAGTGACATACTTGGTCCTGCATTATCAGCATATTATATTAACACATTAGTAAAATTCAACTAAATGAAAAGAAGTTTGAACATTATATAAATAAAATACCAATATTCACACGTTCTAGCACATTATAATTCCAATCTTACAATACTTGCATTTCGTTATTACGTTATTGTTAATCAATCCAGACATAGTGGTTCTTTTAAAATATTTATTTTCATTTGTAATTTTTATCAATTTTTATATCATGAACTTAAACTTTATTTTAATTTTGTTTTAAGCAAAATATATTGTATACATTTTCTTATACATGTTTATTTCTTTGTCTCTTAAAGAGGGTCTTAAAGTCATCTGTTTTACTAGTTGAACGTAATATTTTTGTAGAATGATATCATACTTTTATCAGATTTCTCCATAATAATACTTTTCTCAGAATTTCTGGAGAAATCCTTCAGAATTACAATATATGTATTAATATGTATCTGCAGCTTAGAATTTATACTCAAAAATTTTTGAAAAGATTTTAGTTTTTCTAATTTTGTTTAATTAAACCATTTAAAAAGAAAGAACATTACAAATTATTATACTTAAGTTTTTGTATCATACAAATATTGTGACAAACTTGAAAATTCTAGACGTTACTTAGATTTAAAAAATGTTTGAACAGCATAACAATTTAAAAAATTGTTGTTCGTGAACATAAACTCCAAGTTGCAGACACGTACTAATACATATACTTTAATTTTAGAGGATTCTCAAATGCGATAAAAGTTATTGTATTGTAATGTATTGTATGCGATATATCCTTCTACAAAAATTATTGCGTTCAACCGATAAACAGAAGACCATTTAAGATCCGCCTCTTAAGAATCCAATAGCTGTTAATAATAACGACAATACCATAATTCTCGTATGACAATTACTTTTCTTTTTTATAGTTTGAAAATTTTTTGTAATTAATCTATACGTATTAATGCGTGTCTGTGAGGTTTAAAGAGAGTTTATGCCAAGAACATACAAGTTAAAAAATTATGCGATTTTTTACAATTTCTTATTCATAGCGATTTAATATTTATTAATATGGCGATCTAGAGCTGCTATATCAGCATTTGCTTCAGATAAAAGCTATGCCGTTTGTACTTACAGAACTGTGATCTGCAGACTACTAGTTGTCACGAAGATACAATGTGGAGCTCTTGGAAAATTGGATTTTTACGTATAATTGAAATTATACTTTTATGAAAATTATGTTTCTATGTGCATAAGATATCTATGTACTATTCTGTACATACAGATGCATCAGTGATATATAAATTGTTTGTATATAAGTCCTACTTACATTACGATTAATCGTTTTAAGATCCTTTTAAGAGATATTGAATGTATAAAATATAATTTTCGTCTATGTAACAAAAACAAAATATAAGTTTAAGTTCAAGATATAAAAATTAACAACATCACTAATAAAACCACATACGTTAAATGAACCATTACACCTGAATCGAATACCAAGTGATAATTAAATTTAAGTAATTTGTTAACTTCCTTTGTAATGCAAATATAAGACAAATATGTTCAGGGATATATAAACTTAAAGTTGTATTAATTATGTTATACGTTAAGTATTTAATTATTATTTATATAAATTTTTATATAACTTTATGTTACATAAAAATTTATTTTACATCTTTTACTATTAATATTATACATTTTAAATATACACATATATGTATAGATGTATTTGTGAATAAATTATTATAATATACACATTATTTAATATCTATAAATAGTGTATTAGTAGTACAGTTTTTATACAACGTTTTTTAAATTTATTTATTAATTTAATTAACTTCTTTATATAATGATCACATTATTCACAAAATATGTGCCAATATGTGTTGATATTAAGTGATTTGTTTGTAACTAAATGTCACTTCTGGTTATTTATTCACGGTTAAAGAGGTAATTTTTTTCTCTTTGTAATTTTTAATTAGTATCATTAATTTATTTTTATATCATCATTTTCATATAGATCATTTTCAAAAATAAGCAATTTTTAGAAATCTTTTCGGACTTATTTAATATTAAGAATAAAAACTTATCTATTTTTAATATGCCGAAAAAAAAACAAGAAATTCCATGTATCAATTTGAACAATGACATTTTATGTATCACTATAAATTTTACATACGTTATTTACCTTTTGCGAATAATATAAAATAAAGACACTAGGATACACAAACTAGAGAAGATGATTGTTTAACGCTGAAAAGAATTAAAGTAAGGAGAAAAAAATAAAAATAATGTAAATATGACGCAGTTTTATATAAGAAATATCACGACAAATGCAGCCACTAATTAAACGACCTAATAAAATAAACATCTTTGATTGACAGTCGAACAACACATTACTTTTTGACAGCCTGTTGTATGTTAAGAAACATATCACATAATCAATTATCTTTGAAATTTTTAATATGACTTTAAATTTAATTAAATTTGAATGAAATCGATTTATACGTAACCAAAATGAATATTTTATCATTTAAATGTACTGTATTATTTATTATAATATAATGTATTCCTCATCCGTTTACATACTTTATAAATCTTTTAGAGTAAAATCTTTATGTGAAGAGTGAAATCACACTTTTAAGGATTAAAAATTGTGACACTCTCTTTTAAGACACACTCATTTTTCATTCTTTACAGTTAGATTCCATTCCAAAAATTTAGAGATAATTTTTATCTACCAATTACTTTCTCTATTGTACTTATTTTTATGTTATTAACATTCATCAGGTATCATTGGTAGCTAAAACACTAACTACTATTGCACAATTTTAGTATTACTAGCACTACTTATCTTCGCACAATTTTAAAATTACTGTAATAAACAACGATTTATCAAGGAAAGTCAGATAATATGATGAAATTTTTTTATGGTACTTGATAGTTAAAGACTCTAGCAAAATTGTTTATTCAAACTTAGATACGGACAAAGAATAAAAACGTTCATATCATGAAATATATCAAAAAATATTTTTTTCTAATTGTTATATACACTCCTACTTTCAAATATTTCTAATTAAATGAAAGATTCTAATGTATTATTGTTTGTGTTTCCTTTTACACATCCGATCTCCTGAATTCATAATTTTTATTATAATTTTCCTGAGACTTCTACGGGTGTTTTCTACATAAAGATTATGTGTTTCATTATGTGTTTTCGGGTTTTCTCCGTGTCCAGATCCATTTTTGAAATGCCAACGTTTCGTGAATCTTGCTGTTTACACCATCAGGACAAAGAGCAGCCTGATACTTACTACTGATACAGTGTGATACTTTTATTATACTCGATCACTAAAATAATAATTAGATTACTTTATTCTTCTAAAGAGAAGAAAATCATAAGATAGATAAAATAAATTATTATTGTATATTGCATATTTGTGTGTCATTAAAAAGGTAAGATTCAGTTCCTTCTTTTATTTTATCTTTACTGTTAATGTTTTCGGATGTCTCATCTTTTGATTTTTAAAAGAACAACTTTTGTTACTTTAATTAATACTATTATAATCATGATTATGAGTCGTGTGGTAAAAATTAAAAATGAAAATGCACATAAGGATGTTTTGAAATCTAATGAATTAAATGGAAAAATTAATCGTCTTAAATATATAACAATAGAATTATAAATATTAGTCAAAAAATGAAAATCGAAGACATTATAAATTATGTCACAAATGAATTCAAAATGCAAATAGCGAGTAAAATAATTGTTAAATTCGTTATCGTACCGAAAAAATATAACTACGTTGCCGTAACGACTATAAAATACGAAAATTAGAATTATTATAATTTTATTACCTACGTAGGTAATGATAACGGTATATCAAGTAACGCGTTTTTCAATCTGAGATTTACATTCAATACGACGTAATAGTCAATCCTGGAAGACGATTTTATTTAATGCGAGTTTGTGAAAAATCGTATGTTTGGCTCTCTCGCTGAAAATTCAGCTTTTCTCATTTATCAGTTAGTTTTTTAACACCGACCGCGGCAAATCTAAGGAAAGAATGTGAGGAACCGATACAGATACGTAATATGGATGGTTTAAGTAAAAAAATATATTTCTTTATTTAACTGAACGTGTATTTATACATCAAAATGTAAAATGTGTGAAACTATATTATACACTATTTTATACACTATATTATAATAATATAACTATTAGGTGTACAAATAAGTTTCCGCCATTTTTAATCCAAAATTAAGCATTTATTGTGAAAGAACGATATATAATATTTTATTGATATAAGTCAAAATGTAAGTGCAAATTCTTATTGCGTTTGGCACGAATCTTCATTCAATAATGCTTCCAATTCCGCGTTTTCGTACACTTTCGGACTTCCGCTACGTTCTTTGTCTTCGACGTCAAATTCATTCTTAAATTTTTGAAACCATTCACGACAACTTCTCTCACTTAAGGCAGTCTCGCCATATGCTTCTATAAGCAATCGATGAGCCTCAGCTGCAGATTTCTTCAAATTAAATAAGTAAATCAAAAGTTCCCACAAATGACGCTTATTCGGCTCAAAACTCGGATGATACTGATACAAAATCGCTAGTATTTCAAGGTTATGTTGTTGACGGATGTCCAACAATATAATTTTTTACATCAGACAATTTTAACCATAGCTTGCTAGTGGCGCCGTCTTTTGTCAAACGGCGGAAACTTATTTATACACCTAATATATTATACACTATATTATATACAATATTAGAACTATATTATACACTCTATAAATATATTATATACTCCATAATGAAAAGTTTGTTAAATCAGAGAGTAAGCTGAAAACGGTCATAATCGCGAGTTAGCTGTTATCATATGCTCCAGAAAATCCGTATCGCGGCTCTCACCCGTTCTAATAAATGATTTAGACAATTATAATAGCCCGACAACTATAGTATGGAATCATAGAGCAATCCATACTCAAAATTTTATTCAATACGGAAATTTATCTTGAAGGAATCCAAAAATTAGATTAAAAATCAATTGTGAACTTTCTAACATATTGTGCGTGGATATCAACCGATATTTGGAATGGCAGTACAACTGTCCGTAAAACAGAGATTTAACTTTCAGGAATCATTTACACTGGTCGTAAGAGGCTTTCCACAATAGCATGAATACGGAATTAGGAATACGAAATAAGAAATAATGACATCAACTTGTCAGAAATCGTGAATTTTTATGTATTCGAATTTTGATTGATTAAAATCGTTATTCTTCATTCGTGTTTCGTATGCCGTTGTCTGACACTTTAATCATAGTCGAGCATTATTATTTTACAATTGACTGAGAGGGGAATAATTATTCGAATGAAATTGATCAATTATTACAAATTACGGCCAAAATAATACCTTACCGACTGTTAGATAAATCGACGCAATTCGCAAATGTAAAAAAAGGAACATAATAAAAAGTAACTTATAAATAATAAATAAGAACAAGGTAGTCATTTTGAACTCCTCCCTTTTGTTAGTCAAATATTCACCCACGAGCAAGTTAAGTTTTTCGGCCCTGTCAGACATGAGACAATGATGAGCGTTCGAATATCTTTGTATAAAAATTTGTCTAATAGCATAGAAGAGAATCACAAAATCGTGTGCACTGCCTATAAAATTTCCGATTTGCTAAGACCCAAATTGCATTCGTAATGTCGACGACTATCGGCCGCTCTGCAATGTATTCACTTTTCACACACTAGAAACTCTCAATTGGTCTGTTCGAATTGCTCACACTTTTTTACACTTTTTACACTTAAAATGAGAGAGATATATATTTGACGCTGAAAAGAGAGAAAGTGGAGATGTTGAAAATGTAAGCAAGTCGAATAGACATAGCGTTTTTGCTATCTTGTTATCGTAATAAAGGCGCCCCAATCATGTCGAACCATACAGTGGCTGAGTTCAGCAGAACACAACAGTTTTATGATCAACTAAAACTATAAAAAAACGGCTCGAATGATTAACATTGAATACATATAAGAAAAGAGCTAAAAGCCAATATAATATATCTCTTAGAATATTCAAGATAAACGTTATAAACAAAAGTAGAAAAATCGCTGACAAAAATCTTAATAGCAAAATATAACAAGGATATTGTCTTGAATACTGTAACAGATACATTATATTGGCTCTCGGCTTCATTTTTATATATATTGAGTTTTAAGATTGTTTGCAGAAATAGGATCATTCTTTTAGATCTAAAAGTATAATCCAATCAACGCGAAGAAAACTTCAAATAATTGCACAATAAACGTTCTGCTGAACACAGTCATTGAGCGCGTTCAAGTTGACAAACCGGCTAGCCTGCTCGCCGAGCAAATGAGCATAATTGGTTGTTACTTATAGATTTAAACAATCATATACAATCGTTCGGTAAGCATGACTAGCCGCTTTGCTGTTTCGAACTCGCCCAATCTTTATTTTCATTTCTTCTTATATTTCCGCGAGCATTCCCTGTTGCACAAAGGCGATTCCTCACCAAAGAAATATCGCTTGGTCCTGATTTTCATATCCCTTCTCACCTTACGCGCGTGTAACAGAAATATTCACTCAAAACGGAGCCCGATACTCCACATCCCTCGCCCCGCTAAGATTTCAGAGAATCCGAAACGAGATAAAAACACAGCACTGAAGAGAAATATTCAAACTAAATATACCAATATTTATATTCCGCGAAAGAATGATACTTCTGTTTTTGACCTTCTGCAGTTTATGCTTCTCCATATCGTTTCTATACCTTCTGATTAAGTTCGAATAAATGCTTTAACATTCCGTAATAAAATACGCGCGATTATAATGGCGGACCAGCAATTAGAAATCAACAAGATCCGAGTATTCAATGGCCGAGTTCGTGAATATCTGCGTAAACATTACAAACCATCAAAAAAGAAACTTTCCTTAATTAGCAGATATTGTTGATTTAGAGTAACATACAAGCAAAAATATTAGTTTACTCCTGCACTTGAGCAACATCCATTCGGAAGTATTAGCAGAAGAACAGAAGAAAGAACGTAATATTCATTGGGCATTGGATTATTTTACTCCAACATCATCTGGCGATGCACAGTGCAATATATGTAGTAAAATATTGAAATGTTATAGAATCGATAATTTAACGACGCATCTTGATTTACACAGGGAAGTAAGTATACAATAAATATATTTTTAACAACTATGAGAAATAATATAGGAATTCTTTTACGGAGTTCTGTACACAATTGATATCATTATTGTGTTTCTTACTTTTATCGTCACTCCTTATATAGAGATGTAATCTTCAATCCATACGAAGATATTTACGAAGATACGAAGATACTTATATGTATGGCGCAAGTACCAGTACAAGCGGCAGTATGATTGAGGTTGCGGAATATTAGGAAACTACAATAGCTTCTAATTTGACCGATGACACTGATAGAACATGTGTTCCTAACGAGAAATTATTCACTTTAAATTAATTTAAATTCATGCTAATAGATCTTTCGAATCAATTTATATTTTTTTCCCTATTCAAATATAATCTATATGATGTTGTGTATATCATTTTAATATGTATATAATAACCAATTAATGGCAAATTATTTCTCCAATTTTGTTATACTATTTTATATAATATTTTATACGATACTATATGTATAAGATGTTATTATAGTTTCCGCAGCCATACCTATTTACAAACATTTTTCATATTCAGTTTATCTGTATTTACATTAACTGGAGAAAAAGGTACTTCTTCTGTCACTGCTAAATATGTCACTGCTATATTCATGTGTGATCAAATTTGTTTTCTCATTTAGTGTATATTCATAAATAATATAATTGCATGTTGTTTAATTGTCGATTATTGCATGCAATGCGTAATGCACTCGCTTTGGTAAATTGATTTCATTAAGCTTATTTTTATGATTTTATGCTATTAATCCAGATATAATTTAATTTTTGAGGAATTGGTATATATATTTAACTTGTTCTTTTCTTATTTATAATTAGGAAATGAAGTTTATATTTATGCATACACACATATTTTATGATTAAATGTGCCTTCACGAACGAATTCAATCTTAAAATTTATTCTGAAAAAATGATAGTTGTAATACATTGTTTTAAATATTTATGATACAATGCAATGTTTCATAGATTTATTACCTGCACTTCAGTAAAATTAATTACATTCATCTTATATTTTATTGATAGTTTTATTAGTGTATGAGACAGAGATTAACACAAAGCTTTTCGAAATACGAAGTTGTTCGAAGACTGTCATATATATAAGATAAATTCCCCAAAAAATTTTCTTTATGTACTGTCGTACCTTTATTTCCCATGTAACATAATATCATATATCCTGACAATAAATTTGGGACGGTTTTATACTTTCATGTATACAAAACCACAAATATAAGTATTTAATTTAACAATTCAAGTTACTATAGATTTTTCCTATTCTAAGTGTATATTTAGATTGAAGAGATGAGACTTTTTATATAATTATCAAGTAATATAATTATTAAATACTGTATTACATTTTATAACTTTAATTTTTTTATCACAATATATATACAGATCCGCAACGAATACTTCAGAACCATCAGAATATGTTACGAATAATCCTCTTGAAAATATTGAAAATATTGATAATATATCAAAAGAACTTCTCGCCGAATTAGAATTATACGATACAGAAGAAGTTGCCGGTAGAGAAGAACTTCCCGATGGAGAAGAAATGTTTTTACCACAATATATATACAGATCCGCAACGAAGACTTCAGAACCATCAGAATATGTTGCGAATAGTCCTCTTGAAAATATTATAGATAATATAAAACATCCCGCCGAATTAGAGCCGTTATACAATATAAAAGAAGTTGCCGGTAGAGAAGAACTTCCCGATGGAGAAGAATTTCCCGAAGTAGGAAAACTTATAGAATTACTTGATACTGATGATGATCAAATCTTTATCGAAACATGTACGTTTTTATGTGAAATTTTAAATATATGACTTTTATTTTAACATCTATCGTTGTGGCTGTATGCTCCCTGTTATTTATATTTATATCAATATTATCTATTTTAGAAACTGTGTTCTTAAATGTGTACAGTAAGACATAAATAAAGATACTTAAATATTTTAATAAAAAATTGTATAAGATTTTCCAAATAAAAGTTTCGTCTGAATGGAGACAAATAAAATCAATTTTCGAAGAATTCAATATTTTCAGATCATTAAAATAAAAAACATCTCATAAAATAAACTAATTTGTCTGATAAATGTACCTTAAAATATTTTCATATACAAGATAATTAAAGAAATCGTATTATTAAAAATTTGTATTTTTCCGTTTTAATAAATTTCAATTACCTTCATCTGACGTTAAAAAATCAATTTTTTTCGAAACTTGATTTTATTATTTGATTTCCTTTAGATACAATTTCTACTTTGTAAAAATTGTATTATTAAATACTTTATTTTCTAATTATTCGAATTAAAATAAATGCCTTACTTTGTTTATAAGATGATCAAATAAAGAAATGAATAAAAATATGTCTGGAAAAATAAATAAATTACAATAATTAATCAAATATAAATTAACGGCTATATAAATTCAAACGCTGTTTTTCTGTGCGTCAATTATAAATAAATCTTTGATAAAAACATTAAATCTAAATTAAGGTAGATCAATTATATATTTCAAAAAAGCAAAAATACTGTTTGTGAAGAAATTACTAAAATTAGAATTCAAATTAGAACTCTGCATTTAGATTTAGAACAGTTGTACAAAATAGGATTTTCCATCTTGTACGTAAAGTCAACTGCAATCTTTCTTATACTTTATGTAACAAATTTTTTTCAACACAAAACAGTAAATTATTTAAAGAATTTAAAAAGAATAAATACAGACTGATTGACAAAATGAAAATTAAAAAATGAGAAAGACTTAACTTTACAATCTCAAAAGACTTAACAACGAATTAAAGAAATTAAATATTTTTGGAATTATAATAATGAAAATGTTAACAATAGCCAAAACAGATATTCTTTATATTAAATAAACTTTCAAATTACAAGGAAATTTGCATAAAATTAGCTGGATTTAATCACAGCCATCCATTTTCGTTCTTAATCAATTTTAGAGACAAATGGTTTATTAATCTGTCTTCGATTGCAATTCCAAATTCAACATTTATTTTAATTAGGGGATAATTTCTCACTACTTTTTTCGAATAAAAAGATGTTAATATTCAAATTCATTAAAAATTGAGAAAATAGTATTTGTAGTTTACAAACACCATTTCAAAAAATTTTTAGAAATAAGGGAGTGCATATTATTAAAAAATTGTTTCACATTCCAATTAATAGGTTATAATTCACCCTTGAAATAGGTGATGATAAATGGCATCAATTTCTTGGATACTACCATAAGGATCAAAGATAACTTTTTACAGTTTGATTATATTACGTTCACTGGACTTATGATTTAGATTTATTTTTTTTAATGGTGTTCTGTTTCTTTGATTTCGTGCCATTATTACATTGTTCCGCGACACGCAGCGACAAAGGTGCCTTAGACGAGCATGTTAAATAATAATATATATGGCCGCAACTATATACTGGTGCACGTTATTCCTTGCCTTTCCAAAAATTCCGAATGTAAATCCAGTAAAAATTAACATTTTGGTTTTTCGTGCCGGATTCATTTGGTGAGACAGTGAAAGCAATCACAAAAAAGACGAGGATTCATTTGGTGAGACAGTGAAAGCAATCACAAAAAAGACGAGAATTCATTTGGTGAGACAGTGAAAGCAATCACAAAAAAGACGAGGATTCATTTGATGAGATAGTGAAAGCAATCACAAAAAACACGAAGATATATTTGAGGAGACAGTGAAAGCAATCGCTAAAAAGACAAACATATATTGAGAGAGGAGAAGACGCCGAGCCGGAACGGGTTTTTCATCAAATAGAACACGGATCTTGGTAAGACCAAAATCGCGGCAACAATGCCAATAAAGTAAGTCTCGTTATCGCATTTGAGGCTTTCGAGGCAAAGTCAATCGTGCTAAAGGAAAGTCAAGCAAGGCCAGGTCATAAAAGGATAATCAAGTTTCGGTCATAGCAAAGAATGACCGAAATATGGTAAAGAGTGCAGTTCACGAGTAAACTTAGCTCGGAAGAAACAAGTGTCTGTTGAGCGGACGTTGCAATCAAATGCAATTTTCGTACTCAAAGCCGTCATTTAAGCAAGAATTGGCGCAAAGGGAATGTCGCGCATCGCCATCGAAAGGTGAGAAAGGAAGGCAAACGGCGCGAACGAAGATTTCAAATCTCCGTTACCGGAAATGACGATAAAGGATAACACAAGTTATCGACTAAGGATCTACGATCGATAGGACTTACCAACTAAGCAGTGGCGTTGCGGACCAGAGCAAGCAACAGCGTCGCAAACCGAGAAGCCGAGGCTCAGCAAAGGGTAATACAAGTTATCAATTGAGGATCTACGATTAATGAGGGTATCAAGAGAGCGGTGGCGTCGCAAGCAGCAAACCTGGGAAGCGTGAGTAAACGAGCCGTCCCTCATTGTATCTCATTCCAAATTTTCCTTTGAAAGATTTTTCAAAGTGCAGTTATTCAGCCATAGTCGCGCGTAATTAACTATTATTTTTTTTGTCTTAATCATTCGAGAGTTTAGATTACAAAATGGAAACGATAACCGTTCTCAACAAAAGGCGGAGTTCACTAAAAATGAAGATAACCTCTTTCAAAAAGTTTTTAAAAAATACAGCTGAATTTCTTATGAAAATCAGTCAATGGATGAGACTAAGGAGGAGGTTAGGCAAAGGCTCAGCATGCATACAGGCATTCTGATGCTGTATGATAAGTCGTACAAGACAGCATAGATGAGCAAACAGAGGATCCCAAAGAAACCATTGATTATCGAGAGCAATTCGAAGCAGAGTATGAGGTAATAAAGGTTGCTAATAATTTATTAAGTCAAGGCTGTCCGAGACGGTTTCGTTAAAGAACGTAGATACGGTGCAACCTGATGCGCAGCAAAGTAATGCAATAGATAATATACTCGAGCAATTTGACGTGCAGTTAAATGCTTGGCCTAGTCAATATATGTAGTAATCCGTTGCTATCCAATTTCGCGAATGCTATGCACGGGGAACCATACTCCAGGTATCAGATTGCCAGGGGTTAAGTTATCAATGATAGAATTGCCTAAATTCAAAGGGGACTTATCACAGAGTGGTTAAAGTTTCGCGATACATATAAATCTATCACGATAATTTAAATATTAGCAATATTCAAAAGTCCCATTATTTAATGGCCGCGTTGGAGGGTAGCGCCGCGTAGATAATTGAAACGAATATGAATACACAGAGCAAAACTACGAATGTATGGGACCCGTTGTGTTATGCTGATCCAAAATTATTGATCCACAATCATATCGAAGCAATGTTTAAATTAGAGGCTGCCAATAGTAAGTTGAACAGTTAAACGCTATAGTTGATAGTATTACAAAGCACACGCGCGCGTTAAAAAAATTGCAGGAACCAACGGAGTATTGGGATTCCCTACTCATTTATCTTATCGTTAAAACTAAATTAGATGTGGAGACAATATGCGAATGGAAAAAACAAAACTTGTTTTTATCGGGGAAGCCAAAGATAGAGGATTTGATGAAAGCATTACACGATAGGGTAGCATTGTTACGCATGATGGAAAAAAAGGCCGGCGTAGTTAAGACAAAAAAGGTTCCACAAGGCAAAACTAGCGCATTTTTAACTAAGAAAGTAAGTTATACTCTATGCAAGGGTGATCATTACATTCTAAGGTACTTTTTTAAAACTAACGCCGCAAGAGAGAACAGAAAAGGTCAAGCAGTTCAAGCTGCACGAATTGTCTCAGAAAAGGTCACTTCTTGAAAGACTGCGGATTCGAAATATGCCGAAAGTGTAATAGTAAACTTAATTCATTATTCCACCTTGAAAAGGAGGCGCAGTCAGCGCAGCAAGGTTCAACGACAACAATGTGTTCCACAAATCAAGCTAGCATCGTCAATGAGCCAAGCGTAATTTTAGCAACGGCGTTGACGTGAATGATAGTAATAGAGTCAAGCACAGAGCTCGAGCATTTCTAGATTCATACGCGCAATCTAATTTTATATCAGAAGGTTTATGCGACAAATTAAAACTCAAAAGTAGTTTTTGGTAAACACGCAGATAATATTACTCAATCAATCCGGGCCTAAGATTAAATATAAATGTGAATTAGAAATCGTAGCGCGTAATGGCGGTTTTCGATTTAAAACTTTCTGTCTGGTCGCTCCGAAAATAGTATCGCCGAGCGAAGCCGTTCATTTAAAAGATGTGCAGATTCTTTCTCATTTGAAGCTGGCCGATCCAACGTTTAACGTACCGAAACAAGTAGATTTATTGATAGGGGCCCAATGGTTTTGGAATGGATCCTGTACGAGGATCAGGTGAAGTTAAATAATTGTCTTTTTATGCAGAAAACCAGGTTAGGATGGATAGTAGGAGGTCTTATGAATTCACCAGCCCCAAAATTCGTACAATATAATTCTATTAGGCAAGCAAGCTTGGAGCAGCAATTAATTAAATTTTGGGAGATTGAAGAAGCGTACAAAAGCATTATCGCAAGAAGAAAAGGACTGCGAATATCACTTCGTAAAAACTACGCGTCGCGATAAAGATGAGCGTTTCGTTGTAAGTGCCACTCAAAGAGTCACCAGCATGTTTAGGCGAATCTAACAGCTGGCCAAAAAATGTTTGATAAATCTAGAAAAAAGATTGAAAAGATTTCCTAAACTTCGTGAAGAGTATGTTATATTCTTAAAGAACTATGAACAGTTAAGTCACATGAAACAAGTCAGTGAGAAATTAGCAGTGTCTTCTTCTTGATGCTTCCATGGGTGCTTTCTATATAACTAATCTGTGCTTCGCGGATTTTCTCCATGTCTTGGTCCATTCTTGATGTGCCAACGAAGTGGACTGCAAGGCCCACGAAACGTTGGCACATCAAGAATGGACCAAGACATGGAGAAAACCCGCGAAGCACAGATTAGTTATATAGCAGTGTCTTATTCGTATTATCTACCGCATCATTGCGTTATAAAATCTGAAAGTACGACAACGAAAACGAGTAGTCTTTGACGCTCTTATGGCAAATAGATGGTCTCTAAATTCAATTCAAATGGTGGAGCCGTAATACAACGCTTGCTCTCTATCATTATTCGATTTCGAATGCATGTATATGTTATTTCCGCGGATATAATATAGGCAGATCCTCCTCTTGATAGAGGAGGATCAACAACCATTGCAAAGTATCTTATGGCGAGATAATCCTAATGATTTAATCAAAACTTTCGAATTAAAGACGGTAACGTACGGAACCGCTGCTGGCTTTTTTCAGGCAATTAGATGCTTGCATCAACTAGGTATTGAATGTCAGCAAGAAAAGCCTGAGATAGCCAAGATAATTTTCAATGATTTTTATGTTGCTAATCTGCTAACAGGTAGTGATACAAAGGATCGGGCAGCATCCATCGCGAAGCAAACATCGCAGGTTTTCGCTGGAGGCTGTTTTGAGTTGTGAAAGTCAAATCTAATTGTCCAGAAGTCTTAAATAGGATCCACGAAAATGGCAAGGTCCCTACTAACGTTTAAATTCTTAATGATGGACAACGAAAAACTCTAGGCGTTAGTTGGAATCCGGGTGACATTTTGCTATATGAAGTTAACGTGTCGATAGTAGCAAAATCACCAAAAGGCATATCTTATCGGTAATTTCAAGGATATTCCGTTAGGGCTATTAGCTCCGTGAAGTAGTAGCTAAAATGATGCTGCAAAAGTTGTGGTCAGAGAAGCTTTCGTGGGATGAATCGTTCCGAATTGCATCACCGATGGCTGCGCTACAGCAAGGAATTATTTGAGCTCAAAAACTTATAAATTCCTAGGCATATTTTGCAAAGCGGGCATATTTCGATTCAAATACACGGATTTTCAGATGCCTCTAAAAACGCATACGGCGCCTGTATATACGTGTGATCGGTTGATGCCGGAGGGAGCGTTAAAGTTAAACTCTGTTCCGAAATGAAGGTAGCTCCGCTAAAAACTCAAACTATACCGCGTCTAAAATTGTGCGCAGCGCATCTATTACCTAGGTTAGTTTCTTTATAGTAATTTTGGCTCTCGATATGAGCATAGAGTCTATCATCCTTTGGTGCGACTCCACAGTAGTGCTAGGCTGCGTACTCAACCAAATTTGCTTGCAGTATTCGAATCCAATAGGGTGGTGCGTATTCAAAAATTAACGGAAGGAAAAGTATGGCGACACGTGTTCCCACGGGTGACAATCCTGCCGATTGGTTATCGCGTGAGGCAAATCCAAGCGAATGATGAAACGGGCCTCCCCCCCCTGAAGAGGATTGGCCTGAAATGCTATCTGTGGAACCTCTGACACAAAAAAACAGATCGGTATTCCTTGCAAAAATGTTAGAGAGTAACGTCATTGATGTATTGTTTATGAGGCGCTCAAAGTTATCTAAAATTGTTAGAATATTTGCTTATTGTCGAAGATTTATACACCATTTAAGAACAAGAGAAGAATCGGAGGAAACACAAGTGCCGAAGAATATCATAGCTCGTTAGTTGACCTAGCCAAATACTCGCAATGTAACGCGTTCAAAAATTGAATCACTTAGAATGAGCACACCAGTTATGAAAGGACGATTAACTTCATTGTCGCCATTTTTAGATGAAGATGGGATTCTGCGCGAGGAAGGGCGACTAAAAAATTCGTCATTTACAAGGGACAAAAAATCCTATTGTTTTGGATTTCACTCAGATATTCACAAAACGTCTTTTTGAAGACATGCACATGCGATTATTGCACGCAGGACCTTCTCTGCTGCTGGCTTCAGTACGAGAACAGTTTTGGCCCTTAAGGGGATGCTGGAGAAAAGGCCGAACTTGATCAAGGTCGATATTACAGGTTTTCATTTCCAATGTATAAGCTGCTTACGCCCTCTGAAGTTAATATGATCATGCAGGAAATTCGATCGATTAATTATCGATATTTTTATTCCGTTTCCTACATTACCATCTTAACAGGGACGTGTATTAGGATCGGTCCCACAATGTAAGATTTATTTTGGAAAATTTTCCAATTTTAGAATTGAAAAAAAAATAAACATAATTGAAGTTAATCTTATATTTGTAGAATCGGACCTTAGAAATTTAGTTGCATTATATACATATTTAGTTGTATTATATACACATGCAATGTAGGCCGTGTTCTAATATATATCACCAGTACTAAAAGTCTGTAATATATATAAAATACAGATTTTTAATTAATAGATATATCGATACGAAACCGTAATAGCATTTTTTTCTTACATCCAATGCCATTTTAGGTTATAATATATTATCATAAATGAATATCATAATATATATATATATATATATATATATATATATATATATATATATATAGATATTCATGCAGATATTCTCTATGTCCATTTTTGCAATATTAAAATTTTATATTATAATGTGTATAATGATATATAAAATGTAATTCTAACGTTGTATATAAAAAGACATTCATGAATACGAATTACAATTACATTTTATGTGTATTATAATATATGTGTATATACACAATAACACAAAAAATATTATTGACATATTAGTGAAGACATAAACATGTTAGTGAATTAATGATATATGCAATATTAAAATTATATTTTGTACATTATTGTGTATATTATAATACATATAAAATATAATTATAATTTATATTCACTAATAATGTTTTGTTATATGTTACAACAATGTTAGAATTATCATAGTATAATGTACATACAATTTTCTATATTAGATATATAGTCGACATATTAGTAATGTATAAGTACTATAAGTATCTATCTCTTTTTATTAGACAGAGTAAAAGAGTTACATTATGTATGTGCAATGTCGTATTCATTTATATATATATATATATATATATGAAACACGTGTCCATATATTGACAGTAATATATGTTACATCTTGACTAAACTCTAAATGATAGGAAAAATCATAGGAAAAAGTGATACTACAACTGTATTTCGATATTCACTGCGAGTACTGAAAATACGTAACTATAGATTTTTAGTATTGACAGTGTACATTGACACATGGGCCTATATAATAGCATTTTTCCTGTCGTACAATGTCATTTTAGGTCAGGATGTGATATGTATTAGCTATATATAGATATATTACACATATAATATACATAGCTATACCATTTTTTGCTATGTTTAATAAAAATATGTAGAAGTTAATCATGTTAAAATATTAGTGATGTACTTAAATATAATACACACATAGGCAATATTGTACAATATTGCATATATGTACTATAATGTGTGAATATACATACGTTGCAGATAGAAGTTATCAATGCTAAGCTGTTTATGCATTCTCTGTGTTTAAATTAATTAATGTGCAATATTAAAATTGTATACATATATAAAATATATATATATATATAATGCATGTATATATATATATATATATATATATATACACACACACACATAAAATGAGGATTTATCAGAGGATTCGTAATTTGATTTTTTTTTTTAAGATGTTACGTCTGATCATCTGCGTTTGATTATCGTTAGCTTTGATTTATGTTCGTTGTATATTCTGATATTGAAATATAAAAGTATATATCACTAATATTTGATCATAAAAAAATATATCTCTTTTTATTAAACGTAGAAAAAAGAAGACATCAGTACACCTTTTTGTTATACGTAACAAAAAGAGATGAAGTAGCTACACACATATGTGAATATGAATTAGAAATATATTTTATAATGTGTGTACACATCATAATGCACATAAAATATAATTTTAATATTCACTAATAGACTGTGTCTATATTATATCTGCATGAAAAGCTAAGTATGAGTAACTTCTATCTCTTTTTATTATGGGCCTTCTACAATAACACATTAGTTACAAATCAGAAGTCAGAAGCTAAAAATTGATCAATCACAGCCAATTTTTAGCGTTTGACTTCTTATTTATGGCTGATTTATGGCTTATAATTGTAAAAGGCCCATTAAACATAATAAAAAGAGATGGAATAGTTACATATGTATGTGCAATGTATTTACGTACTGACATGTTACATCCTAAGTTAAAATGACATTGGGAATAAAGGAAAAAGTGCTATTACATTACACGTGTATACATGTATTTCAAATACATGGTTGCATCCGAAAATATATCTAAGTCACAGTCAGAGTGTTCATTTAGTAAAAATATACTTATTGTAACTTGCTGTTAGTCAACGTACATTGACCTGTAAGTGTATATATTTGCTAAAACACTTTGAATATAATGTACTTACATACATTTCATAAACGTACAGCATCGTACAAAAATTATGCATGTGACTATTGACTGTGTAATGTATGTTGTATATATATATACATATATATATATATATATATATACATATATGTATAACATATATATTATATAGGGTGTCCAAAAAGACTCCGGATTTAGGAGCTGAATATAAAGGTGACTATAACTAATCGTAAAGGAATGTGAACGTGTATCGGCATGCATAGTATGTCAAAATATAATGCGTTGCCCTATGATTCACGTTCTACGATTCAATTACGACCATCCTTGTGCTAAGACTATTACATAACGTTTTTAGAAAAAACGTTTCAGACAAAAGTTGTAAGGTTTCAAAGAAACTATTTATTGATATTCAGTTTTTTTTCTTCATTAGTTTCTTTGTTTCGGTTATGTCAAGCAATTAGCTTTTGATTCCATCATGACAATGCATCTATTTGCATTTCTTTAATTGCAGACGCAAAATTCTATAAATTGGTTTCGTAATTGTATTTCACCAAATTTAATAATCGAAATTCTTCTTCCAATAAATTAACAATAGTCAGTCCACGATAAACGCCTCTGACATTTATCTGTAATTAGCCAAAGCACAATTTACGGCTGTGGCATTTTGTTATAGCTAGCCAGCTCACGATTAACGCCTCTGGCAGTAAATTAAAAATAGTCAGCCCACGATGAACGCCTCTGACATTTGTCTATAACTAGCCAAAATATGATTTATGGCTGTGACATTTTATTATAGCTAGCCAACTCACGATTAACGCCTCTGGCAGTAAATTAAAAATAGTCAGCCCACGATGAACGCCTCTGACATTGGATCATAATTAGGCAAAGCGCAATTTATTGTTATAACAATAAATTTAATCATATCACTTGTATGATAAATAAAAGTGATATTTTTACGAATAACATAAAGATGCTAACCTTTCTCATTCTGGCTTTATAGGGTGCCAACAAGAAACACACATCACAATAACCAATTTTGGCCTTCTAGAGTGCTTTCCAACAAGAGACACGGTGCATTATTACAATCTTGTTCGATAATACAAGGATGAGATATTGTACTGAGTCGCTTGTTATAAAGCACCCATAACCTTCTCTTATCAAAGGCAGACAATATTCTGCTACTATTTTTTCTATTTTGTGAACAAAATTTTCTTGGGAAGTATGATGTGGTGTTGGTTATCGTGGTTGCTTGGTCAAACAGTATTTGAAGTCCTGTTTCGACGTTATGTTCTGATAGTGCCGACTGTGTGACGTGTTTCAGTCTAACGTCTCGTTGGTGTTCTTTTATCCGTAGGTTTAGACCAAGAAAATACAGAGAAGCCATAGAAATACAAAAACACCCTAACAATCTAAACAGGGATAATGGCTATAACATAAGTAAGATATGGAAGACCATCCTCCCGACCAGCAAAGATCGACCAAGATTCCACTATCTGTCTCCCCCATTACTCTAACCCCCCCCCCTCCACAAAATCTCCCACCTCAACAAGTAGCGTAACATAAAAAGGAAGGACCTGGAGGAACAGCTCAGTATCAGGCTGCTCCTCGCCCTGATGAAGTGGACTGCAAGGCCCACGAAACGTTGGCACATCAAGAATGGACCAAGACATGGAGAAAACCCGCGAAGCACAGATTAGTTATATAGAAAGCACCCATGGAAGCATCAAGAAGATTAATTAAATAAAAATATATTTAGCCTGTAATATATGTTTGTTAACAATGTCTTCAATCACTTATTTAAAAAAAAAAATTATGAAAAAAGAAAAAAGGAATTGATCATGAGATCTCTAACATTCAGATCTCGCATCTTACGCGTGAGACCACGCCGAGGTTTTGCAAATCTTTTCTATGAACGTGGTATATAAGGCTCATGGAAAATCATAGAAATATCCCGTAAATTCGTGTTTTGAAATTATTTTTGCTATTATACATAAATTGGAGGGATATAGGATTAGCATAATTTATTAAAACTTATATTTTATCTATAATGTTCCTTCTCCTCTTAATTATACGTATTGAGCGGCCGAAATTTTCCAGAAAGCATTTTCGGTCGCTAGAAACAAGCGACCGTAGAGAGATGGGGGGAGAGGAGAGGAGAGGAGAGGAGAGGAGAGGAGAGGAGAGGAGAGGAGAGGAGAGGAGAGGAGAGGAGAGGAGAGGAGAGGAGAGAGAGAGAGAGAGAGAGAGAGAGACTCTGAAGGATAGACTCGCTGTTTCGTTCGACGAGCCCAGCTCGGCATGCGAAGTCTCACCGATTACAATCGGAGTTTCTATCCTTTTTTGTTTTTTCTCTGTCTCACTCTGTCGTACTTCTGTTTCAATAATTCGTTCTGCAATTCAAGAATGTGATTTCTATCGATTCTGGCATCATCATCGATACATCAAGAACGCATGATTCCTTCTCTAAACAACGATCTTGATGTATATTTCTATATATACAAAAATATATTATTATGGCGTTTTCGGCTGATAATATATTGCTGATTTATTTACAATGGTTCAATCCATTTCTATAGTTGAATAGCAATACTACTTCGTTTGCGCGCGACCGATAGGAGGAATGGCGCTTCTTACTAAGACTCGACATCCGAGTCAAAAATGTGCTGTATACAATAATTTCAGACCTTGCATAAGTAGCTGGCGATTTACAGAAAACCTCAAAGAACAATACTATGCTTGCAGAAACGAGTTACGAGCTTTAGTATAAGAACAAAGTGTATTCGAAAATTTCATTTATATGCTACGTCTGTTACGAGATTGCCGCTTGTCGTTCCGACATCCGAGCAGAAAGAAAGCTCAACCGAAACACATCACGTTCCGAACCTTGATATATGCATGTGTAAATAATTCAGTAAATAAAGTTTAAACATGTGTTGTATATATGTACACGCACACACACACGCGCGCGCGCGCACACGCGTATGTATGTATGCTATTATATATGCATATATATATATATATATATATATATATACACATATATATACACATACATACATATACATACATGTATATATATATGTATATGTTATTTTATATATATGCATCAATAATTTACTAAATAAAATGTATGTAAAAGACAGAACAGTGTAATTAAAATAATTATCTTCATTTGTATTCATATGTAAATAATATGGTATGTTTCTTGTTTAGGAAGAAATTATTTCAACAAAATTGAAATAACTAATATCATATTTATTTTATTATTTTTCCTCTCAAAAGAAAAAACTTTGACCAGGGCACGTTTTGATTGATATGGGCCTGAGTAGATCGATAATTCAGATCATTTCTATGGTTCAGCGACGCACTTTTCATGACAGCGCCGCTGTCGGAATATCGCGGAACTAAAATACTGCTCAGTTTCATGGCTACACGTCAATTTCACTCGTAATATACAAACGAAATTTTTGTACACGCCTTTCTCTTATACTAAAACTCCTATCGCGTTTCTAAAAGCATAGGATTGTTCGTTTCGGTTTTCCGCAATTCGCCAGCTACTTTTCATGAACGTGCAAGATCTGAAACTCTTATATGCAATACATATTGTGATGTGTTGACTACAGAAGCCGATAACAAAACTGTAAGTCTTTAATTTTCTTTCGTTTTTCGTATTCAAATGTAACTGGCGACTTGTTGTCGATACTTTAATTGTGGAGAAGGATTTTTCAATCCATAAACTCAGTTACGAGAAAGGCGTTTTTAAAATTTAATGATAAAACAGGACACTCCAGCATCCCCTTAAGGAGACGAAATTTAGCCAGAAAGGCTAAAGGTAGCACGCTCTTGCACAACGTGTTCTGGAATCAATCCTAGACCGTTACAAGCACTAATGAGTAATCTCCCGCGATCGCGAGTCTCGCCAACACTGCCATTTTCTATGACAGGGGTAGACTATGCCGGAACTTTCTTAATAAAGGATCGTAAAGGTAGAGAACACAAAACGAATAAATGTTACGTTTGCGTGTTTGTATGCTTCTCGACAAAGACTTTGCACCTGGAGCTTGTATCTAATCTAAGGAGGCATTCATTAGCAGCGCTTCGTGTTGCGTCGAAGAAAACCTTCGCATGTATACTCCGACAATGGAACTAGCTTCGTTGGAGGCAATAATGAACTTGTTGAGTTCGGGAGATTTTTTGCTCAAGAATGCAAAAACCTGGGTAAGGCGATAGAAGAATTGGGAATCTCTTGACATTTTCCTTCTTATTCGCCTCATTTTGGTGGATTGTGAGGCTGATGTAAAGACAATCAAATATCATCTGAAAAGTGTGACGGGAAATGCATTGCTAACCTTTGAAGAGCTTTATACATTTTTAACGCAGGTGGAGGCACTGTTAAATTCTCGACCCTTAACCCCACTATTTTCAGATCCAAATGATCTTGCCTCTCTTATTCCGGCTCATTTTTTTATCGGGAGAACATTCACATCGGTAGCTGATTCAAGTCTGGATTATGTGAAGGAATCAAGATTGTCCAACTGGCAGAGAATTCAGTAGTTGCAGCAAAACCTGGGAACGCTGGAACAAAGAATATATTTCTGAATTGCAAAAAACAAAATAGAAGAAATCCTTTCCCCCATTGGAAATCAATAGACTAATCTTGATAAAAGAAGATAATCTGCCGCCTTCTAAGTGGAAGCTGGGACGAGTCATGAAGGTTCACCTTGGATCCGACGGAACAGCCAGGGTTGCATCCATAAGGACATCCGCCAGGACCGTGCGCAGAGCTTTAACCAAGCTTTGTCCTCTGCCTCAAGATGAAGTTGAGGCTCATGTTTAAATGTTGATAAAATTAAATTTAAGAATTATGTAACTGATTCCGAGGTTCTTTTTTTAATTGATCAGTCAAGTTGATCGCTTATTTTCAGAATTTATCAATTTTAGTAAGACATCTATTTATTTGTCTACTCCATTATTTGTATTTGAATGTCTAAGTCTTCACCGTCCGGAATTTTATGTTACGTTCACTGGACTCATGATTCAGATTTATTTTTTTTGTTAATGGTATTCTGTTTCTTTGATTTCGTGCCATTATTACATTGTTCCGCGACATGCAGCGACAAAGGCGCCTCAGACGGGCATGTTAAATAATAATATATATGGAAAATATATAGGAAAAAGAATTAACTCCATAATGAATAAACCAATGCAACATAAAAGTAATGTTAATATCTCAAGAGACAATACTAAATGGTTTACAATTTCTTATATACAAGGATTTTCTAATAGATTCGAGAGTATTGTGAATGGAATAAATCACAGAATTTCATTTTTTAGTATCAATAAATTGAACAAGTTCATCAAGATTCAAAAAGATCCTTTCTACATGAAACAAAAAAGAACGTTATTTATAGAATTAAACGCAATGATGTGGTGCAACTTATGTTGGTCAGACAGGAGGAAATTAAAAACTAGAATAAATGAACATCAGAGTCACATATGTTGGAACACTTTTTCCAGATCTGTTATCACTGACCATAGGATCGCGGTCATGATTTCGATTGGAGCAATGTAGATATTCTGGAGAATTTTTGTCATAAACGCTTGATCTCAGAAAAATGCTTTGTATTAAAACAAAAGAACGGACTTAATTTATAAACAGACATCGAAAGTCTTGATCAGTATCATATGCGGATATTCTAGAGAAATTGACAAGAATTTAACCTAATCTTATATTTTATATATATATATATACTATATATATATATATATATGTGTGTGTGTGTATATATATATATATATATATATATATATATATAGATAGTATATAAAAGAGGCAAAGAAAAAGTCCAAAAATGTAAAGCGATATTATACAATAATAGTATCAGTCAATGAAGAAGAAAGCAAACTGATGAACAACAAACGATTGAGATATTCAATACAGACAAATGCTACTTTTCCTACTGCTGTGATAGAGTTAGATGATTGTATTATATTAGTCGGTCAAGTAACTGGATATATTTCGACAGCAGATGAAATGGCAAGTCGCAGAAGAGTTCTAGATAGTCGTGAGATATCTCTTTCTTCAGTAAAAGAAAATGTCTTACCAAAAATAGTAAATTAAATGATGATTCGTTGGATTTCTTCTTATGCGTTGTGGTAGAAACTTCTTGTTTTGAAATACAAAGCGTACGTTACATTGAATATCCACAACTAGTTAGAGCCAGTTATAACAAAAGTGTACAAAATAGGAGGCAATTGTACTGATACGTTATTTATTTTGACGGAATCAAAATGTACGTGTATAATAGCCTATCGGACTGTACATACGATGGCATCAAAAGAAAAAGAATATATAAGAGATCGTTTTCCATAAATAATATCTATCTAAGCTTAGAAAAGCTTAGATAGAGAGATAAGCTTTGGAAAAGTCCAAACTCAACCGGACGTGTACGTGTTGTGGAATTTATGCGGCAGCTTTTGCAATGGATATAGTCTTGGATAGAAATCTTTACAAAGAAAGTTATTCGAATGATGTTGAGTGTATGAGGCGATATTTTGTCATAGAAAACCATGAAATTTTGCCTTTTCTGAGACAATAAATATTCTTTAAATGATATTTTATAAAATATTATTATGCTTTAGATGATATTTCATAAAATATTATGCTTTAGATGATATTTCATAAAATATTATTATGCTTTCATAAGAAAGTCTGCAAAATATGATACCGTCAAAAAAGAAAGTACATATTAACTTGTATATATATATGCCCATATATTTACACATTTTATGGATTAAATACGACAACAGAGAAACGAAGAAAAATTTTTGACGTTTCATGGGAAATGGGCGATGGAGGGGCCCATCCTATATTGTCAAAATTAATATTCCTAGAACATTCAAAATGTTCAACTAAATTTTGAATGTTTTAGGAATATTTTTTTCTGCAAAGAACGCTTGTGGCTATCGGTGCGGCTGCCATGCGCAATATGGCGCCGATGATTACCAATCAAAGGCGAAGGACAATTGGCGGGAAATCGTTAGGTTGAGAATGAATGCTACTCATTGCTTCTGATTTTCATGCCATAAGGCGATTTAATACAAACTTGATATTAAACTAACTAAATATTAAGATTACAAAATAGAGATTGCATGTGTAAGACGGCTTGGATATCAGCATTGTGTCACGAAGTTACAATACAAGAACTATGAAAATATACTCTAAGTAATTATCCGACGACGCTAATAATTATCACAGACATGAACGGTGATCGGTATCAGTCTCGCGGTATACACAAAGTAATTCGGAATCTTAACTTCTGAGTTCTAACTTACTGACTATCGCAGAGACTTACACGAAGGCTGCACGCGGCACGCCATGACACCAGAGAGAGCGAACGGAAGAAGAAGCGAAAAGAATGACCACATCAGCGCCGCGACGGACGCATGCAGCGCCGCCACTGGCGCTCGCAGCGCCGCAGCTAACGTTCGCAGCGCCGCGACCAACGCTCGTTACGCCACAGTACTCCCCTCCCAGTGTAAATGTTAAAGAAAGAAATACTAATTACAATATCGTTAGAACGAGAATAACAAAAAATAAAAATAAATGGAACAAACAGAACTTATACATATTGGTCGTTTGCTTAACGTAACATTGCGCGAATTAATTCTTAAAACTAACAGTCTTTCGCTTTGTTGCTGGACTAGGATATGTCTTTGGTTCACCTTGCACTGGAATGTCAGTTGAAGACGAAGACGCAGTGGACGGAGTAGTTTCTGAGTCTTGGATTAGTACGTACGCGCGCTTAAGTTTGTCGACCGTGACATTGCTGGATTTGCCGTCGATTTCAATGGCGAAGACTTTGTCCGAGATGCGCTCTAGTACTTTATGCGGTCCGGTATATGGTTGATCCAGAGGACGTCTGTTGCCTTCAATTTTGAAAAAGACGTGAGAGCAATTATACAAATCTTTGTGAAAAAATAGCTTAGATCTAATGTAATGAGAAGTCTAGGCCGCAACTTTTGCATAATTATGCGGAAATCCTCAACGAAAATTCGTGGGTCGCTCGGCATTTCTTCAGAGGAGAAAAATTCACCTGGTACCTTGAGCGTAGTGCCGTACACTAATTCCGCTACCGAAGCGCCTAGATCTTCCTTGAGACAAGTTCTCAGTCCTAGTAATACTACTGGCAGTATATCAGTCCATTGAGTTTCATCGTGACACATTAATGCTGTTTTTAGAGAGCGATGCCATCATTCGATGATGTCATTAGACTCTGGGTGGTATGCAGTCCGACAACGTTTAGAGCCGATGAGTTTGGTTAATGTGTCGAACAGCTGCGCTTCGAATTGCGAGCCTTGATCGGTCGTGATCAAGCGTGGAGCTCCGAATCTGGCTACCCAGTGAGTGAAAAACATCTTCGCCACCGTGTTTGCTGTACAATCCTGTAATGGAATAGCCTCCGGCCAACGAGTAAATCGGTCAATCATTATTAATAAATACTTGAAACTTTTGGATGGAGCTAGAGGACCGACGATATCAATATGTACATGCTCGAAACGAGTATCTGGTACTAGTATTTTGGTAGGTGTGGTTATGACGATGAATTTTGGATTGTTGACATACTAGATAAGTGCGGGCCCATTCTTTAATGTCCTTAGACATGGAAGGCCACACAAATTTTTGCGCAATTTGCCAGTGAGTTGCTCTGCCGCTTGGATGCGACATTTGATGCACCATGTTGTAAAAACTCGTCTTCGTAATGGTCCGGGAATGTAGGGTCTGATCTCTTCTTCTGAAGTGTCACAGTAAATATTGGATGCTGTTTCCGATAAGGTAAACTTTTTGAGCTTCAAAGACGTTGATGTAGATTGCTTCAGTTACTGCAACTCATCATCCGAAGCTTGAGCTTCTGCAATCTCTTGCATATCGAGACTAGTTGGCATCACGATAGTATCGGCGCGAGATAATGCATCTACTACAATGTTATCGGCGCCTGAAACGTGACGTACATCGGCTGTGAACTCTGAAATGAAGAGTAGATGACGAGTTTGTCTTGGCGACATTTGTTCTGATTTTTTCTTTAATGCATAAATGAGGGGTTTATGATCCGTGAAAATTTCGTCCCTCTAACATATATCGAAAATGTTTGATAGCCACATAGATAGCTAATAGTTCTCTATCATATGCACTACTTTGTTTGTGTAGGCGTGAGTTTCCTTGAAAAGAAGCTGAGTGGTTGTAGAAATCCGTTGCTGTACTGTTGCAATACCGCGCCGATTGCTTTGTCTGAGGCGTCTGTTTGCAACGAGAGTGTTGCATTGCTGTCTGGAAATGCGAGCGAGGTGGCTTGAGTGAGATGTTCCTAGACTCGTTGAAAGGATTGTTTGAGCTCAGAAGTCCATTCGTTTTTCTCATTGTTGTTGCGTTTACCCAGAAATTACCTTTAGCAATGATGCCTGTATGCTTGCGATATCTTTGAGAAATCGGTTGTAAAAGTTGAGCATTTCCAGAAATCGTCGAAGTCCTTTTTCGATAGCTGGTTCCTGGAAATCGATAATTGCTTGGACCTTTTCGGGCAAGGGCTTGATGCCTTCGGCGCTGATCACATGTCCAAGGAAGTTGACGCTCTTCTGTCCGAACACGCATTTATTCGGGTTTATCGCGATTCCGTGTTGTTGCAGTCTACCGAATAGAATCTTTAAGTGTTCTTTATGCTGGGTTTCGTCCTGCGAAGCGATTAGAATATCGTCAATGTAAGTGAAGCAGAAATCGAGTCCTGCAGTTATCCGGCCCATGAATCGTTGAAAAGTTTGTGCTGCGTTACGAAGTCCAACCGTCATGTATGGAAATTCGAAAAGCCCGAATGGTGTGATGATGGCGGTTTTCGGAATATCTGATTCGCGGACTGGAATCTGCTGATATGCGCGTCTAAATCGATTGTGGAAAATACAGTTTTACCGTGTAGGAAATGTGTGCTGTCTTGTAGAAATGGAATCGAATAACGGTCCAGAACGGTTACCTCATTGAACTTGCGCACCAATAGCCACAAACGGTGATCCCGACGTGATTGAGTGACGTTTTTGCGCGCGTTTGACCTCTCGCGTTTAACCTTACGCGCGCATCTAAATAAACCGCTGACATGCCGAGTGGCTCAAGCGATTCCCTTGCGCGCAATCAGGACAGCGGTGCATCGTCGCGTATAGTCGAAATACCTGCGCTTACGCGAGTCGGAATTAGATCCATGCCATTTTGGAAATCGAAGCCAGACTTCTGGTTCGTACAAATGGAAGCTCAATTCCTCACCGCAGGCATAACTGTAGATGACACGAGATATAATTATGTGATACAGTGCCTTGACGACGACTCTTTGTCCGAAGTTAGCGATATCATACTCAATCTGCCCGTGATGGATATGTACGCCGCGCTCAAAGATAGTGAGAAGTTTCGCGGACAGCGCCGAAAAGAAACTGCGTAGGTTATTAAACGAGGTTGACCTAGGTGACCGCCGCCAGTTGCAATTGCTCCGTCGAATGCGAGATCTCGCGCAAAATGGCGCGTCAGAAGAGATGCTCAAATCTTTATGGCTACAACACTTACCACAACAAGTGCAGGCTATACTAGCGTCTAGCAAGCACGAACTCGAAGAGCTATCGCATCTAGCAGACCGAATAACGGACGTGCTATCCACTGCGTTAATACCGTCGCAACAGTTGCGCCGACGAAAGCTAATTCGGTAGATCCGCAAATATCCGCGCTTGTAGATCGGATAGATAGATTGGAAGCTCGTTTATCACGCGACAGATCACGGGCCTCGCGAAATTCTCGTCGCAGAAACCGTTCAAGGTCACGATCGGAGAACAAGCCGTGCTGGTATCATCGACATTTCGGCGGTAAGGCCGTCAAGTGTACGCAATCCTGCAGTTGGAAGCCGAAAACATCAACGAAACAGGAAAACTAGAAGCCGAACTATCCCCGACGGCAGATGGTTTGGCCATGGCGAATCGCCGTTTGGTAGTCCGGGACCAGGTCACCGGCATCAGATTCCTGGTGGATACCGGAGCAGAGCCCTTGGGGCAGCCCACTGCACCTGGTTCAGAAGAGGAATAGCGACTGGCATCCGTGCGGGAAATACCGGCATTGTGTCGCGGAGTTACAATACAAGAACTATGAAAATATACTCTAAGTAATTATTCGACGACGCTAATAATTATCACAGACATGAACGGTGATCGGTATCGGTCTCGCGGTATACACAAAGTAATTCGGAACCTTAACTTCTGAATTCTAACTTACTGATAATCGCAGAGACTTACACGAGGTCCGCACGCGGCACGCCATGACACCAGAGAGAACGAACGGAAGAAGAAGCGGAAAGAACGACCACATCAGCGCCGCGACGGACACATGCAGCGCCGCCACCGGCGCTCGCAGCGCCGCAGCTAACGTTCGCAGCGCCACGATCAACGCTCGCAACGCCACACGCTTGTGGCTATTGGAGCGCGTGCTATGCAATATGGCGCCAATGGTTACCAACCAAGGCGAAGGACAATTGGCGGAAAATCGTTAGGATGAGAATGAGTGCTACTCACTGCTTCTGATTTTTATGCCATAAGGCGATTTAATACAAACTTAATATTAAACTAACTAAATACTAAATACAAATGTAGATTAGAAGATAGAGACGTGATTGCGCGTGTAAGACGGCTCGGATACCGGCATCGTGTCGCGGAATTACAATACAAGAACTATGAAAATACACTCTAAGAAATTATCTGACGACGCTAACAATTATCACAGACGTGAACAGTGATCGGTATCGGTCTCGCGGAATACACAAAGTAATTCGGAACCTCAACTTCCGAATTCTAACTTACTGACTATCGCAGAGATTTACACGAGGTCTGCACGCGGCACGCCATGACACCAGAGAGAGTGAACGGAAGAAGAAACGGAAAGAACGACCATATCAGCGCCGTGACGGACGCATGCAGCGCCGCCACTGGCGCTCGCAGCGCCGCAGCTAACGTTCACAGCGCCGCAACCAACGCTCGCAGCGCCGCGACTAACGCTCGCAACGCCACACGCTGTACGCTTGTGCTGCGATCTGTGATTAATCAGAGTATATTCTTCCTCACAGTCGTGTGACCAGTCACATGATCAGGCTCTCGATCTTGTATGTTCTCCCATGTTCTCCTTTGTCCTCAAGGAGACAATTAAGTTCACATTCGTCTAAGAAATAATAATTTGATCCACTGAAATGAAACATATATCCAGGACACGAAGGAGAAGAATCTTCTATGTGAGAAGAATCTAAACGATTCTCTGTTCCATGTACTGTGTTATAAGTCTTTACAAGTTATTTGCTTTAGAATTTTTTTCGAATCTTAATATCTTGTACATAATTAACTAAATTTGTAGTTTGTATTTTCGTTATCCCAAATGTAGTTGCATATATTATATCTAGTAGTAATTGTGTCTTATAGAATACATGTAGTAGTATCGAATATGTATATACATGTATAATAGTTGTATGTAATAGTGTTGTATATCATATTATTCATAATATTATTAATCATTATTTATCTTTTTTATTAATTACTATTGTATAAAAATATGGAACATTCAAAGACAATATTTTATAGAAAGGTAAGCTACAATACGGCTATTTCATTAGAACTTTCGCAACTGCAGAATACTACAAATATTAATAATATTGACAATAATGATAATACTGACAATAATATCAATACTGGAACTAATAATAATAACAACGATGATATTGATATTAATGAGATTTCTGATGTTTTAGAAAATATTTCTAATAATACACATGATTATTCTAATGATAGCTCACCAAATATGTCGTGTAGCAGTGTAAAAAATTTAAATTCCTCAATTAGCATCGATAACAATGAAAATCACTTTAAAGAAGAATTATGTTTACTATAAATAATATAAGTCATAGTACATTAAAAGGTTTACTGAAAATATTAAAATCATCGGGATGTCATTCAACTTTACCTAGTGATCCTAAAATATTACTTCCTACTCCTCAAACTAATGTGTGTAAACCTTTAGAACCAGGGATATATTCACACATGGGAATAAAACAGGCAGTAGACAAACTTATTTCTTTTACAAATAAACCACTTCATAGAATAGACATATTAATTAATATTGATGGCCTGCCCTTAAGTAAGAGTTCAAGTAGCCAAATTTATCCAATATTGTGCTCTATTTTTGATCATCCAAATGTTTCTGTTGTTGGGATATGTCATGGCTATGAAAAATCTAGTGCAAATGACTTTTTAAAAGATTTTGTGATAGAAGCAACACAATTAATACAAAATAGATTTGTGTATCAGAAACACATCTTACCATCAAAGGTTTTATTTGTGACGCTCCAGCAAAATCTTTTATTACGTGTACTAAAAGCCATACTGATTTTTTTTCATGTACAAAGTGTATACAGAAAGGAGAGTATATTAAAGATAGAATCTGTTTTCCTAAAACTAATTCAAAAGACAGAACAGATCAAAATTTTCGTAATCAGCTACAATCTCAACATTACATCAATTTTAGAAAACGTATCTTGATATGATTACAAATTTTCCACTTGAATATATGCATTTAATGCATTTGCTTAGGTGTTATAAAAAAGCTAATCGTTAATTTATGGCTTCTTGGAAAAACTCCCAATAAATTATCAAAAGATTCTGTAGATAACATTTCAGAATATCTTGTTATTATAAAACCGTACATATCATCTGAATGTGTAAGAAAAATTCGTTCATTACAAGAAGTTTAAACGTTGAAAGGCAACAGAATTTAGAATATTTTTGTTATATTGTGGGCCAGTTGTTTTATGGAATTCGATATACGAAAAATATTTACATTTCTTGTGCTTACATGTTACTATCAGATTTTTAAGCGATATCGTACACTATCTTAATTTTGTAGAGTATGTTCAGTCATTATTAATTTATTTTGTTAAAGAATTTATAGCTATTTACGGAGTAGAGTACATTTCACATAATATTCATGATTTAATCCATGTTGTTGATTGAAAAATTTTTGGCAATTTAGATTCCTATAGTGCTTTTCCTTTTGAAAATTATTTACAGTATTTAAAAAAATTAGTGAGAAAATCTAATGCTCCATTACCCTAAATTGTTAATCGTATCCATGAAGCAGAGAATATGTCGTTTAATAAGAAACAAAACAGAAAGTCATCAAAACAGGAAATATATCAATAATGAATAAACATTATACAGGCCCATTGCCAGCAGGCAATTTTGATGTTCAATATAAAAAGTGTACAATAGGCGGCAATATTTCTTTAACCGCACAAATGGGTAACAATTGTTGTTTTTTACGTGATCGCAGTTATTGTTCATAATTTTGCAAAACAAAGTAATGAGGTCTACGTAATTGGTAAAAAATTTTTAAATGTTAGTGATTATTTTATAGAGCCATCTCTTTTTTAGATATTTATTTAATAGACACATTGGGTGAGCTGTCAACATGGCTTATTAGTGATATTTTAACAAAATTTGTTATTCTTCCCACTAAAGAGAATGCATTTGTTGTACTTCCACTTCTTCATACTACAGTCTTATTAATTTATTCATATGACACACACGCATATGCACATACGGGTACGTCCGCACGCACAATGGATACAATATATGTGAAATCATATATAAAATGTTATTTGTGTTCAAAAGATCACAATATTAATTTTATATTCCATGCACCAATTTATTTTGACACTTTTCTGTGTATTTTTTTATTAAACGCATTAATACTTATTGATATTATTCCTATTTTAATCTTAGCGCTATTTAGTTTTTTTCTTTATTAATTATAGTTGATTGATCTTGTGATTCTTTGACAAGGTTTTTATATCTTCAAAATTTTTAGTCTTTTAAATTTCTTGATATATTATCTATCCATTGCGTATGCTTTTTTATATTAATTGCATTTCCTTATTATATAATATTATTCTTTCTTTCTTCAGTTTACACAATTTTGTAAATTTGCATTACCCTTTATTCATGGTAACAATTTATTGCTTTTTTAATTTAATTTTGTAAACTTTTTCCTTTGTGAATGAGTAATTGCAAAATATTAATACATGATTTTTTCTTCCAACTTATACATGTCTTTTATCATAATTATAATTGCTTAATTAAGATTTTAAAACAATCTCGTAATTCGTAAGTGATTTCGTCAAACTTCATTAATCAGTTTTATCGGAATATATATTGATCTAAACATCTTGTATAAATTATAAAGTTATTAGAAATATTGCGTGCGCTATACAATGAGTTGGACAGTGGTACATTTCATCGAAGATTTGGTAAAAGCCGTTCCGACATCGTGGATACATGATGAAGTTTGTTATTGGCCACTCTTTTTTGGATCTAAATTGACACACAGCATAAATAAATGTAAGAACCAGTACTAAATACTTGGACTCTCCATAAAATTAGGAAGCTTGATCATGGACGTATTTATGGTGATTATTTTTTCATTTGTCAAATAACATATTCTCTTTGCTTGTAGAAAATTTTTCTATAATTATATATTGTTTGTTTAGACAATTTAAAAACAGTAAAAGAAAAGGCAACATTAGCGGAGAAAACTTCCGATTTAACATCAGATTGTGATAAAAAGAGGAAATACAAAATTATCACTCTCATAATGATGACGATTCATCGTGCGATTCCTCATTTGAGAGTGTATCAAATTTAAAATTAGAGCTACCTGAAAGTACACATATTTTTCTTTAATTCTGTTTCAAGCAAACATGCGATTAATGCTTTGGATTCTTTTTAATACAGAACATAAATCGATATATCATTTAATAAGTGTTATACAACCAAAATAGATAATTTGGTATTAACCAAAAATAGACATTATCGCTAAGACAGATATGTTATTAAATACACGACAATCTTTATTGTCTGAAAAGTTTCAAAAAGTAGAAATAGACAAGCAAATGCAAAAAAATGCACTGCCTACTTGCAACAGGAAGATAAAAGAAAATTACTTGATACAAACATCTATCAAAACATGTAAATAAAGCAAACACGGAAGTAATTCTCCTGTATTTTATTATTTCAACTTAAATTTTATTTCGTATTTATATACAAAAACTGGAAAAAGTTATATATAAAATATTGTATCAAATATTTAATTTGCTATTTTTTAATATTTTTACATTAAAATAGATCCATCGAAAAATATGCCATGTTTGTTTGAGACATTAATAATGACTAATTGCTCCCGTAGAAGCGATTTCAGTAAAATCATTTAATTTATTTATTAATTTTCTTTTAAATATGTTACCATGTCACTTATATGCGTCTTTTATATAATATATATATATATAATATATATATATATATATATATTAGGTGTACAACTTTGCTTCCGCCGTTTTCCTATAGATGGCTTTAGGTGTAAGTGGTGGTCGAAATAAATAGATCATAGACGTCATACACAATAAACTTGGACATCAACATAATCCCATAGAAACATTAATCGATTTGTCTGCATCATAAAGTTATTCTCGATTGAAAATGTCAGTTTACGAGCCAAATTCTCATCATTTGCGGGAGATTTTAATTTTCTGTTTCAATATGAAGAAATCTGCGGCTGAGGCTTATCGAATGCTCTCAAATATTTATGGTGAGACCGCTATTAGTGAAAAACGTGAGTGGTTTCAACGCTTCAAGAATGATGATTTTGACGTCGAAGATCGGCATAGTGGTGGAAGAGAGAAGGTTTTCGAAGATGCAGAATTGAAGGCATTACTTGATCAAGACTTGTGTCAAAATCAAAAAGAATTGGCACGATCATTGGGAGTGACTCAACAAGCCATTTCAAAATGCCTCAAAGTCATGGGAATGATTCAGAAGCAAGGAAATTGGATGCCGTACGAGTTGAAACCGAGAGATGTTGAACGGCGTTTGTTTGCTTGTGAACAGCTGCTTGAAAGGCAAAGACGAAAGGGATTTCTGCATCACATTGTGACTGGAGACAAAAAATGGGTTTATTACGATAACCCCAAGCGCAGAAAATCATGGGGAGTTCCCGACCATGCTTCCACGTCGACGGCCAAACCGAATATTCACGGCTCCAAGGTCATGCTCTGTATTTGGTGGGACCAGTTCAGCGTAATGTATTATGAGCTGTTAAAACCGATTGAAACAATCACAGGCGATCAGTATCGAACGCAATTGATGCATTTGAGCCGAGCATTGAAAGACAAACGGCCGCAATACAACGAGAGACATGATAAAGTGATTTTGCAGCATGACAATGCTCGACCCCATGTTGCGAAAATGGTCAAGACATACTTGGAAACATTGAAATGGGAAGTCCTATCCCACCCACCAGGCGTTGCTCCCTCTGACTATCACTTGTTTCGATCAATGGCACACGGCCTGGCTGACCAGCACTTTCGGTCTTATGAAGAAGTAAAAAATTGGATCGATTCGTGGATCGCCTCAAAAGATGACTAATTTTTTCGACGCGGGATTCGTATGCTGCCCGAAAGATGGCAAAAAGTAGTGGCCAGCGATACTTTGAATCATAAATGTATAACCAGTTTTTTACAATATAGCCTCGAATTTCGGAAAAAAACGGCGGAAGCAAAGTTATACCCCTAATATTTTAATCAATTCTCAGAAAATAAACGCAATAGGATATTGCGTGATACAGTAGATGAGATGACTGCAAAAGAACGTAAATTATAATAAAACTAACAATGGTATGATATATCAATTTAGTATAAGTATAATTTAGTATAAGTAGTTCAAGGAATCAAAAATAGCACATTTTTCTGTTGCGAATACAAAATCCTGTTAGAAAAATTTTTTTTTATTTTACTTCTCAATTCTGTTAATAATTTTATTTTAGATGATAACTTTAAGGAGCAAGTACTATTTTTAAATATAATACAATTATGAATTATACAAATATCGTAAGATGTGAGTGTTTTGATTGCAAATATTTGTGCTAAGACACTAACATTTATAGAACTAGATTGAATTATCTATAGATTTGTATTTGACAAATTCGCATTTCCTTTAAAGACAGAATCAGAGATGCAAAAATTAGAGGATTATTTACTGAATAAAGAAGATGCAAATAAATTTGTAAGTAAAAATATTTTTGTGTAATATTTTGTAAATAAATTTCTATTAAATATTATTTTGATTATTTTAAAGATTAAACAACTGATAAAGATAGGAGGAATATCATGTAAAAGTATGATCAAAAGAATTCTTCAAAAATTATTTTCCGATGACATTGCTCAAATGTACAGTTGGATTGGCTTTAAAGGCAAAAAAATTTTTCGATGCTTTCTGTTATATCTACAATTTTAGGCATGCACTCATATATATTGTAAATAACTATAATATGATAAACAATATTGTTAAATGACTTGTTATATATATATATATATATATATATATATATATATATAGATGCAGTACAAAAAACACATAAAGTGTCACTTGCGAACATTGAAGTTGTAATAGAATTATGGTTAGTCAAAGCGAAAGATAGACAATCGGAAAAATCAAGATTGGATGTTTTGACACAAATGCACAAATGTGTACGTCATTCGAACTTCCAAGAAGATTCAATAGAAGAAGGTCCATCCAAAGAACGTTCAAAAACCAAAATGAAATCAAAACCAGAGAGTCTTAATCTCTAAGAATAGCAAATCTATTACAAATTCTTTTTATAATTCGTGTTTGATATTTTATTTTCGAGGTGAGCTAAAAATTATTTGCGAACCCTGAGAGAGCGCCAAGCAAGTTAATATGTAAGTATTATACAAATGTTACTCTACTGTTGTCCTATTACATTAAAATGTTTAGAAAATGTTATTAAAAAATTACATATCTACCAAAGATTAAATTTGTTATAATGAGGCAAGAAAAAAATTCTTTTTATTGAGAAAAATACTTAATATATAATATATTAAAGATAATTTTAATACATTATATTCCTTATGTTTTTTTCGCGATGTAATTACTTATATTGTCAATTATATATGTGTATTAATATTGAGATATCAATTACATAAAAAACTGTTTATATTTCTCATACATATATTATATTGTATATTTTATACATTTTATAATTAATAAAATGGAAAAAAATATTTGATATACAATTCATGAATATTTATTTAAGTGTACATGATATTTAAAAATTACTTGTTAATTTTTTAAAAATTTTATATAGGATATCTTATTTTAATAAATTGATATAATTGATAAATTGATCAAATGTTATGAGCTGATTTGAGGACATTTTATATTGAAGTAAAAACGTTTTCTTTTATATTTAATGATATTGAACCTTTATAAAGAAAGACAAAATCATTAACAAATTTTTAAGTTCTTAAAATCATTAACAAATATTTGTTAATTAATGGTGATTTTATACATATAAATTCTTTATAATGCTTCAATTTGTTAAAAAAATACATTATACGGATAGTATGTCCATTAAAATCTTTGAGCTTTCTTCAAAAATATTTTTTTATAAATTAATAACTTCTATTAGTAATATTTGCGTGGATATAGATTACAATGAAACATTTTGTATATATAGACCAGTGCTGGAATTTATTTGCAAACTTTCGGACGATTTTCAGTTTGGTTCCCGCCCCTTATTTCATCAACCCGCGCGCAGCTAGTCTAAATGTCGACCGGCATTTAGAATGAGTACGAATTGGTGAGGAAAAGTGTGGAAACCAGCTAAAAGTCAGCCAAAAATTGCAAGTAAATTCCAGCACTGATATAGACATTCCTATTGTTTTTAGAAGATTCTGTAATAACACTCCTATAAGTTCTTAGAACATTCTATGATGATTTAATGGAACATTCTATGGATTTTTCTGGAATTCTGAAAATAGTCCCAATTTCTCATGCTATGAATATTTTTAGAAGGTTCTTTTCATTTTGTATGCTTTTTTTGAGAATATTCCAAAATTTTCAAAAAATATTTATAGAACAATCCTAGAATGAAATTGTGCTATCTAGGTATGTGCTCTCTCTCTCTCTCTCTCTCTCTCTCTCTCTCTATATGTATATATATATATAAAATATACATTACATGGTTAATAGTCATAAGCATAATTTTCATACGACGCTGTGCGTCTATGAAATGTATATAAGTATATCATATTCAAAGTGTTTTAGTAAATGTATAGACTTATTGATCAATGTATACACTGACTAACAGCAAGTTACAATAAGTATATTTTTGCTAAGTGAACATTTTGACTGTGACATAAATATATCTTCGGATGCAAACATGTATTTGAAATACATGTATACACGTAATGTAATAGCACTTTTTCCTTCATTCCCAATGCCATTTTAACTTAGGATGTAATATGTATTGTCAATACATAGATGTATTACACATATGTAGCTATTCCATCTCTTTTTATTACGTCTAATAAAACATACAATACAATATAATTGTGACTTAAAACGTATAAGAATTAATAAAAATATTGCAATCTAATAAAATATTTGCTTTCTTATTAACAATTATTTATTCCTGCGCATATAGAGCTAAGCAAAATATATGCATCATTAAAGTATTTAAAATATAAAATTCAAAATACTGACAATATTAATTAATATTTGAATTATAAAGTACATAAATAATATTTTGCAGTCTTTTAATTTGAAATACAAATAATTTGTTTCAAATCGAAAGATCAAAAATATTTTGTATTTTATAATTCAAATATTAATTAAGATTTTGACAGTATTTTGAATTGTATATTTTAAATACTTTAAGGGAATGCTGATGGCTGAACTTGATCAAGATCGATAAAATCGATTTTATTGCATTCGCTTAGCCCTCTGGAGGCTCAGGCTCTTATTGCTCTCAAGCGCAAATGTTGTGAGCACTTACGTTTCCAGCTGTTTCCAGCCGCGCGCCATTTCCAGTCGCTCAGTTTGCTCACATGTTGTTTGTGAACATTTAAAACGCAATCTGAAATATGATTGCGTTTCCAAGTAAAATATATGTAACATAAAATACAGATTCACTGACAGTATACACAGTCGTAGTAGCACTTTTCGTTATGGTCCATTTTAAGTTACATAATGTGTCAAAATGTGTCACATGAATACATATATTGCACATATATGTGTAACTATTTCACCTTTTTTTTATTAAAGAGATAAGTCTACTGATACATATTGCTAGAATCTATAATAGTCATGAAATAAACTAGAGGGTGCGTCACCAAAATCCGGATAAATCGAACAATTTCTTTTTAAACAAAATATTTTTAATGAAAAATTAAATTACAAAAAATTCTTTTACATGGCACTTGGGGAATCTCTGTAAAGCACAATTATTCGATGTATCCCCCATTAGCTTGAATGGCGGCTTCTGAAGCATTTGCACGTTGTAATGTAGCACTATTCATGCCGACGAATGCTGCCTCAATAGCGGCGTCCTTAATGACGCCACATTGGGATACCGAGACTTGTTTGTGACTCTTTCAACTACGCTTCATACGTAGTAGTCCAAAAGATTTAAATTTGGGCTATTGGGAGGCCAAAACATATCGACGTTGTCTGAGAGCCAATTTTGAATCAAATGACTCATATGAGTCGGTGCACCGTCCTGCTGAAAAATATAATATATCCTTCCGGACGCCACAGTTTCCATCCATGGCTTCATTACATTCATCAGAACGCTCAAATATACTTCTTTTGTGACAGTTTCCCCTTTTTTAAAGAAATAATGGCATAACATCACCCTCACTGGACACAACAGTTAGCATGTGAACATTGGCCGGAAATTTTGTTCTGGCAACAACAGGGACATCCTCATAGGCGAGCCATTCAGTTATTTCTCCGGTTGATTTTGGCATCAACAGTTGAAAAATTTTTTCTTCAGAAAAGAACTTGATTCGTCTCGCTTTATTTTTCAAAAAAACAGCAATAGCAAATTGCAGCGAACAACTCGGCTTGTTCTGGTTCTGGCTCTCGGCTTCAGCTTCAGAGAGTAGCTTCTATCGTATTTTTAATGTGTACGATTTATATCGAAGATCTTTCTCGGCAGTTCGATTATTATTGGCTCGCTTACAGCAACAATCGATAATAATTTTCGCAACAATTACCCGGGACATCCGAAATCAGCGCTTGAGCCCTCAACGACTGCGAAGATCCTCGCGGTGCGTTCTTTCGAGTGACTCTTCCTCGCTGGCATACTGGAACCTTTGTTGGACTGTTCTAAAGCCGTATATTTTACCACAATGTCATAAATGGTTGATCTCGGATATTCAAAGAATCGAATTATTTCCGTTGCTGAGCGCTCAGCACGAAGGCCTTCGATGATCGCGACTCTTCGATTATACTCCACGCTTGATTCCAACATCGCGGACATTTTGAGAATATGACTGTTTATTAAAAGCATCAGGCTTTCTCGGACGCCAACTACAACCTCCGGAGACATAATATAGCGGAAAATTTAAATTGAAATTTGTACGAATTTTGATGACGCACTTTGGTGACTGTATATATGGGTTTTTAGTACTGACAGTATATGTACATGGATACACAGCTATAGTAGTGTCTTTTCCTATGTTCAATGTGATTTTAGATCAGGACGTAACATGTATTGTCAATACATGAATATTGTACATACGTCTGGCTACGTGTGCAGCTACTCTACCTTTTTTTTGTTACACATAACAAAAAGAGATGAAGTAGCTACACACGTATGTATATATAAATTAGAAATATATTTTAAGTTTTGTAATGCATGTATATCATATTGCACATAAAAAAAAATATAATTCTAATATTCACTATAATATGTCTATGTTATATCTAAATATATAATATAAGTCTGAGTAACTTCTATCTCTTTCTATTATGGGCCTTCTACAATAAACCATTAGTCATGAATTAGAAGTCAGATGTTAAAAATTGACAACTATGAGTGTTTTCCATCAAGACTTTTAAGCGACACACATTGTCACAACGTCGGATGCGGTGCTTTCCAACCATGTCACGATTAAATATAGCAAAAAAGCATAGTCGAACACTTTGGTTATGGTTGCCAATTTTCGGTTGGCGCTTTAGAGTATTTCCATTTTACACATAGAATACGAAATAAGAAGTACGTACATAAATCATCTGGATCATTTTAATATAAAAATTGTATCTACGCATAAAATTATTATCCAACAAGAGACACAGAAGTGACATGGTGTGACACGGCAAATCGTTACATCCTTGTCGTTCGCCAATGTTAAACAAGGATGAGATGATCGCTGTGTCGTAGATGGAAAGCATTCTATGATTGGTCAATTTTTAGCTTCTTTTAAAATATTACATCCGAGCGTCCGACTCGCGGAGATGTTCTCGAGAACGCGTTCACGCATTCCCGGCCCGCAGAAATGAATAACATGGATATTATAAAAAGAACAAGAAGAGTTTATTATGCAATGAACATAGGACACACACACACATACACACATACACACGCGCGCGCGCGCGCGCGTAAAGCTCAGATCGATGCCCAGAGCATACGATCGATAAGAGAATATGAGCGGATCGAGAGACATGTCCGAGCGCAGCGACGGCTCACGTCCAAATCTGCCAATCTTGTTAAATAACAGAGCAATGTGACTTTCAGGACTTCAGGAGTAGCGATCTACGGCGTCGGCTCGGCACAGGCCTGGACAGAAAATATGATTATATAATCTCCAAAGAAAGAAGAAAAGAACTCCCAAGTTGCAGAGCAATTGGAAAGAACTATATTTTACAGTTAAAAAATTTAGCGATGTTGTATACTGTATTTGTAAATTGAATAAGCATAAAAATAATTTGTTCATTTGGATAGGCTGGCACTTTATTTAGAAAGATGTTTAGGAGAAACGAGCTAAAAAAGTTAACAAATCGGAGTCCTATTACTTAAAAAGAATAGTAATCTTATGGTGTAAGCTGCGCGAGTTATGTTTCTTTCTTAGTTGCAGAGTTCACGTTCGCGTAGCATATAACACGGTTTCGGAGAGGATCTCCCCGGGAACATTGATGAAATCATTTTGGATGCCTTATAGTCAGCCAACGGGCTCATCTTTCACGGAAGTCATCAACGAACGCGCTTCAACTGTGCAGCCCTACTTTTTTTTTTAAGAAAAGTGTCTCGTCCACGGTTTTTGAACCGTGGTTTTTCCGTGGGACGGAGGGCGAATGCCGAGGGAATTAGGGACAGAGGGATACTACGGTACATCATTTTTTTGTCCCCTTCCCCCTTTCCGAAAAGAGAAGAACCAAGAGTGCAAGGTCTCAAGAGAAGAGACAAGAGAATCCTGTCGTTCCCTTCATGAAGAGGGATGTTTCATGGGGGGATTCGTCCGCGGGGGAATAGTTATCCTCTGGGGAGAAACTGAAGAGGGGTCCTGCCCGGAAGGGAAGAAAGCTTCAAGAATAAACCTCGAGAGGAAAAAATAAACCTCGGACCTGAAGGAGACCAAAGCTCAGGAAAACTGTTGCAGCAGTAGGGAGCAGGAAATTGGTCAGGAGGGAGCTCCGAATTCCTCTGAGAAGCCAACGTTTTTGGAAAAACCATAATTGTTGGGAAGACAATTTAAAAGAAGGGGGGCAATGTTACGCCCGTGCCGAGCCGAGTAGATCGCCACTCGTGAAGTTCTGAAAGTCGCGTTGCCCAGTTACACGTGACTCTGTTATTTAACATTAATCGGCAGATTTGGACGTGAGTCGTCGCTGCGTTCGGACGTGTCTCTCAATTTGCTTATTCTCTCATCGATCGTATGCTCTGAGCTTTACGTGTGTGTGTGTGTGTGTGTGTGTGTGTGTGTGTGTGTATCTTGTATGTTTATTTCATAATAAACTCTTCTTGTTCTTTTTATAATATCCGTGTTGTTCATTTCTGCAGGCCGGAAGTGGGTGAACGCGTTCTCGAGAACATCTCCGCGAGCCGTACGTAACAATACATAAAAATATATAAAAATATGAATTGATAATATTCTTGAGACTTCCACGGGTGCTGTCTATATAAAGATTATGCGTTTCGCGGGTTTCTTCCAGATTCATTCTTGGAATGCCAACGTTTCGAACCTTGCAATCTACTTCATCAGGGCGAGGAGCAGCCTGATAAGCTGAGCTGTTCCTCCGAGCTGTTCCTTTTATATTACTTGTTGGAGTGATGGGGAGAGGAAGAGAATTGTGGGTGGGAGAGGAACAGTGATGTGAATTCCGAGCCGCTTGCAGCACGGTTATTAGCATGAAGAGGGAATAGACGGACACACAACGCATGCGTAAATATACACGGATATGGACTCATTGTAGTGTATGTACCTTTTCATGCCCTCTTCATGCTAGCAACTGTGCTGCAAGCGGCTCGGAATTCGCATTGGGAAGGAGGTGCGGGAAATTGGTCAGTCTTCAATAATCGGGAGAATGATTTTCCATATCTTACTTATGTTGTAGCCATTATTTCTATTTAGATTGTTAGAATGTTTTTGTATCTCTATGGCTTCTCTATACTTTCTTGAAAAGTATGATGTAATGTTGGCTATTGTGGTCGTTTTATCAAACAGTATTTGATAATTCCTGTTTTATTGCTACAAATAGTCCAGATGTCCCATAAAAAACTTTTAAACTCCACCTATTCCTATCCACTATGTTGCAGCATGATATCTACTCTAGCATACCCTAGTATTACGAACAAGACATGAAGATCCACACACAATTTTCTGAAAGACAGAAACAGAAATACATAAACCTTGTCCCTCGCAAAAATCCACAACCATCTCTACTTAATGTCAAGAACCTATCTAACAAAGACCCGTCTCAAGATACTATATCTGCGCTTGCCAAAGGTCCTAACTTTGCAATGGCACCTAGAAAGATTCCAAAGGAAGAAATTATCAGCCGAATAGAATCAACTATTTACCGACTCCCATCAGAACAAGCAGATAATATCCGCAGACAGGTAACCAATATCCTTTCCAAAGTCAAACCCCCTCCACCAAACATTGCTAGACAAGAGCGATTGGCCATCCAAGACCTGGGGACACAGTGCTTCCAGTCGACAAAGGCAACACGACAGTAGTCATTAACACATCAGAAAAAGATGAAGACCTTCTCTCGGACAAAGTATACAAAAAGGTTGACAAAGATCCAACTAATACAATCGCGCAGAACACCAATCCTGGTGGAAAAAAGCAACATTCCCAGTAAAACCAAATCAACATTAAAATCTTCAAATCCTCTTTCACCAAGACTATACAGATTACCAAAAATATACTAACCAAACCTCTCAGACTGTCAGCACCATACACTCCTCGACATACAACTTATCCCGCTTCCTAGCACAAATACTACTCCCCATTGGATAATCCGAATCACACATAACTAACGGACTTCATACAAAAGATCCAAAAAATCCAACTACGTCCCACAGACCTGCTTATAAGTTTCGATGTAGAATCCCTTTTCACACACGTCCCAATAAAAGACATATTAAACATAATAAAGGCCTCACATGAAGTCCCCTCTGATCTCATCCCGCTAATTGAGCACTGTTTAACAACCACTTACTTCTCCTATAACAACCAATTTTATGAACAAACTTCAGGAGCGGCCTTTGGCAAGCGCAGATATAGTGTCTTGAGACAGGTCTTTGTTAAATAGGTTCTTGATGTTAAGTAGACAGGGTTGTGGATTTGTGAGAGACAAGTTTTATGTATTTCTGTTTCTATCTTTTAGAAGATTGTGTGTCGGTCTTCATGGTTTGTTCGTACGTAATACGATTTAGAGTGTGCCAGATATCATGCTGCAACGTGGTGGATAGGAACAGGTGAAGTTTAAAGATTTTATGGGAAATATATCTGAACTATTTGTAACAATGAAACAGGACATCAAATACTGTTTGACAAAACGACTACAATAACCAACATTACATCATATTTTCCAAGAAAGATTTTTGCATTCCGAACAGTGTTTGCCATCTATGGCTACATGCGATCTAATAACATGTTTACGAATGATATACATGTATTCGATGTCCGCTAACCTCATCATACACGACGTGCACAAAAGTGACAAACCACGCGTTGTGTAATAAAAATGTATCGCCCACTATTTCGTCAGCACGTTTAATGCCATTACTTCCTCATGATACATTATTTTGCTCTTAGTGTCTTTACTCTGATCCTCACTCTTATCACTATTATAGCCATCATCCTCCAATAATGCGTCCTCCATTGTTCGTTATTGTCTCAAAATTCACATCTTCGAATACTACATCGACGATATCCATCAGATCTTCTTCTGGTATATTATGAATAATATGCACTATATTTTCCATCAATTATTCAGTATACTATACAATACAACTTTAAGAAAGCTTGTTTCTAGATTGTACACTTTGAGACCCAAACTGTAATCCTTCTCTTCAACCGGAGTAGGTATCGTTTTTTCTAATTTTTTTTCTTTTTTTTTTAAGAAATGCTTTAAAATTATATCCTTATAAACTTAAGAAATTTAAAAATTCTATAGTTTCACTTAAAGTGTTTCAATTCCTTTTGTCTCATATACGTATAAAAACACAATTATTGATTAATTTTTAACAAGCCAGATGTCGGCGCTCGAAATATCAATCATTTCTATCGCGATCAATCTTTATGTACAATATTCATTTTAGACATGCTTCTATCCTCATAAAAATTTATGAAAATACAATATCGAATTTCACTTACATTTACACTTCTACTAAAGTTGTAAGTGAATATTACAAAAATATGTTCGAATTGCAAAACATGTCCCCTCCCAAAAAAGGATAAACGATCGAGACTCTTTTATCAAGGGAGGGAGACATGGCGTTTCAATATCATCGACTTTGATAGCAGCCAGATGTTGGCACTCAATCGATTAATTATGAAACTTAGTCGTATTTATTTAAAATAATTAATAAATTTTTAGAAAAACTATTAGGAGTACAAATTAGTTCGGTCCGTTTTCCAAAAGATGGCTCCGGCTGTTGTGAATGGTTCACAGCTAATTTTGGCGTTTTTAGAGAGGTTAGACATCTGCTAATAATATTCAGTTTATATCGCTTTGAGTTTCATACAAAAACCTTGATTTTTATTGTGTTTGAAATGTCGAATTTTGTGTTAACCAAGCAGCATTTACGAGAGGTTCTAATTTTCTGCTTTAATTGGAAGAAAAGTGCAGCTGAAGCCCATCGAATGCTTATCGAAGTTTATGGTGACACTGCTCCAACTGATAAATCATGCAGGGAATGGTTTCGACGTTTCAAGGATGGAGATTTCAGCGTTGAAGACAAACCTCGCTCTGAACAGCCAAAAAAATTTGAAGACAAAGAATTAGAGGCATTACTCGAAGAAAATCAGAGTCAAATGCAAGAGGAGCTTGCAGAATCATTGGGAGTAACTCAACAAGCTGTTTCTGCATGATTGAGAGCCATGGGAATAATCCAAAAACAAGGAAATTGGGTGCCTTATGAACTGAAAGACATTGAAAGGCGAGAGACATTGAAAGGCGATTTTTCACTTGCGAATAGCTGATTCAAAGACAACAAAGAAAAGATTTTTTGCATCGGATTGTGACTGGAGATGAGAAATGGATATTCAATCACAAGAAGAAAAAATACTGCGCTAAGCCCAATTGTGCCATTGACCTTAATATCAACACCAAAGCCAAACATTCATGGTTCGAAGATCATGCTCTGTATCTGGTGGGACCAAAAGGGTGTTGTTTACTATGAGCTGCTGAAATCTGGCGATTCTATTATGGGCGATCGGTATCATATCGGTTACAATTGATTCGTTTGAGCCGTGGCAAGTCACCGGTTCACTTCTTTCGCAGAAATCGAAAATTGGCTCCAAAATTGAATCGCCTCCAAAGGTGAGTCATTTTTTCGAGATGGAATTCGAAAATTGCCTGAGAGATGAGAAAAAGTAGTAGCCAGCGATAGACAATACTTTAATGAATCTGTTCATTCATTTTGTTTTGAAATAAATGCATTTTTGAACACGAACCGAATTAAAAAACGAACCGAACTAATTTGTACTCCCAATATATTACGCCATATTTTGGCCGAAAAACGGTCGGAATATATATCAGTGAATAGTTTTTGTAACACTTTTCGTTATATAATTATTTGTTTTTTATATTGTTTTTTTTTGTTCATGGCAGTATATCTTTTTTTGTGACGTTGTTCTTGTACATCTCTACATAACTGCAGTCTCCAAAATCTGTAATCTCTTACTGCCACTCCGCATGACGTCATACCTTCATCTCCGAAAAATCCCCCGCGCTCCACATTTCCCTTGGAGCTCCCGAGTTAGAACTCCACTGCATTACTATTTGCATTGATTACGTGCATCTAAACAAATATATAAAAGAAGAAAGTCACCCAATGCCGATGACAGATAATCCTGAAACAATTAGGAAACGCACACTATTTTTCTAAATTGGATGCTAACCATGAATTTTGGCAATATACATTGGACGAAGAATATAATTTTTAACAACGTTTATAACACATTTCGGTTTTAAATTCAAGAAATTTCCTTTCGATATAAGTACAGCACTCGAAATATTTCAGAAAAGATCGACTCAAATACTAAACGGAATCGAAGAAGTACAAGGAATCATCGAAGCCGTCCTTCACCGATTATGATGAGCTTTGGATATATTGTAGAATATAAAAAAATATTAGACCTATATTTTTTTTAATCATCGTATCTCAAGGTTTAGAGGGTGAAACATCCCCTCAAAAAATACGAATTTTATTGTTTTTAGCAAATATCTTTGATATTAAAAAAACAGTGGATCAATTATATGGAGTACAAAATATTATAAAACTTTTGTATTAAAACAAACAGAAAGAACAAAGGACTACGAACCTAAAACAATTATCATAAAATAACATTATATTGAACAGTTAAAAAAAAAATAAAACATGTTATGAATATAAAATATGAAATTTAATTTGACCGTTAACAAGTAAACAACACAAACGTTTCGATCCTTGTTGGATCGTTTTCAATGTGACGCAAAAATAACAATGGAAATATTACATGGATATATAAAAATTAAAATTGGCTCTTGATCGCAATATCAAATATAAATCTCGCTCCAAAATAAAATGAAAGTTATATGAAAGTTGTAATCGACAACAATGTATTCCTCCAGATTGTATATGTAGAATAAGGACGAACATGTTTCTTTTTTTATGTGTCGAAATGATATGTTATCTATTAGACAATGCGATGAGAATTGAACGTGATCATCTCTCTTTTTGTATTAAACATTTTTTTATATATTGCATAGTTTCAAAGATATTTGCTAAAAACGATAAAATCCATATTTATCGAGTTTTCGTCCTAAACCTTGAGATACGCTGATAAAAAAATATGGGGCTAATATTTTTTTATACTCTACAACATATCCAAAGCCTATCAAAATTGATAAGGAACAATTCCGATTCTCTTGTTAGTAAATATGGATTATATCCTTGTTTATGACAAGACGATGAAAGAGCCTAACGAAATGCTCCACGAAGTCTTTAAGCAGCTAACGGAAGCCAAGGTTAAATGGATTTAAGTGCATCTTTGGTGTAACACGAATTAAGTTTCTAAGGCACATTTTAGATCATAAAGAAATCCATATCGAATGATAGGATAAAGTCCATTACAGCTATGGAGGCGCCACAGAATATTTCAGAACTCAGTAGCTTGCTCAACTATTTGTCCAAGTTCATACAGGAATTCGCTAGAAAGGCAAAACTATTGAATGATTTACTAAGTCGAAACAATGCGGTTGTACAGGACACGGCACAACAAGCTTTCAAAAGTTGCAAATAGCGTTATCGAAAATTTCAGTACTCGCATGATTCTATCAAGAGAGACAATGATAACCGCGAATGTTTCAGCATATGGCATCGATAGTATACTCAAACAAAAACAGTGAATATTATCCGATTGCATATGCTTCGAGAACGTTAATAGCAATCCTGAGAAATGGGACTCAAATCGAAAAAAAGGCTACGCATTGAAATGTGTGTGACAAATTTAAAAATTACATCACCGAATTGGACGTTATATTAGAAACAAATCACAAACCTTTAATCTTAATATTTACAAAACATTTAAATAATCTGTCTCCTGAACTTCAAAGAATAAGACTTTGTTCAGCACATATTGGACACATCCCAGGCAAAAAGATGAGGACTACAGATATATTGTCAAGAAGACTACTTAGCAATGAAGAAAAAGAAAACTGGATGAGAAGCTATTGAAGTATTGGCAATACCGAAACGAATTAGCATAAGAAGAAAGTTTTTTGATGAAGAATAATCATACCGAAGATACTCTGGAAAGAAATTTTGGAAAAACTCCATAAGGGTTACTTAGGAATAACAAAATGTTATAGATGAGTCCAATTTGTTTGGTGATCAGGATTGTCTACAGATGAAGCAATTAATAAGAAAATGCAGACTCTATATCGAAGAGACATACAATCGTAAACAATCTCTTACATCAATTAAATTCCCAATAGAGTGGCAAAAAGTCGGAATGGACTTATTCTATTTAAACTGTCGATAGTACCTAATAGTTGTAAACTATTATTCAAGATATTCCGAAATTGCACTTCTAAATGATCTGCAAAAAAAAAACAATTATTAAGCATTTAAAGTCGATCTTCTCTAAACATGGGATTTCTGAAATAGTGAAGAGCGATAATGGGTCGTAGTTCGGGTCCATCATAACTGCGGATTTCACAAAATTTGCAGCTGAATGGGGCTTTATATATATCACATCTAAACCCTCGCTTTCCTAACGGAATAGCGGCAGTTCAAATAATTAAAAGATGTCTAAAGAAAAACAAAAACTCATATGAGGTACTGATGAATTATAGGAGTATTCCATGGGATATTTTCCTGCAGAACTTCTTATGGACAGGAGAATTAGGACAAAGATACCTATTGAATCAAATAAATTGCTTTCAGAAATCATAAATCAGTCAGCTTTGAGGAATTGGGAAGCTGGATATCGAAGCCGTCAAAAAACACAACTTTGATAAACAGCATAATGTACGAGATCTTCAAAAATTATTTCCTAAGACGACGTAACGGGAGTATCATTACCAAAGCAAAAACTCCACGTTCATATTTAGTTGAGACGGAAAAACAGTATTCACTTCGTTCTAACATGGGGAGTAACATGGGGAGCGGAGTTTTGCGAAGATTCTAGAGAGAGAGGAAATCATGGAACAACTAATGATATATAAAAAAACTTTCATTCAGGAAAATAAAGATGAAGAACGTGCAAAAAACAAGGTCAATAGAGCAAGGGATAATATCAACAATACCCAGTCCTATAAAACTCGATTAGGCCGTAATGTTCGGCCTCCAGATAGATTGCAATTATAACTTAAAGGGAGAAATATGAGATAATGGATAGATAGCGCACAAGAAGGCGCCAACAAGGAAGGATCCATTTATATTGCATAGGTTTGAAGACAGGCAGAAATGTAACGCAGAGAGATATAATAAAGTTTTCTGATATTCATAGGTGTTAAATGTATCTCGCTTTATTAATTATCTCCCAAATCCCATGCGTAACAATACAGAGTTATAGACAAATTCACAATTTTTAAAACAAAAATTTACTAGTGTCTCGCATTTAGGAAGTTTTTCTTCAGTGTAACCATTCTTGTACCACGCATATCTAAAAAAATTTACGAATCTGGGAGATGAAAACTGATTATGAATAAGAGATTGAACTTTTAAAATATTATTTCTTAAATGCAAATTTATATCATAATTATACAATATAATTACATCCGAAAAATGTATTTAAAAATTTTTTATGATTAAAATGTATAAACATCTAATGGCTGAATTATACCGGTCGTTCCGAGAGGAATTGTCAAAATATTAATCTCTTTTTCACGTTTATCAATTGTAAAATATATTTAAATTTTTTTTCCTGTTGGCCCATCCATGAGTTTAAACACCAGACAGATTTTTTAGTGTTAGGTAAATAAATCTGTTCAAACTATTGTTACGAGCTCCGATGTCAACTTACTGGAAGTAGAAGCTAAAACAAAGATATTATCCATTTTATACAAGTCTTTTTCAATCTTTCGTTCGAATTTGCCACCTTTTTCTTTCAAAACTACGAGCAAGAGAGACATTAAATGTCCGTTTGCAGATACAATGGCCTATATCATATAATTATGAGTTAAAGAATTTAAAGATTGTGCTAAAGTTTCAACCTTTGATGTTCCTATGAAAGATAATGTACGCCCTGCATGCATTTAAATTGAAATCTGACTGATCAGAATTTATATATAATACATTGCCAATATTATATACATCTCCAATCAACGTAATTATTTTATTTCACTTTCTCCATAAATTCGTTAACTTTTCCTTTTAATTCTTCTTTATTCGCTACTTGCATTTGAATGATAAATTTATTGATTTTTTTTTAAATAATGCAGTGACTTTTTTTAAAATTATGAATCCATTTGAGCTATGAACAAATGTTTTGATAAATTACAATCTTTTGCTTTTAAAGCCCTCTTTATATCCAGATTATGTATTAGCACTGATTTGTCCAATGCATTCTGAAATTTATCTAATACATACTTCGAAATTTCCAATAATTTTTTAATTCTTGTTCCATATTCAACAATTTGTGCAGTGAAACTTTCCCTTTACACAATCAGCTTCAACTTTGTCATACATATTTGTATTTGTCGGTAAATGTAAGTTTTGCTATAGGACAAATTTTAAAAAATCGAGGGGATTTTGAAAAAATATGACATTATCAAAAAATCGGAGTAAACTGTTATAAAGTACAATAAAAACCATGAAACTTTTATTTGAAATTTTTTTACATTATTTCAATGGTATTAGTTAAAATATAAAAAATTGATTTTTTTCAAAAGAGTGTTTCACTCCTTTAACGACCGTAAGAGCACATATAAAAAAGTACGCATCTCTTACTTTAACCTGGACTATAACATATTCAAAGCTTATTAAAATCCGAGTGTAACACTTGGGTAGGTTTATTTATAATAATTCTACGAATTAAAATTATGCCACGACATAATTTTAATTCATTATTAAAAAATGTAATTTTCTTTAGACAACTCCCTGTCTGCACTATACGTGAAAGAAACGTGCTATTTTGGTCGCAAAGTCGCAGAAAATATGAAACATCTCTTGCACGTCACTTCGACATAATATATCAAATAATTTGATTATTTTAATTAATCAATTAAATGATTATTGAATTTGTTGTGGTATCATGTTTTATATTTCGAAGACAAATAATATTATATTTTTTAAGGAATTATTTTCTTTTAACTGTCACGTTGCAAAGACATGCATAGAGAATAATATGTATTAAGTTGGTACTTGGATATGCATGCATATACAGTTGGCAAAATTTATCTGGAAGAATTTATAGTGGTGTTTAGTCGTTAAGGGTAAATAGCTTGAGTTAGCTTGAATGTATGCGACAGTGCATGTACAAGTAAAAAGTAAGTAATTGTCTTTTATTCTTTCGTAATTATAATTTTTGTGTATAGTTTCTCCACGCATAATATTCTTCTTTTCCGCTCTTTTTAAACTGAAAATAATATTAATTGATAGAAAATTTGTTGAGAATAACCTATTTACATTAATGTATTCAATATTTCGTTGATTTTTTGATATTTCGAAATTTTAAAACTACAATGAGTCGGTAGTCGGAAATCTTAATGTTTGATCAGTCTTAACCTAAATAGGTGACTACAATTTTTCGTCTACGAGTTGTTAATCTACAAGTTGTTAATTGTACAGTAAGTTGTTTAGCCCGACTAATGAGAATGATTAAACTTGAATTTAGCCAGTCTTAAGAAAATCGGTAGTCTTAATTGTACAAATTGGCTGTTGATCAACTTTACCAATTCACCGATAAGACTTGAATAGGCCCCTTAGGTCGCAAATAGGTACTCCACACGTTGCAGAGTCACAAATATTTATCACTGCGACGTTGCTGTCACCAGAAATTTAACCGTTAGTCACATGACAGCGGCGTGTTTATTACATTTCGAGAAGTCGCTGCGACATAATCAGTTAGCAAGTCATAAGGATGTATTGGTTACGTATAGTGCAGACAGGGCTGTTTTAAAAATTTAATATTATTGTAGATTATACTATTAAAAAGTAAAACAGCTTGCCATAAATGTAAGAGTTAAAAGAGAGCATAATGGGAGGAAGAAAACATGCGAATAGGATGATAAATATAGGACTGCAATTGGTGAAAGAGAGAGAACATACATAAAATGATATTATAGGATCGCAACGCATGGGAGTGAGACAATTGCATACTACAATGGGTTGGAAAGAGAGGACAACTGATTGGAACGCAATAAGTGAGAGAGAAAGAACAAAACCCCTTTCTCCGTAGACCCTTCATCGCCTAGCGACGCACGCACGCACGCACGCACGCACGCACGCACGCACGCACGCACGCACGCACGCACGCACGCACGCACGCACGCACGCACGCACGCACGCACGCACATTACGTATACGCATTAACATGTAATGAATTAGATCCCGCGCGCATCTATGTATTCTTACTCATCATTGTTATTATATATATATATAAACTTAAACATAGTTTTTATAAATATATTAAAATATTAAGTTATATATATATATATATATATATATATATATAGGATATGGGAATAAGTTTCCGCCCATTGTAGAAAGATGTTGTTAGTAGCATTGCTCGTGTGTTTGATAGAACGGCAAGACATGTTTTTAAAAGGTGTGTGTCCAAACTTTTGAGCCCAATAGATGGCATTCGTTCGAAGTGTAACAAAGAGTAACTTTTTTTGCGTTGAAGATGTCGGAATTTATTCCAAAAAAGCAACATTTGCGGGAAGTTTTACTCCATTATTTTATTTTAAAGAAAAGTGCAGCGTTTGCTCGTAAATATTTACGGTGCTCTATCAAAAACTAGTTGTAAAGAATGGTTTCGGCGATTCAACAGTAGTGATTTTGTCACGTGCGTGACAAAGAACGCGAAGGTGCACCGAAAAAATTTGAAGATGCAGAATTGCAAGCATTACTCGAAGAAGATTCGTGTTTATCGCTCGATAGGTTGGCAAAAGAGTTAAAAATGTTGATAGATCCACTGTTGGAAAACGTCTACACGCAATGGGAATGGTGCAAAAAGAAGGAAATTGGGTGCCATACAAATTGAAAGAGAGAGACATGGAAAGACGTTTGGTCATCTGCGAGATGCTTCGTCAATGACAACAAAGGAAGGGTTTTCTACATCGTATCATAACTGGCGATGAAAAATGGATCTACTATGATAATCCTAAACGCTTGAAGGCATGGGTGATGCCAGATGAATCAGGTCCATCAACGCCAAAACGAAATATCCATGCTTCGAAGATTATGTTGTGCATCTGGTGGGATCAAAGAGGTAGTATATATTATGAGCTGCTCAAACCGTCCGAAATTATCACTGGCGATCGTTATCGGCTACAACTGATACATTTAAACCAAGCTTTGAAAGAAAAACGACCGGAATGAGACAATAGGCACAACAAACTGATTCTGTTACATGACAACGCTAGGCCACACGTTGCAAAACCGGTCAAGAAATATTTGAAAGGAGTAAAGTGGGAAATTCTGCCCCACCCGCCGTATTCACCGGACATTGCCCCTTCAGATTTCCATTTGTTCCGATCCATGCAGTCGGCCCTTTCTGGAGAACGATTCAATTCTTATGAAGGAATCAAAAAATGGCTTGATGAATGGATCGCTTCAAAAGAACCAGATTTTTTCATTCGAAGAATCCGTTTATTACCGAAAAGGTGGGAGAAAGTTGTCGCTTCCGAAGGAGCATACTTTGAATAAACTCACTTATATAGATTTGTTTAAATAAACACATCTTTTTCATTTATTATAAAAAGGGCGGAAACTTATTCTCAATATATATGTATATATATATATATATACACTTAATCGTTATCCAGATATAATTTATATCCCTAACAGCACAAAGACATCATTTTCGGAACACCATTAGGACGGTCTTGGGATAGCCTCAGGACGGTCTTGATATAGCCTGATGATGTCCTTGGGATAGCCTTAGGATGTTTTTGTGCTGACGGCTTCAGAAGATCTTTAGAACACCCTTCGGATAAAATGTGCTGTGTAGGAAGACTTCAGTAAAAATTTTATTCATAGCACATCGTTTGTGACTGTATACAATTGGGTGAATGAATTTAAATGTGGTCGTACATCCACATGTGATGCACTTCGTTCGGGACATCCAATTGAGGTTGCTACGCCAGAAATCATCGATAAAGTTCACGAAGATATTGTTTCGACTGATAGACGAGTAAGCGCGAGCTTGTTGAAGTCACAGGCATATCACATGGCACAATAATTTCAATTTTGCACGAACAATTGAGTATGAAAAAGCTATCGGCAAAATGGTGCCGCGTTTGTTCACTGTGAGCCATAAGACGTGTGACGATTTCAAAACAATTTTTGGAGATGTTTCAACGTAATCCAAATGAATTTCTGCGTCGATTCATTACTGTGGACGAAACATGGATCCATTACTTCACGCCCGAGACGAAGGAACAGTCAAAACAATGGACTTCGCCGAGTGAACCAGCTCCGAAGTAGACGAAGACCGTGAAGTCGGCCGGAAAGGTGATGACCACAGTTTTTTGGGATGCACGCAGTATAATTCATATCGATTATCTTCGATTATCTTCCATCGAAGCAAACGATCAATGGCGATTACTACGCAGCCTTATTGAACCGTTTCAACAACATTTTAAAGAAAAAACGTCCCCATTTGGCGAAGAAGAAAGTGCTCTTCCATCAAAACAATACACGGGTTCATAGGTACCCGACACCGATGGCCAAATTCAACAAATTCCGCTACGAATTGCTTCCGTATCCAGCATATTTGCCAGATTTAACCCCCTGCGACTATTTCCTGTTTCCAAACCTGAAGAAATCGTTCGGAGGAAAGAGATTCACCACTAGAGAGCAGCTCATCGCCGAAATAGAGGCTTATTTTGAAAGGTTGGACAAATATTCGGATGGCTTGAAAAAGTTGAAGAATCGTTGGATCAAGTGTATCTGGCTGAAAAGAGACTATGTTGAGAAATAAAAATGAATCGATCAAAAAAAATGTGTTTTACTATGTTTTTCTAAAAACTTATTAACTTGCCCTCGTACAACATATTCATCTTCTAATAATGGTAATTTTATATATTTTGTGTGAATATTTTCTGTCGGCTACGTTTATGAACCACTTAAACTGTGTACAGTAAAAAATCTTTAGTAATGATGTTGGTCATGAAACGTTGTAAAAATCTTGTTTATGTAAAAATTTATGACCTATAATCACATTTATAACGAGATCTTTATTATATGCTATGTGTGCGGGAATGCACCGCGCGGAAAGATTCGAGTGAGAAAACGGCACAAGGTTGATATGATACACGACAGCAGAGAGAACTCCGTTTCTTTGTAATTTAACAAAAGAATTTTCTTTAATATGCTCAGTTACAAATTCAGAAAATATAATTAATTAAATATTAGATTAACAGAATATTAAATGCGGTCACCTTTTCCTAATTGTATTTGGAATCGCGGTGATGGAAAATCTCGGCGATTTTCTCGGCACTTCTCGAAAAGATTCGTTTTATAGCGGTTTTCACTAAGCGGTTAGCACGGCGGTTTTACAAAGCGATATAGTAGCGAGACTATGACTTTAAGAACTCTAAGAAGTCTAAGAACTTTAAGAACTAAGAACTAAGAAGGAGGAACGGCGAGATCGAAGCATTTATTGCTTTCGGCCTGGGCTTTCTTCTTGGGAGAAATCCAATAAAATTTTGCCACAATCGTAATTATTACGTGGCATTAGTTGTACAAAATTGATTGGCGCTTTGGATTCTTTTCTAATGACGTTCAACGTAACAGTCATGCGCGACAGAAAATCCGTACGTGGGATTGGTGACAGCGCGTGACGTATTCGTCGGAGCGCGGCGCTCGCGTGCGACAATTGAATTGTTCTAGAACTTTCGATTGTCCGTTGCCGGAGCTTGTTTGCGTGTACCGAATTGGTTTAAAAAGGACAAAGAATGCCAAATCGATGATTTTAACGAGGATTAAGATCATACTTGAGATGAAATCACGAGCTCACTTTATGCGTGCATTCAATGACAATTACTGTCGGTCGACTGAAAGAATTTTTGCTTTTCCCGAATTAACGATCTCAAACACTATGTTCTTAATTAACACAATAGTTCCATCAATTAATACACAGCAGTTTCCACTTATTACATCTATATGTATTGTCATATTTGTTTTTCTTATTATTTTGTATTGTGGATTACAGCAACCATGTATTAATGGTCCAAATGAATGTGTTGATTTTAAGTCTATAATAAAATGTTCATTTTCTTCTGTCGGAAGTATTTCTGTTATTTTATTTTGTTCGTACTCTACATACTTTCGAACAATTTGTTGTAATGTTTATCATACTTTTTCAACAGTTTCTGTAGTATTTTGCAAAAAATTTTAGTTTTTTGCAAAAATTTTTCGTACTTCAATGCATTAAAATTATCTAATGAATCAAACTTTTTTACAAGATGAATAAGTGTACATTATAAAAAACATTCTGAATACCATAAATTAATACCAATGATTTAACAAATTGTTCTAATAATTCTTGACAATAATCATATAAATTTTGTAAATATATAGAACGTAATATTTTAATAGCAACATATAATGTTATAAAATAATCATATATGTCACCTCAAAGAATATTTTTAAAAGTTAAAAATTATATACAAAAACTGTCGATATTCTGTAGATTTTCACAATTTTACCAAAATCAATCATCGAGGCTTTCCTACAAATTCAGATAGTATTTGTATTTTTAATACATTTTCTAACTTTGATGATATATTTTGACATTTCCTATTCTCTAAACAAAATTTTATATTACCAAATATCCACAAGCACAATAATCGTCGCATAACTCCTAGACAAACCAAATGCATATAATTTAACATACATTATTTATTAGATCAAAATTTGAAATTTCTTCAATGATCGATATTTCAATGTGATAATCTTCATCGTTTTTTAATCTGAAGTCAAGATCTGTTCTCAATGGAGCATTTTTTTGAAGAAAATAAATTTTATTATAACGGAAATCACTTTCTGTTATACATTTGGTACAACCAGTACCTTGAATAACCAGTGTGTCCCTTAATTTGTAAAATAAATACTTTTGCTGGGGCATCACATATTATGAAATTTATACTAATTGAATGTGTTTATCAATAACAATTCCATCATTACATAATAATTTTACTTCCTCTAAACTCTTGTAAAAAATCATTCGAATTACAAGATTTCTAATTTACCATAATATATTCCAATAATAAAAACTTGCTTTAATTCTCCTATGGAACCCAAAATTAGCCATAACTGCTGTTGTGAGGATTTTGATAATAGTAATCCATTAATATTTATAGACATTTTTATATTAGTTACATTTATAGGAGCAGATAAAAAAAATTTTCTATTGACTTCAGTAAACCAAAGTGATAATATTCTTCCCCAGCACAATTTCTAATATCAGTATTTCTTAGAGTATGCAAAAGTGTCATGGGATAAGATGTATGTTACATCTTTCTTCTTCTTCTTCTTCTCCTCTTCTTTCTCCTCCTCCCCTTTCTCCTTCTCCCTCTTCTCCTCCTTCTTCTCCTCCTCCCCCTTCTCCTCCTTCTCCTTCTTCTTCTCCTCCTTCTTCTTTTTCTTCTTCACTACTTGACACAAAATTGATTTCATTTAAATCATTAATTTCAATATTATTTGATAAATCTGCGGCAGCTCGATCATCAGCATCTATCGTATCTTCGATATATTAATTATGACTAACTTCAGACGCTGATAATAAAAAAATGAGATACATTATAATTACATAATGTTGATGGCATATTTAAAGCTTCACAAATCATGTCAGTTTCTAATTTTCGAATTTTACTTTGCGTTGAAGAGCTAATTGTATCAAACATTTTTTCAAGTGACATCTTAACCTCAAATGTTTTGTTTAAAAAAATAAATATATGGATCTAATAATATTTAATCTTTTTCGTTGATTTGTTAAGTATTAATTCGCAAAAACTTGATAGTATATAAGAATAATGTACTATTATATAACTCAAATAAATAAAAATACAATAAAATATCTTATAATTTAACTATAATAAAAATAGTTAATAAAAAGTAAATCAATGCTCAATAAAATCAATTAAAATAATCCGTTAAAGGGCTCAAATCAAAAGTAAGACATACTTCGCTATTGTTACCAATAACAAAATATTATATAATATTTAATCAAATCAAAATACATACATTTCGACCTTACCTCAAGTCATTTTCAATGTTCAAACTAACGGTTCCTTAAAATGATTAATGACATACTAAAAATTATAGAAAATTCTAACACATAAATTATAAAAACCTCATTTTAGCAACAACGTGTGCAATCCGATAATGTTGATATGGCCGCACGAAGAATCTTCTTTTACACCTGTCGCCATGTTATCAGTTCAGGAGTGAGTCTCATCTTACTTTATAGTATCAATTAGCTACAATAATTTGCCATGGTATATAGTTATAGGGGAGTATCTGCGGAAAATCGGGAAGGAGCTGATCGCGATATGCCACCATTGCGGTGCCGAGCTAGACTCGGCGTCGCACACGGTGGAAGAATGCCCAGCGTGAGCCTCCGAACGCGAGTAGGAGGAGACCTCTCGCTGTCGGCACTGGTCGAGGTCATGCTGAGCAGCGAGGAGTCATGGAAGGTCTCCTCCTTCTGTGAGGCAGTTATGCTCCGGAAGGAGGGAGCCAAAAGGGGGGGAGAGGGGGGAGAGAGAGAGAGACTTGATCGATTGAAGACGGGAGGAGGAGACGCCAGCAGCGCGGGGTGGCTCCTATTCGCGCCACTCCCGCTGCTGGGGAGGACAGCCCCCCCTCGCACGCGGAATCCTGGTCCTTCTTCCGCCGGGCGATCTCGCCGTCGCAGCAGTACAACCTGCGACCGAGGTAGTGACGGTGGTCGCAGATCGGAGGGGATCCATTACGCTCTCTCGTCTTGGGAGGTCATGGGATGCGGCCGCGAATAGGGACATGGCCACATTCTTGCATCAAAGAGATGAGCTCAACGGGATCGTTAAATAGAGACTGCCGGGCGAGGGAGTCGGCCCTTGAGCGGGAACTCGGGGCCGGTTCTACTCTCCCTCTCCCACCGGGTGGGAGACGAGGGGACTGGTGTCCCCTCCTCGCCTATGGATCGATCACGCCCCTCGGGGTTCCGGCATCCTGGGTGAATGCTGCACGTGGGCCCAGGGCGCCCTAACCAACGGGTCAAGGAAGGACACCGGGGGTTTTAGTGCGAATCCCACGTAACCCTTGGCTCTGTTCCCGCGGGGCTGAGGGTATGCGTAGGCATTTCCCCCGCCTTACCAAAAAAAAGAACTATCCGGCAAAGCGAGATATTAATTAAAGATGACGACTATTAGTTAAGATTGACGACTATTCAGGTTAAGTTAGGAAATCTGTCACATCTACGCATTGTGTGGCGCATTCAGAACGACAATCGCTCACTGAAGGTCTTTCCATCGATGGATCCGGGTCAGAATGCAAGAACCATTTGTAATTCGACTGTAACAGGAGAATGCTCGACTGTAATTGGTTGGTTCTTGCATTCTCAGTTCGAACCCTCAGTGAAAACTAAGCCACTGAATGCTCAATGAACTCTTTCATCTGATTGGCATATTTCATTAGATCCTAAAATGTAGATCAATCAGATGCAAGAGCTCACTAAACGCTCAGTGAGCGGTTGTAGTACTGAATGCATCCTATGGCTACAATTACACCGTGCGCTTAATCCACAACCTATACGATAGTCTAGAAGTGTCTTTGTTTAACCTACAGAATAAACAAGAACATCAATTGTATCGGCCGCAGCCTAAAAGCACGGTGTAAACGTAGCTATTATGTGCGTGGATACCAGTCACGATGATCCTGTCAGGCCGTCCGCATTGTTCGTATTGTACGGTTAATTTATAAGATATTTTATGTATTCTATGAGTTATATTGAGTGTGTGAAAAAGTTCGTGGTGTTTTTCCCACTAGATAACATTAAATGCTCATCACTCGATAACTATTCGCATCGACAACACTAGACGTGCGTAAAAAGTGACATTTCAACCTTTGTTTTGAGCCGAAAAAGATTGAAATCGATGAAGTGGATCAAAATTTATTTTATTTTGAAAATGGAAATAAATAAGGAAAAAATTCGCTATATTTTGCAGTATTACGATAAAAGCAAGAACGCTGCACAGACTTGAAAAAATTTGTGCTATTTAGGTGAAGATACTCTATCGAAATCAGCAGCACGGAAATGGTTCGCTCGTTTTCGTACTGGAAATTTCGATGTGAAAGATGAACCTCGCTCCGGTCGACCAATCACTGAAAAGTCCGATGAAATCATGAAAAAAGTCGAGCATGATAAGCATGTGAGCACTGGAGATTGCCAGGGAACTAGGCATCGATCACAAAACAGTTTTAAATCATTCACACAAAGTTGGATACAAAAAGAAACTCGATATTTGGGTTCCTCACGAGTTGAGTGTTAAGAACATGATGGACCGAATTAACATTTGCGATACGCTACTAAATGGACAAGCGAACTCGCAAAAGATCATGGATAAAGGAAGGAGGGAAGGCTCAAGCAATCGCAAAACCTGAATTGACGACGAAGAAGGTGATGTTATGTGTGTGGTGGGATTGAATCATTCACTATGAGCTGTTATCGCCCGATCAAACAATTAATTCCGAACTCTACTGTGAATAACTGGAGAGATTACAACAAACAATTGAGAGGAAGTGGAGAGGAATTAATCAATAGCAGGGGTATCGTCTTCCGTCACGACAACGCTCGATCACACACATCTTTGATAACTTGGCAAAAATTGCGAGAGCTTAGTTGGGAAGTCTTAATGCATCTACCGTAGTCCTAACATAGCACTCTCAGATTATCATTTGTTTCTGCAGAACTCTCTTATGGTGTAAATTAATGGTGTAAAGCTTCAAAAGAGACCTGTGAAAATCACTTGAAGCAGTTTTTCGGAAACCATAGAAGTTCTATCGCGATGGGATTATAGCACTGCACCATAAACGACAAAATATTATTGAAAATAATGGAGCATATTTGGTTTAAATAAATTGATTTTAATACTCTAAGAAAAACATTTGAATTTTACTAAAAAACCGCCACGAACTTTTTCCCGTGCCCAATGTTATTGCATACATTAATCTTATATTATCGAATTTTTGCGAAACAACGAATCAAAAAATTAGATATTATCTTTACTTACTATCTTTACTTAGGAATACATTTAAGGTTAAGATGCCACGTGCTAATCGTGTAGAAAAGTTTTATACGAAATGTGCGTGCGTGCATGCGTGCGCGCGTGTGTTAAAAATAATCTGCATTAAATCTTATTAAAAGATAAATATGTGATATTTTCACTGTTGCATTCAAAATATATATAGATTTGACTTTTTAAAATGTGATTATATATATATATAACATTACAATCCGAAGCGCCACTACGGTCTAAGTATTAAGATGTTGAACTAATATATATATTATTCAAACGAATGAATTAATTTCAGAAATAATAATTACGTGTCGATATGGTTGTCGACATTAACGCAATAAATCTGAAATGTAATACTCCCCCCAAAATTCCCCAAATTAATTTTTTAAAAAACTGTAATAAACTTATTGCGAAAAATATTGCCTCGGCCGAGAGTCGAACCCGGATCTCTTGCATTCCGTGCGAGTGTCCTGAGCCTTTAGACTACCGAGACCTTAGCAATAATTTTTCGCAATAACCGATATGTCTCGAGAGTAACGCATTATTTCAGCGCGCGTTTATAAACAATAAGATAGGAAACAAGACCGTTAATATTAAATAACATTACAATCCGAAGCGCCACTACGGTCTAAGTATTAAGATGTTGAACTAATATATATATTATTCAAACGAATGAATTAATTTCAGAAATAATAATTACGTGTCGATATGGTTGTCGACATTAACGCAATAAATCTGAAATGTAATACTCCCCCCAAAATTCCCCAAATTAATTTTTTAAAAAACTGTAATAAACTTATTGCGAAAAATATTGCCTCGGCCGGGAGTCGAACCCGGATCTCTTGCATTCCGTGCGAGTGTCCTGAGCCTTTAGACTACCGAGATCTATTTTTCGCAATAAGTTTATTACAGTTTTTTAAAAAATTAATTTGGGGAATTTTGGGGGGAGTATTACATTTCAGATTTATTGCGTTAATGTCGACAACCATATCGACACGTAATTATTATTTCTGAAATTAATTCATTCGTTTGAATAATATATATATTAGTTCAACATCTTAATACTTAGACCGTAGTGGCGCTTCGGATTGTAATGTTATTTAATATTAACGGTCTTGTTTCCTATCTTATTGTTTATAAACGCGCGCTGAAATAATGCGTTACTCTCGAGACATATCGGTTATTGCGAAAAATTATTGCTAAGGTCTCGGTAGTCTAAAGGCTCAGGACACTCGCACGGAATGCAAGAGATCCGGGTTCGACTCCCGGCCGAGGCAATATTTTTCGCAATAAGTTTATTACAGTTTTTTAAAAAATTAATTTGGGGAATTTTGGGGGGAGTATTACATTTCAGATTTATTGCGTTAATGTCGACAACCATATCGACACGTAATTATTATTTCTGAAATTAATTCATTCGTTTGAATAATATATATATTAGTTCAACATCTTAATACTTAGACCGTAGTGGCGCTTCGGATTGTAATGTTATTTTAATATTAACGGTCTTGTTTCCTATCTTATTATTATATATATATATATATATATATAATTTTAAAAAAATGTGATATTCACAGTTATAATAATAATTGCAACTATGAATAAGTATTCTAGAATTTAGTGATGGGCTTGAAATAATACTATATCTTTTTGGATTATATACAATATACATATATACGGAGGATAAGAAATGTGCATCATAGCCGACTTTCAAATCGAATGAAAAAGTCCGAAACGTTATATAAAAATGTACATCAAAAATGGAAAGTTGGCCATTACATAAAATTTAAAAAATTTGGGGAACTGCAGGTAAGACATATATTAGAATCAATAAATAGAATAATAAGTTAAAACATTAAAACAGACTTTACAGACTTTCTAACATTCAATTCTATTTTTTATTTCAATCTGCTCACTTGTGCGTGATAATAATTTTTAATATTAAAATGACATTAAATAAAACACGCGGAAGTGTGTACATGTGTACTTTATAAAACTTATATGTTTATCAACTTATATATAATCCTTTTATTATTAGATGTCAAAATTAAGATGTATTTTTTATATATGAAAATTTAAAATATATTTTTATTAATAATTTAATAATACTTTTCCATTTGTTATACTACTTTTCTTCAGATACATATGATAAACTTAAAAAAATTTTTTAAAGTCGAATTTATATCGTATAAATACTGAAAGTGAAGATGATGAAATTGCAAAAAAAAAGATATAGAGCTAAAACTAAAAAAAAGTGAAGATATTGGGTCATCTAAAAAGTATCCGCGGTTTTTTGTCACTAGATGATATTGATGGTCTATATCTAGTGACAAAGTACCGCGGATACTTTTTAGATGACCCAATAGTATTAATGAAGAAGAAAATCGAGTTAAAGTGCCAGCATATCCGAAGATACAAACAAAAGAAAGTTACGTTACATTACACAAGAGATAAAAACAACATCACACGAAGATTAGTGCACAGATATTATAAAAACCGCGGTCCAATTCACGCTCACACGCTTAAAAATCATTTCATTCTTGTTGTTTGTCAAATGTTGAACGAAGGTAAATGATGCTCATGAGCATTGTCAGCATGAATCGGACCACGGCCGAAGTAAATATATAACAGTGTGCGTGTGGTAGAAAGATTTATTAAGATTGTTGTGATTATTTTTTACATTATATAAAATTCACGTTTCAGCGAAATTTCGGCGAAGTTTCAGCAAATTTTTAGTAATTTTACTGATTTTCAGCAACATTTCTACAACATTTCAGTAAAATTTTATCGAAATTTTTTTTTAAGTGGTTTCCCCAGTAGGCCTAATCCACTCTCATTGTTTAATGCAACAATTCGAAATACTTGTGAACAGAGTTCGGCTCTTCAAAATATCTCCTGCGAGATACGCAAAATTATGGTCCACCGATACATCGCAACGTCGGTCTCGAAGAAGAAGTCCTTCGGATGTTCGAGGAAAATCCTGGAACTGTGTGCGTCGTGCAGCTTGCGCACTCAGTTTACCGCGATGTACGGTGCATCGCATTTTACGACAGAATAATTTACGGCCGTTTCATTATCAACGCGTGCAATTGCTGGAACGAGATGAAGCACCGCGCGTTCATTTTTGTGAAGGTATTTACTTATTCTTTTACTCGATAATCACACTGCTTTTTTGCAGAGATTAGCTATCAATAAAATATGCTTCTTGCACAATGCCGGTGAAATGCCTCATTTTTCGATTATATCTTATAGACGGATGAGACCTTTACGCCAAATGGTGTGTTCAACTCAAGAAATCATTTGGTCTGGCAATTCGAAAATCCACACACCATTCGCGCCTTTCGTTGGTCAATCAACGTATGGACAGGAATGTTAAAGAATCGAGTGGTAAATATTCTTGTAAATTATAAAGAAAATATCTTTTCTTCCATAGTTTTTTCGAATGTATTAACAATTGACAATTTTTAGGTCGGTCCTCATTTTTTGCCGCCACATCTCAGTGCACAGGCGTACAGAGAGTTTTTAGGAAATCATTTACCGGTGCTTCTCGAGAACGTTCCTCTTAATATTCACCAAACGCTGATTTATTAGCATGATGGAGCTCCCGCACATTTCTCCCGTCAAACAAGAGAAATGTTAGACGCGCGTTTTTTCCGGAGAGGATGGATCGTGGTGGTCCGATTACTTGGCCGACAACATCGCCAGATTTAAATGTGCTTGATTACTTTGTTTGGGGCTATATCAAAGATTTAATCGAACATAGGCGTGATGGCCTTGAACATGAGGTATGCGATGAGATCATAGCGGCCTTTAATACCTGTTAGCGCGTTAGCTATTTATGTTATTCATTCATTCGATGTAAGCGCTCCGTGCCCGCGCGTGTTAGTTGATAAGATCCGTTACCGAGAGAGGGAGTCGTCTCGCGAGTGTACATGGGTATTGGTGCGACGGTAGCGAGTGTGGTAACGCTGGATCACCTCCATGCGAGTCAAAAAGGCGTGCAGAAGTCCGCGATTGCCATTAAAGTTAAGTGGTGAAAACTGTATTGAGTTAACCATTCGAACATACATAACATTTGGTCCTTCGAGCCGGATTTCACGTCTGACCATTACATCCAGTATTAGTAAATCATTACGTTCGGGTAACTCACCGGGTAAATATCAACGAATCTCGAGGTTACCAAACAGACTATTTCAAAGATGTCGGAGATTGCTGATCTTCGCCAAGCACGAGGCTATGCAAAGGCAAAGTTGACGAGATTGCGAACGAGAGCAAGCTAATGATGGATCAGGCATTGAGCTTGACAAGGAACAAGCAGAGGCAAGGCTGGAGAAATTAGAAGAGACGTGTAACGATTTCGAGTCCAAAAGTTCACTACAAAAATTACTACAAAAAATTACTACAAAAAGAGGGCGAATTCAATGAGGACGCACTAAAGCAAGAATGTTTCGAAGAAACATATTTTAGGTAAAATCTTTGTTAAAGCGATGCATGAAGCTATTGTCGGCGTACGAACGCTAGAAGCAGACGCAGTCACTCGATTGTTGCAACAGCAAACCGAGCTCATAGAATAAATGCGATGCTTAGCACGAAGGCGCGGACGCCATGACACCGCGTAGTAATAACGAGACGTTGTCGGCCATTCTCGCGCGACAAACCGACATACTTGATCGCGTGGCAAACAATGCAGGCACAATTACTATTACAGATACTAAAGTAAAGTTGCCTACCATCAAACTACCGAGGTTTAATAGCAAAATCGAGGATTGGAAAGCTTTTTCTAACAGCTTTCGATCAATCATGTCAGACCGCAACTGTCTGATGTCGAAAAGTTTCAATATTTAGTTTCGTCAATCTCAGGGCAGATTGACGCCGCTAAAATTATTGAATCAATCGAGTTAACGGGTCAAAATTATTCGACGACTTGGGAATTACTGCTAAGTAGACATGATGATCCTAGGTCGCTTAAGAAAAAACATATTGAATATTTATTCACAATGTCCGTCGTAGCTAAAGAGTCAGCGAAGGCTCTTCGCGAGTTAATTGATTATACTTCCAGGCACCTACGCATGTTAAAGATTCTAGGATTACCTAACGATGCTTGGGATGATCTGATCATGCACATGATGGAAGACAAATTCGATGTGAAAACTCTTCGAGCATGGAAAGAGGAAACAAAGTCTAGCGAAATAGTGACGTTAAACGACATGTTGGAATTTCTAAAAAATAGAAGCCTCATTCTAGAGCGTATCGAGTCACGATCAATGACATCAATGACAGAGCTCTCAAGGAAAGGGAGCTGCGTAGGGCTCTCATGGGCACTCTAAATCGCAAGCTGTAAACAAAAGTGTTGCAAATCTCAAAACAAAGTTCTCTAACCTCTTCTCTGAATACGGGTAAGTGTTACCTCTGCGATGGATCACATCTTTTATTTGTGAGAAATTTCTAGCTTTGTCGGTTGCCGATCGCATTAAGGAAGTTAGGCGTCTAAAGCTATGCATAAATTGTCTCAGAAACGACCATTACGTAAAGGCATGCAAAAAGGGTTTCTGTCGAGAATGTAATGGGAAGCACAATACATTATGTTATCAACTACAGGCTGACAAGGACTCAGCAAAATCAGAGCAGCAGGACAACAATCATCAATTAGTTGCTAATGTAGCGGTTAATCACGTATATCAAGGTAAAAAGGCGACGAATTCTCATGGCCTGCAAGGGCCTCATAGGGTGTTAAAAGAATCTAGTACTAGTACAAAATTACGTATATTTGATGCTAAAAATAATAAAAGTCTTTAAATGACGCTCTTCTGATCGGACCCGTTTTACAAGATGGCTTAATCGACGTAATTATTTCGTATTTATAAAATCGCTTTAACTACCGACTTACAGAAAATGTATCGCCAGGTGTTGGTTCAGGAAGACGATCGCGATTTTCAACGAATTTTATGGAGATTTTCGCCCGTACAAGATTATCGCTTAAATACTGTTACGTACAGTCAAGCCTGTGCATCTCTGTGTACCTTGGCGGTACGTTGCTTGAGATAACTAGGTGAGGAAGGTAAAGAGAGTTATCCGCTTGCATCCCATACTCTATTGAATGATACTTATGTCGATGATATAATTTCGGGGGCTAGCACGATTGAAAATGCTCGTTCTTTGCAAGAACAGTTAATTATGTTATTAAGAGAAGGATTCGAAGCACACAAATGGTGCTCTAATTCTGACGACGCACTGAAAGGAGTTCCGCACGAGCTCTGTGAATCTGATTCTAGTTTCAAAATTGATGCGAATGATACTATTCGATACTTTGGGGCTCGAATGGAATCCCAATTCGGACAGACAATTCAATTTACTACAAATACAATGCGTCTACAAAGCGCGAGATGCTGTCCGCAATTGGTAAACTATTCGATCCTTTGAGTTTGATAGGCCACATTTTAACCGTAGCTAAAATTCTGATGCAAAGTCTTTGGAAAATCAAGACAGGGACGATCCACTCCCGGATTCAGAGCTACACACAAGTTGAAGGAATTCCAAGATTCCTTCAATAGTACTCACGAGTTATATGTTCCTCGATTAGTTGTAGGTGTGTCAAAGGATTGTCGATATTCCATGTTTACATTTTGCGACGCGTCCGAGAAAACATATGGCGCATGTATCTACATACAATCGGTAAGCAAATCCAGCGAAGAAACGACGATTAGGTTATTATGCGCGAAGGTAGCCCCTTTAAAGAAGTAATCTATACCTAAGTTAGAACTGTGTAGCGCATTATTACTATCTAAACTGATCAATAATGTAAAACACGCCATTCACATTGAAATCGATGAAATACGGGCATGGTCTGATTCCATGGTCGTGCTGTACTTCGCGACGTAGCACGTTGGAAATCTTTCGTATCCAACCGTATGTCGGAAATTAGCGAAATACTACCTGCTATTCATTGGAACCATGTAAAAGGTTCGGAGAATCCTGCAGATCTGATCTCAAGAGGAGTTTCACCTGCTCAGCTGAAGGATAATTCCTTATGGTGGAATAGCTCTAAATGGTTGTCATATATTCGTCCCGTTACAAGCGAAAGAAATCTTAATTTGGAATTTGCCGTATACAGTGTCGAGATTGAAGCCAAGCAACTCACTGCAGCTTGCAATCTCATTGTATCTCAATTATTGGTTTTCAATCAACACACTCATCACGAACTGCTCAACGTTCACAAGGATTGAGCGGATACTTGCCTATTGCATTTCTTCATAACTACCGCAAAGGACATGAAGACAGAGAATTATCTAAATTGACTCTACTTAAGTTGGAATTATCAAGACGCAAGGTACTCAAGCATTCACAACGTGTCTACTTCGCGGAAGAGCTAAAATGTCTTCAAAACAAATGAGAATTAAGCAGAACTAACCCATTACTTCAGCTACATCCATTTCTAGACGAACATGGTATAATTAGGGTGGGCGGACGACTTCAGGCGACGCCTTGGAGTTTCGAAAGGAAACATCCCATCTTACTGCCCGCACAATGCAAGATCACACGTTTGCTGATCGAAAGAGAACATCGCGCTCTATTGCATGCTAGTCCACAATTGTTGTTGGCATCAATACGTCAGCAATACAGGCCGCTAAACGCAAGAAATTTGGTGCATCAGGTTTGCCGTTCCTGTGTCTGGTGTGCTAGACATAACCCAAGAGGACTAACCCAAGCGATGGGATCTCTTCCCGGTGATAGAGTGCACCTAGAGCATTCGTCATCGGGATCAATTTTGCTGGCCCAATTACTACCCTTGTCAACAAAGGACGAGGTCGGAAAACATGTAAATCCTACATAGCACTATTTATATGCTTCGCCAATATATAGAATGGGGCTTTATTCCTCCATATTCGCCGCATCTAGGAGGTCTATGGGAAGCAGGAGTCAAATCCTGTAAATATCTTTTCCGCAGAGTCATGGGCAATATTTTGTTTACCTTTAAGGAATTAACAACGTCTCTCATGCAGATTAAAGCATGCCTGAATTCGAGGCCGTTGTCACCCCTATCCTCTCATCTGATTTACCTTTAACGCCAGGACATTTCCTCATAGGAGAACCATTAACCAGTCTTCCGGATAACGATCTAGCTGATATAAAAATCAACCGCCTTGATAGGTAGGAGATGGTTCAACACTCGATCCAAGAATTTTGGAAAAGGTGGGCGGCCGAATACGTGTCCAATTTGCAAAGCTGCGTCAAGTGGAAAACTCGCATGTTCGATTAAATCTTTGATATAGCCCCAAACAAAGTAATCAAGCACATTTAAATCTGGCGACGTTGTCGGTCAAGTAATTGGACCACCACGATCCATCCTCTCCGGAAAAAACGCGCGTCTAACATTTCTCTTGTTTGACGGGAGAAATGTGCGGGAGCTCCATCATGCTAATAAATCAGCGTTTGGTGAATATTAAGAGGAACGTTCTCGAGAAGCACCGGTAAATGATTTCCTAAAAACTCTCTGTACGCCTGTGCACTGAGACGTGGCGGAAAAAAATGAGGACCGACCTAAAAATTGTCAATTGTTAATACATTCGAAAAAACTATGGAAGAAAAGATATTTTCTTTATAATTTACAAGAATATTTACCACTCGGTTCTTTAACATTCCTGCCCATACGTTGATTGACCAACGAAAGGCGCCCTCGCGAATGGTGTGTAGATTTTCGAATTGCCAGACCAAATGATTTCTTGAGTTGAACATATCATTTGGCGTAAAGGTGGTCTCATCCGTTTATAAGATATAATCGAGAAATGAGGCATTTCGCCGGCATTGTGCAAGAAGCCCTGCGCATATTTTATTGATATCTAATCTCTGCAAAAAAGCAGTGTGATTATCGAGTAAAATAAGTAAATACCTTCACAAAAATGAACGCGCGGTGCTTCATCTCGCTCCAGCAATTGCTGCACGCGTTAGTAATGAAACGGCCGTAAATTATTCTGTCGTAAAATGCGATGCACCGTACATCGCGGTAAACCGAGTGCGCAAGCTGCACGACGCACACAGTTCCAGAATTTTCTTCAAACATTCGAAGGACTTCTTCTTTGAGACCGACGTTACGACGTATCGGTGGACCATAATTTCACGTATCTCGTAGGAGATAGTTCGAAGAGCCGAACTCTGTTCACAAGCACGAGGAAGGCATTTCGAACAATTGTTATATTAAACAATGAGAGTGGATTAGGCCTACTTGGGAAACCACGTAAAAAAAAACGCGCCAAGCTATCTACCTCAAAGTGGTGTGGAAACGATAGCGTTTCCTTAGTACTTAAAATGTTTATATTAGGTCATTTAAAAAGTATCCGCGGTTTTTTGTTCAATTTTTGAATGAAAAAAATCGCGGATACTTTTTAAATAACCCAATATCTTCAGAAGAATATGAGTAGCGTCTGCATTGCACATCTCATCGCATTCTGTAGTTTAATTTTTTTATTACATCCAGAGAAAAATTTCTTCAAAGAAATGTTTCTTTGCTATATGACTAAGGAAAACATTTCTTTGATTTGAATATAACTTTTTCAAATTAAAGAAATTTTTTCTTTAACCGTGTAGCAAAGGAAATATTTCTTTGAATCGAAGACACCTTTCTCTGTATAACATAAATATTTAATAGTTTTAATTATATTTAATTTTTTTTACCTTACAAAATGATCTCGTAATTAATAATTAATCGTAAGTCTGTACATTGCAAATCCAATATTCTTTCAGCTGAAACTCTTACCTTCTTTGTTTTTTAAGTCATTAAATACAATTGAACGTATTAATTACGTTATTTTGTATCACTGTTAGAAATGTTTTAATGAATTTTAAGTAACATGTAACGAAAGCTTATGGTCATGCAGTAATTGAAAAGAATTGAATAATATAACTTAAAATTAGGTTACATGTCTTAAATGTAATAAACCTTAATAAAAAAAGAACTTTTTAATAATTTTTTATAATAAAAGTTATTTTTTTATAAAGAAAAAAATTTTTTTATTATAGTTCTAAAGTACTTTTGAAGCCATTTTGTTTTCATTCTGAAATTTTTTTCTATCTGTTACAATTCCAGCGACATTCGCTTCGAAAGAGAAACACCGATTTTTTTCTAAAGGGTGTTCTATTCCCTAAAAGTGCGTATGGGTACGTATAAAAAAATACGTGTCGCTTATTTTTGTCTGGAGAATAATATAATAAATGTTCATTAAAATCGGAGAGGGACAGTTGGGTCCATTTCCTTGTAAGTTATAGATTTTTTTAATGTAATGAACATGGGCATTCAATTTGATGGATAGTTTAATTGAAATAAACTAAAACACTCAATTTTCAATTAGTGTTTTTCAATACACTTAAGTTTTCAGTTACTACAAACTTAAACATCTCATTAACGTATACATAAATAATTTTTTCAGTGACAGAAAATTTAAATGTTATTCATCAGTGAACATAAAAGATTAATAAAATTTAAGAACGTTTCTAACGGTGTACAATAAAACTTGTTAAAGAAACATGTGAAAAAGAACCTCAGTCAAATGCATCATTATACATGGAAAAATAATACATCTGGATTTACAATGTAGCGGCTATCTATCTGAGCTTGTACTATAATTTCAAGTATACACGCATTAACATCTCAGAAAATAAAATTCCGACTAAATATAGCATAAAACAAAACACATAAACTAAATATAGCGATAGTTCCGACAAAGTGTGTCTCGAAGCATAATTAAATAGAAACATCGTATAATAAGTAAGCGGAAATGTATCGCGACGATAGCATCAGCATACGCTTTGCGTAGTGCTCTAATTAATTACATTAATTATCTTAACATATCTATAATTGTGTTGAAACGTATTTAGTCGTGCTAAATAACGTGATTTATAATGATAAGAAATGTGTAAGGGAAACTTCAGCTAAAATAACATTTTGAATAGTGTAGACGCAATGTGGCGAAACACATAGGACCGCCATGCCAGACTGTGCCAAGCGATGAAGCGCTACTTCCCTCTCCCTACGCGCCGCCGCCGCCGCCGCTCGAGTGTGGGCCGTCCTACGAATTCGCGCGGCGCGGCTTGATCGCATATTGGCTTAGATGTTTCCTTTTCTAATTTAAAAATTAAAGCCAGTATCTCAAAATAATATAAGAATTTTGTATTCCCTTTGATCCATTCTCCGTCCTCAATGTGGCCCCGACCCATCTTAAGAGACACCTTGTATATGTATATATATATATATATATATATATATATATATATATACATATATATATATATATACATATATTGTGCGAGAGCGAACCAGAGCGAGAGCGCTGATCGTGAAATTTTTAAAGTGATGCGGCGTTTGTCTTACTGTCTTTCTCGCTAGTTTAAATCCGGCTCGAAGGACCAGAAAATGTGCGAGAGCGCACCGCGCGGAAAGAGGTTCGAGTGAGAAAACGGCACAAGGTTGATATGATGCACGACAGTGAAGAGAACTCCGTTTCATTTAATTTAACAAAAGAATTTCTTTAATGTATTCAGTTACAAAGTCAAAAGATATAATTAATTAAAGATCAGATTAACAGAATATTAAATGCGGTCACCTTTTCCAAATTGAGCTTGGAATCGCGGTGATGGAAAATCTCGGCGATTTTCCTCGAAGCTTCTCGAAAGATTCGGTTTATAGCGATTTCACTAAACGGTTAGCACGGCGATTTTACGAAGCGCGACTATGACTCTAAGAACTCTAAGAACTTTTGGAAGTAAGTAGGAGGACGGCGAGATCGAAGCATTTATTGCTTTCGGCCTGAGCTTTCCCTTTTGGGAAAAATCCAATAAAAATTTGCCACAATCGTAATTATTACGTGGCATTAGGTGTACAAAATTGATTGGCGCTTTGGATTCTTTTCTAGCGACGTTCAACGTAACAGTCATGCGCGACAGAAAATCCGTGCGTGGGATTGGTGACAGCGCGTGACGTATTCGTCGGAGCGCGGCGCTCGCGTGCGCGAATTGAATCGTTCTAGAACTTTCGATTGTCCGTTGCCGGTAACGACAACTTGTTTGCGTGTAACGAATTGTTTTTAAAAAGAACAAAGAACGACGAATTTGATGATTTTAACGAGGATTAAAATCATGTTTGAGATGAAATCACGAGCTCAATTTGTGCATGCGTTCAATGACAATTAATGTCGATCGACTGAAAGAATTCTTGCTTTTCTTTCGAATTACCGATCTCGAACATCCCGCCCGCCTCGTCATCTCCGTGACGATATGTGTATGAGGTTACGTATAGAGATTACAAAAACTGTAAACGCGAAAACATAACAAGCGATACAATACAATGAATTCGTGGAAGAACTTGAACCGTAAACGAGAGTTATATGACAAATAACATTGAAAGAATGATTCACGAAAATACGCGCGATCACTTCAAGCTCTTCTTTACATTTGTCGCATTAGCGTGCAAGATAAACGCGTTAGCCTCTTCTGGCAATAAAACTAATTTGACCAAAGGACGAGTTAATTCAGATGAGGCGGTTTTGACTGTGACCACCCGCACTACGCCGTCGTCTCCAGGATGTAGCTGCGTGACTCGCACCAAAGGCCACTTATTTGGCGGCGAGAGCTCGGAGCGAATGATGCATAGCGATCCAAGGCGTGGTGGCAAAGCATCCTTGGTCCATTTCGGTCTGGTAGCCAGAGTATTTAAGTACTCGCGTGACGAGGAGGCTCGGAGCATCTCACGAAGTTGCCGGTCGGCGCCCGAAAAATTGGTGCCGCAATCGGAGTAGATGTCCGTGCACAGTCCTCGGCGAGATGTAAATCGACGGAGAGCAGTCTGAAAAGCGTTGGTGGTGTAAGCTGAAACAGCCTCGAGAGGAACGGCCTTGGAGCTAAAACAGATAAAGACAGCGATGAACGCCCTGTGAGCGCTGTGCCCACGCCCTTTGCTCGTCCTGATGAAGATAGGCTCGACGTAGTCGCTGCCCACGTGAAGAAATGGTCGTGCGGGAGTCACTCTTCCTGGAGGAAGGTTTCCCATCTTTGGTTGCGGAGTGGCAGCCCTCCACCGTGTGCATGTCACGCACTGATGCAGCCATCGCTTGACCACTGCTTGGACTTGTGGAATCCAGCGGGAGACGTGACCTCGAATTCCGTGGAGCGTGACCTTGGATTCGGACCACAAGATCACTGGCGTTGCAACTAGTTTTAGCACAGAGCGCGTGTGCACGAGTACACTTGACAGTACGGTGGCGGCGCAGAGTTCAAGTCGCGGGAGAGAAACAGGTTTGATCGGCGCGACCTTGCTTTTGGCTGTCAACAATAGAGTCTTCGTTTGGTGGTTTGCGGTGATGCGGAGATACTTCACAGCGGCGTAACCTCTTTCGGATGCGTCTGCGAAGTCGTGCAATTCGAATTGAGAGCTCGTGTCGCCGGTGCCGAGCCAGCGGCCGACTCTGAGCTTCTCAAGCAATGGAAGTTCTTCCCAGAGCCGCTTCCACTTTCCAGCGATGGTTGACGGCAATGGTGTGTCCCACTCTAGCTGCTGCAGCCAGGCCGACTGCATGAGAATTTTTGCTTGAATGGTCACTGGAGCCAGCCATCCGAGCGGGTCGAAGAATCGAGCGGTCTCCGACAGCAGACTTCTTCTGGTGAACGCGACGACGGTGCGAGGAGGAACAGAGAAGGCGAGTTCGTCCCTGGTTGGATACCAGCGCAATCCCAGCGTTGAGTGGTTCTCTAGTTCCCACGACCTCGAGTCTCTGGTGAGACTGTACTCAGACGGAATGTCGCGAAGAAGCTCCTGGCAGTTGGCGGCCCACTTTCGGAGAGAGAACCCGCCCGCCGTGCAGAGGTTGCGGAGCTCTTCTTGGAGAGCGATAGCGTCGTCCTTTTCAGGCGCTCCGGTTGCGACATCGTCGACGCAGCAGTCGGGTCGTAACGGATTTGCGCCTCGAGGGAAACGTGGTCCATCGTCATCGGCGAGTTGACCATCGGCGTGATCGGCGGTTGAGCGGTGCACAAGGTTGGCTGACTCATGATCTGAGGTGCACTGAGGCGAGTGGCGCTGTGCTGAGTTGGTTACTTGGTCGCAACCTCCCGATAAGATCCAGCCGAGCTGTGTCCTTTGAACGATAGGCGCTTGGGGGCCTCCCTTGCGGAGACCACCCTCGAGAATGATTGAGCATACCTCCGCTCCAAAAGGTTGCTCAATCGAGTCGTTCGCTGCGTAGTCCGGATCAACCAATTGGAGCCCCTTTAGATGTGGCCCCTCCATTCTGATCCTGGCGTGAGAGCCGTGGTAAAGCGAAAGACGTGGCGGAATAAAGGCTCCGACTTTGAAGTCGGTCCCTGTGGTTAACGAGGTCACCTTGAGAGTCATCTTTCCCCTGCTGGGCCCGGAGCTTTTGCCGTTGATGCCGATGACTTCGATTGCGGATCGAGAGCGTGGCAAGCGTAGGCGCTGGACCAGAGCCTCGGATTTTAATGAGGTTTCCGAACCTTGGTCGATGAGCCCGCGTGTGGTATGCTGATTGCCGTGACGATCAGCGACGGAAACTCGCGCAGTTGCGAGCAAGGTAGCCTTGTGGTCGTCGTTGCGGCGCACCGCCGACAGTGAGCTGACCTCGTGAGGTTTCGATGAAACGTACGCGTCGTGTAACATTGAGTGGTGACGAGACTGGCACGTAGCACACGTCCTCGTCGACTGGCACTTCGCGAATTTATGAGAGCCGAGACAGTTGAAGCACAGCTTGTGAGTTTTGGCGACGGCCTTGCGGTCGGCCGCGGATTTTTTCTTGAATTCTTCACACATCATCACGTGGTGCTTACCCTTGCATAGGACGCATTGGAAAGACTCGGTGTGTTTCTTGACGTGATGCGACTTGGCGGATCGCGACGGGTTGTCGGAGACCTTGAGCGATTTTGGTTTGGCGGCTTTGAGAGTTAGCGTTCTCCTTGTGATAAAGTCCAGCAACGTGTCATGGTTTGGCAAGTCCGTGGAATTGCTCACAAACGATCGGAATTTTAAGCGCGGCAGCGCCGACTTGGTAGAACAATCGGTTCCCGGTTCACTTGGAGGAGCTGTACTCGAATTTTCAGCTTTGAGCTTTGCCAGGTACTCGCTCAGCAGGCCGCGCAGCTGCACGTACGTGTTTTCGGCGGAATCGACGAATTGAGACGTGTTGTACTCACTCTGTTTGAAGGCTTCCTTGTAATGTGCTCGAATAAGTTTGTGGTGCCTTTCGAAGTCCGCCCACATCTTGTCGAGAAGCGTCGAGCGGATTTCGACAGCGCGGAGGGTGATGTTGGCCGTCTCCATTTTCTTTAAATTGGTCACTGACCTGGCCATGCGACTATGGATGTCCCTCTGGGCGGTCAGCAAGACGGCTATTTCGTCACTCATGATTTCACTTGCGAATTTTTCTCTCTCTGATTTTCTTGATGATGCGCGCACTGGACGCGATGCACTCGACACTGCGGATGCCGGCGAAAATCCGGCTCGAAGGACCAGAAAATGTGCGAGAGCGAACCAGAGCGAGAGCGCTGATCGTGAAATTTTTAAAGTGATGCGGCGTTTGTCTTACTGTCTTTCTCGCTAGTTTAAATCCGGCTCGAAGGACCAGAAAATGTGCGAGAGCGCACCGCGCGGAAAGAGGTTCGAGTGAGAAAACGGCACAAGGTTGATATGATGCACGACAGTGAAGAGAACTCCGTTTCATTTAATTTAACAAAAGAATTTCTTTAATGTATTCAGTTACAAAGTCAAAAGATATAATTAATTAAAGATCAGATTAACAGAATATTAAATGCGGTCACCTTTTCCAAATTGAGCTTGGAATCGCGGTGATGGAAAATCTCGGCGATTTTCCTCGAAGCTTCTCGAAAGATTCGGTTTATAGCGATTTCACTAAACGGTTAGCACGGCGATTTTACGAAGCGCGACTATGACTCTAAGAACTCTAAGAACTTTTGGAAGTAAGTAGGAGGACGGCGAGATCGAAGCATTTATTGCTTTCGGCCTGAGCTTTCCCTTTTGGGAAAAATCCAATAAAAATTTGCCACAATCGTAATTATTACGTGGCATTAGGTGTACAAAATTGATTGGCGCTTTGGATTCTTTTCTAGCGACGTTCAACGTAACAGTCATGCGCGACAGAAAATCCGTGCGTGGGATTGGTGACAGCGCGTGACGTATTCGTCGGAGCGCGGCGCTCGCGTGCGCGAATTGAATCGTTCTAGAACTTTCGATTGTCCGTTGCCGGTAACGACAACTTGTTTGCGTGTAACGAATTGTTTTTAAAAAGAACAAAGAACGACGAATTTGATGATTTTAACGAGGATTAAAATCATGTTTGAGATGAAATCACGAGCTCAATTTGTGCATGCGTTCAATGACAATTAATGTCGATCGACTGAAAGAATTCTTGCTTTTCTTTCGAATTACCGATCTCGAATTTCTGGTCCTTCGAGCCGGATTTTCGCCGGCATCCGCAGTGTCGAGTGCATCGCGTCCAGTGCGCGCATCATCAAGAAAATCAGAGAGAGAAAAATTCGCAAGTGAAATCATGAGTGACGAAATAGCCGTCTTGCTGACCGCCCAGAGGGACATCCATAGTCGCATGGCCAGGTCAGTGACCAATTTAAAGAAAATGGAGACGGCCAACATCACCCTCCGCGCTGTCGAAATCCGCTCGACGCTTCTCGACAAGATGTGGGCGGACTTCGAAAGGCACCACAAACTTATTCGAGCACATTACAAGGAAGCCTTCAAACAGAGTGAGTACAACACGTCTCAATTCGTCGATTCCGCCGAAAACACGTACGTGCAGCTGCGCGGCCTGCTGAGCGAGTACCTGGCAAAGCTCAAAGCTGAAAATTCGAGTACAGCTCCTCCAAGTGAACCGGGAACCGATTGTTCTACCAAGTCGGCGCTGCCGCGCTTAAAATTCCGATCGTTTGTGAGCAATTCCACGGACTTGCCAAACCATGACACGTTGCTGGACTTTATCACAAGGAGAACGCTAACTCTCAAAGCCGCCAAACCAAAATCGCTCAAGGTCTCCGACAACCCGTCGCGATCCGCCAAGTCGCATCACGTCAAGAAACACACCGAGTCTTTCCAATGCGTCCTATGCAAGGGTAAGCACCACGTGATGATGTGTGAAGAATTCAAGAAAAAATCCGCGGCCGACCGCAAGGCCGTCGCCAAAACTCACAAGCTGTGCTTCAACTGTCTCGGCTCTCATAAATTCGCGAAGTGCCAGTCGACGAGGACGTGTGCTACGTGCCAGTCTCGTCACCACTCAATGTTACACGACGCGTACGTTTCATCGAAACCTCACGAGGTCAGCTCACTGTCGGCGGTGCGCCGCGACGACGACCACAAGGCTACCTTGCTCGCAACTGCGCGAGTTTCCGTCGCTGATCGTCACGGCAATCAGCATACCACACGCGGGCTCATCGACCAAGGTTCGGAAACCTCATTAAAATCCGAGGCTCTGGTCCAGCGCCTACGCTTGCCACGCTCTCGATCCGCAATCGAAGTCATCGGCATCAACGGCAAAAGCTCCGGGCCCAGCAGGGGAAAGATGACTCTCAAGGTGACCTCGTTAACCACAGGGACCGACTTCAAAGTCGGAGCCTTTATTCCGCCACGTCTTTCGCTTTACCACGGCTCTCACGCCAGGATCAGAATGGAGGGGCCACATCTAAAGGGGCTCCAATTGGTTGATCCGGACTACGCAGCGAACGACTCGATTGAGCAACCTTTTGGAGCGGAGGTATGCTCAATCATTCTCGAGGGTGGTCTCCGCAAGGGAGGCCCCCAAGCGCCTATCGTTCAAAGGACACAGCTCGGCTGGATCTTATCGGGAGGTTGCGACCAAGTAACCAACTCAGCACAGCGCCACTCGCCTCAGTGCACCTCAGATCATGAGTCAGCCAACCTTGTGCACCGCTCAACCGCCGATCACGCCGATGGTCAACTCGCCGATGACGATGGATCACGTTTCCCTCGAGGCGCAAATCCGTTACGACCCGACTGCTGCGTCGACGATGTCGCAACCGGAGCGCCTGAAAAGGACGACGCTATCGCTCTCCAAGAAGAGCTCCGCAACCTCTGCACGGCGGGCGGGTTCTCTCTCCGAAAGTGGGCCGCCAACTGCCAGGAGCTTCTTCGCGACATTCCGTCTGAGTACAGTCTCACCAGAGACTCGAGGTCGTGGGAACTAGAGAACCACTCAACGCTGGGATTGCGCTGGTATCCAACCAGGGACGAACTCGCCTTCTCTGTTCCTCCTCGCACCGTCGTCGCGTTCACCAGAAGAAGTCTGCTGTCGGAGACCGCTCGATTCTTCGACCCGCTCGGATGGCTGGCTCCAGTGACCATTCAAGCAAAAATTCTCATGCAGTCGGCCTGGCTGCAGCAGCTAGAGTGGGACACACCATTGCCGTCAACCATCGCTGGAAAGTGGAAGCGGCTCTGGGAAGAACTTCCATTGCTTGAGAAGCTCAGAGTCGGCCGCTGGCTCGGCACCGGCGACACGAGCTCTCAATTCGAATTGCACGACTTCGCAGACGCATCCGAAAGAGGTTACGCCGCTGTGAAGTATCTCCGCATCACCGCAAACCACCAAACGAAGACTCTATTGTTGACAGCCAAAAGCAAGGTCGCGCCGATCAAACCTGTTTCTCTCCCGCGACTTGAACTCTGCGCCGCCACCGTACTGTCAAGTGTACTCGTGCACACGCGCTCTGTGCTAAAACTAGTTGCAACGCCAGTGATCTTGTGGTCCGAATCCAAGGTCACGCTCCACGGAATTCGAGGTCACGTCTCCCGCTGGATTCCACAAGTCCAAGCAGTGGTCAAGCGATGGCTGCATCAGTGCGTGACATGCACACGGTGGAGGGCTGCCACTCCGCAACCAAAGATGGGAAACCTTCCTCCAGGAAGAGTGACTCCCGCACGACCATTTCTTCACGTGGGCAGCGACTACGTCGAGCCTATCTTCATCAGGACGAGCAAAGGGCGTGGGCACAGCGCTCACAGGGCGTTCATCGCTGTCTTTATCTGTTTTAGCTCCAAGGCCGTTCCTCTCGAGGCTGTTTCAGCTTACACCACCAACGCTTTTCAGACTGCTCTCCGTCGATTTACATCTCGCCGAGGACTGTGCACGGACATCTACTCCGATTGCGGCACCAATTTTTCGGGCGCCGACCGGCAACTTCGTGAGATGCTCCGAGCCTCCTCGTCACGCGAGTACTTAAATACTCTGGCTACCAGACCGAAATGGACCAAGGATGCTTTGCCACCACGCCTTGGATCGCTATGCATCATTCGCTCCGAGCTCTCGCCGCCAAATAAGTGGCCTTTGGTGCGAGTCACGCAGCTACATCCTGGAGACGACGGCGTAGTGCGGGTGGTCACAGTCAAAACCGCCTCATCTGAATTAACTCGTCCTTTGGTCAAATTAGTTTTATTGCCAGAAGAGGCTAACGCGTTTATCTTGCACGCTAATGCGACAAATGTAAAGAAGAGCTTGAAGTGATCGCGCGTATTTTCGTGAATCATTCTTTCAATGTTATTTGTCATATAACTCTCGTTTACGGTTCAAGTTCTTCCACGAATTCATTGTATTGTATCGCTTGTTATGTTTTCGCGTTTACAGTTTTTGTAATCTCTATACGTAACCTCATACACATATCGTCACGGAGATGACGAGGCGGGCGGGATGTTCGAGATCGGTAATTCGAAAGAAAAGCAAGAATTCTTTCAGTCGATCGACATTAATTGTCATTGAACGCATGCACAAATTGAGCTCGTGATTTCATCTCAAACATGATTTTAATCCTCGTTAAAATCATCAAATTCGTCGTTCTTTGTTCTTTTTAAAAACAATTCGTTACACGCAAACAAGTTGTCGTTACCGGCAACGGACAATCGAAAGTTCTAGAACGATTCAATTCGCGCACGCGAGCGCCGCGCTCCGACGAATACGTCACGCGCTGTCACCAATCCCACGCACGGATTTTCTGTCGCGCATGACTGTTACGTTGAACGTCGCTAGAAAAGAATCCAAAGCGCCAATCAATTTTGTACACCTAATGCCACGTAATAATTACGATTGTGGCAAATTTTTATTGGATTTTTCCCAAAAGGGAAAGCTCAGGCCGAAAGCAATAAATGCTTCGATCTCGCCGTCCTCCTACTTACTTCCAAAAGTTCTTAGAGTTCTTAGAGTCATAGTCGCGCTTCGTAAAATCGCCGTGCTAACCGTTTAGTGAAATCGCTATAAACCGAATCTTTCGAGAAGCTTCGAGGAAAATCGCCGAGATTTTCCATCACCGCGATTCCAAGCTCAATTTGGAAAAGGTGACCGCATTTAATATTCTGTTAATCTGATCTTTAATTAATTATATCTTTTGACTTTGTAACTGAATACATTAAAGAAATTCTTTTGTTAAATTAAATGAAACGGAGTTCTCTTCACTGTCGTGCATCATATCAACCTTGTGCCGTTTTCTCACTCGAACCTCTTTCCGCGCGGTGCGCTCTCGCACATTTTCTGGTCCTTCGAGCCGGATTTAAACTAGCGAGAAAGACAGTAAGACAAACGCCGCATCACTTTAAAAATTTCACGATCAGCGCTCTCGCTCTGGTTCGCTCTCGCACAATATATGTATATATATATATATATATATACACAGTAAAAAAATATTTCGTATTTATGTTAAAATCGAATCTTTGTTCAAATTTTTGTGTTGAATTTTTAATATATCCGAATTTTAATTTAACATAATATGATATTATTATTTGAATATTTTGTGTTAAATTAAAATTAATTAACATTTCTCTGTGTTAAGATAACACAATTATTTATATAAATAAATAAATAACAAAAATAATGTAGTTTTAAAATATAAGTTCTACAATAGAAGAAGAAATAAATAAAATATGTGTTAATTTAATATACTATAAATAATTAATTTTACTGAAGAAATATATTTTGTACAACTAATTACATATTTTATATATAAAAAAGTACAGATATTTTGTGTTATTTTCTTTTTGTAACAGTAAATATCTGCTAAATCTATATATTGCATGTTAAATATTACAGAGACATCACCTAAACTAAAAATGTAAAAATAACATTTAATTTTAATTAAATTTAATATTATAAATGTGTCAATTAATGTAAAATTTGTTTTTAAATTGTGTCAAAATATTACGCTTGTATTAATTTTTTATATAATATTTGTGTTACTTTTTAACATATTAATCTTATGTTAAATTAGCGCAAGAATTTGGGTGAACCATTTGGAACATGTGAAATGTGTTAAATTTAACACAAAATTTTTTATTGTGTACACATATATATATATATATATATATATGTGTGTGTGTGTGTGTGTGTGTGTGTATACAGAATAAAATAAGTAATTTTTTGAAGCTTGTTTCGGTTGTTTTTATTTCAATTATTTAACAAAGAATATTAATTTTTTCCTAATTGTCATATTTTAGTCAGTTTGACTTTTATTCACTTTTAACATTATTTATCTGTCACTTTTTGTTTAGTTAAATGATTTATTACTTATATAAATACTTACTTAACTGCTGTTTTTAAATATTTACTTGGAATATTTCTTTTAATATTTTTTGTGCTAAATATTATACAATTACATATGCTACAGATGCTGTACGTGTTTTTTTCCCCGACACTACTGAACAAAATATTTCAGAACCCATTAAATCATGGTTAAGACATGCAAATGAACGTTATATGAAGAAAGAATCGTTGCTCCTTTATTTTTACAAATGAATTAAACACATGTTATAACTATAGACATAGTATAATTAGACCTAGCATTCTCCGAAATTCGAGGAGTGGGGGTAAACTTCAGGTAAAAAGGACGCATACATTGAGATCCAGGTGCGTTCTCTCTCTGCATGCGCGAAACGATCACAATAAGTGCATTCTTTTCTACCTGAACTTTGCTTCCACTTCTTGAATGCGCAGTCTAGATATTATGTCTATAGTTATAACATTATGCAATTTTGTTAAAAAAAAGTTTTGCTCAAACTAGTATAGATGCGTTCGAGAAGATGCTATTAGCGCTATTTCTGTCATTTTTTCCTTGTTTTATGTCTAATAAACAACGAAGATAGAATAACAGATATAGCACTAATAGCATCTCCTCGAACGCACTATAAGTGTTAAGTAGTATTTTTAAACATAAGCTTTAATAATTGCTAGTTTCGACAAGATATAATAAATCTTTACCACTATCAATAATCATATCAATAAATATATTAATCTACGAGTATACGAAGAAATTTAGATCACAATATGAACATAATTTTTGTGAAATTTTACTTAATAGATAATAAGAAATCTTATTTTAGACCGTAACGTGTGAGAACATAATTTTTAATTCTAGATTGATTGTTTACTTAATAGGTATTCTAGGAAGGGTAACACATCAGAAAAATTTGTCGTACAAAATAATTAAGCAGCAATTTCAGCTTTGGATTCTTAATTCAGAACATAAGTTTGATAAGTTCATAAGTGATTCTAGTTACTTTATAATAGAAATTCTTTAAATAGAGAATTTATTTACTTTATAAAATTCTCTTTATAATATTTATACATGTGTCAAAGATGTCTTTTCCATTTTTTATTTTAAGAGACTAAAAATGTCATTTGAAGAAAATGTGATTTACATACGTATTACGTTGAGAATAATTATTTTTTATATGTTTTATATGTTTGTATATTATATATATATATATATATATATATATATATATATATATATATGTGTGTGTGTGTGTGTACATATTAAAAAAATCATTTTAAATAAAACATCTTTTTGTGTTTAAATATGTATACTTTTAATACATCCTGAAATCGTTCTGAAATAGTTCTGAAATAGTTCTAAAATAATCCTGAATACACAGTGCGACAAATATGTTCCTGGACACGAACCACATCTCAGCAACCAGTGGCGACATCTGTGCGTTCAAACATGCATTTTAAAGGTTGAACATTTTGCTATCATCTGTCAAAGTTTCATTCATTTTGGTTGACATATAACGAAGATATGACAGTTCATGTTAAACAAGATTTGGTCGAGGTAGAAATTTTAATATGGAACAAAGAGCAGTGATCAAATTTAACGCAAAACTTGGTAAAAGTGCATTAGAAACATTCCGATTGATGCAACAAGTTTATGGCAGTCAATGTCTAGGTCATACAGCTGTTTTTGAGTGGCATAAGCGTTTTTTGGAAGGCAGAGAGACCCTTGAAGATGACAAAAAATCAGGACGGCCAATTTTGGTTCGAACACCCGAAATGATCGAAAAAGTATGTGATTTTGTTGCAAACGATCGCAATGCATCACTAAAAATGATGGAGGAGGCTTTAAATATCAGTAGAGAAACGATTCGAACCATATTACATGAAGATTTGGGTAAAATGAAGGTTTGTGCGAAGTTTGTTCCACACATTAAGAAGCGATCAAAAATCAGCGAGAATCAATTATTCCAGAGACATCGTTGCAGCAAATAAGCCGCAGAAAATAATTCAAACTTCCTAAAATCAATTGTTACGGGTGATGAAACATAGTGCTTTCAATATGATCCAGAAACTAAGCGTCAAAGTGCGGAATGGAAGTCAAAAAATTCACCACAAGCAAAAAAAGTACGAAAAGTTCCATCAAAAATCAAGACAATGCTCATCACATTCTTTGATAGCAAAGATATTATCCACAAAGAGTTTGTTCCAACTGGCCAAACAATTACTGGTGCATATTATCTCGAAATTTTAAAGCGATTGATGGACAGAATTCATCGTATTCGCCCCGAATCGTGATCCAGAAAATTGGTCTTTGTTGCATGATAATGCACCGAGTCACACTTCATTGATTGTCCATCAATGTTTGGCTCGAAATCGTGTCTCTGTGTTAAACCATCCACCGTATTCACCTGATTTGGCCCCCTGCGACTTCTCAAAATTGAAATTAAAATTGAAAGGACGCTTTTTTGATGACATTCCGACCATCCAATCAGCTTCTACACAGGCACTAGAGGCAATTCTGCAAACTGAGCTAGAACATTTGAATCACTATTGAATCGCTGTAACAAGTGTATTGAAGCCAGAGGAGAATATTTTGAATAATAAAACCAAAAAATATGCATAGTGTTGTTCAATTATGATTTTCAGGCCCTGGCCGGGAACATATTTGTCGCACTGTGTATATCCTAAATTAATTCTTGAAATACTACATATTCTGGATCAATTCTGGTAATGGACATCCGAAAGATTACGACTGGACGTCTTTAGGACTTTTAGGATTGGACGTCCATTAAATGTATGTAGGACATAATGAGGCACTCATATCATAGTCCACAGGACATCCCGAGGACGTACTTGCATTACAATAGGACGTCCTGTGGACGTCCTTGTGTTATTAAAGATATTTCAAGTGTAAAGTGTTTTTTTTATCTATACCTATTTGCTGAGGATAGTAGCTGCGACAGTCAACTGATTTTTTATGAACTGATAATATATGCTTTTATATTCGTTTTAATACTATTTTATTGCATAATGTAGTCTTTTGATACGCCATATGTTTTTACATGACATTCGTGTATTTTTTGCAGTCATTCTGTTAAATTGAAATGTGATATCTCCTTTGTAACGTAAATGCTTTTAAAAATGCGAATAGTCATATATTTAATAACAAAGTTATTAAATAACCATTACATGTGCTTTTGTTAGATTTGTATAATTATATATTCATGTATAAAGCCAGTATTTCAAACATTTTTATATTATTTTGTAATTTATTTTTATATTATTTTGTAATTTATTTTTAAATGTTGATAAGCAGATGTAGATAATTTTTATAAATATTTGCAATCAACATAATTATATACATATACAGCAAATAAATGTTATTATTGATATTGCTGTATAGCAATATCAATTTATGTATTTGCTATACCTATTGGTATAGCAAATTACTTAGATAATCATGTGATTGTCACGATTCGGTTCTCTTAACGATGTATCTCTATTCTGACGGTTCTCTTAACGGTGTATGCGGTTCTTAATTCTTTAATATATTGATCACGGAATACAGTAGTGCTTAGTTAGTCATTCAATTTAATTTGACAATGTGGTTTTTCAAGTTTGAAATTGAAGAGGCTCCTTTAGCTGCATTTTTGAATATTTTCTTTAATAACTTGTAATGTTTTTTTTATATCGCTGAGAATGGCTCGAACGGAAACGTCTGATCTTATTATTTTAGTTGTAAGAACTTTTAAATACACATTGTGTAACGTATAACGCTTGGACAACTGCGTCTTATTGTCTGTTCTCAATCGCTTGTTTTTTATTTGATATTTATTTGTTTACTTTTATTTTATAGAAGCATGTTTAATTTTTTTTTTATTTATTTAAACATGTGTTTTTTATTACATTCATTTAAACATGTGTTCTAATTCTTATTACACTTAAGAAAAATGCTCGTAATAAATCTATATACCAAACATTTGTAACTAAAAAAATTACATGTTATTTTTGATGATAGGGAAAATTATGTAGAATATCTATGAAATAGAATTTCAGTGTATATGTGCTATTCATCATGAAAATGATACATTACATTCGTTAAAAGTATACTTAGCTGTCACGCAATATTCGCTGTCACTTCACCATCGGTGCAGCTTAAAAAGTCTATTACATTAAAAAGCAACTTTCAGTCAGTATTTTTCAAGATATCAGATTAAGTTACCAAGTGGAATCTTTTCATATAGGTAGTCACATTCAAGGTAAATGGAATTTGTTGAAATGTACTTTATTCATATTATAAAATTAATAAATTATGCTAATAGCAAATAATATGCACATATAGTCTGTGCTATAATGTGATAATAATATTACACATAATTTGAAGGTAGATAATTTGAATGTGATAATAATATTACACATAATTTGAAGATTTCTAATATATAATTAATATAACATATTAATTATCATATTTTAGTATAATTATTAGGTGTTGGAATTAATTCGTAGCGTTTTTTAATGAAAGAATGTTATTTATTTCACATGAGCATTAAAAAATACATTAATGAAAGTACTTCCCATCACTTGTAAAACGCTACGAATTAATTCCAACACCTAATATTATTTTACAATTGTATTTCACGTATAATAAGCTTTTATACTTATTTTGTAAAGTATTCATAAACATTCAAATAATTTTTTTATAATGTTCAACGAGATATCTTTAGCTTTGCTATGATTTAATTAATGTAGTTGATAGATTGTTAAGATTATTAATGTTAAATAAGATCTTTTCACTTCCATAGAAGTTTAAATTCAAAGTAAACAATGGTTTCAATAAAGCTAGTATCGTTTGAGGAAGAACTAAAGAAGAATCCCGAATTAAAAGAGTCAGATATACAAATGTTAAGGGAATGGTGCGAAAAGCAGTCTTATCTGCCCAAAATATCAAATAGTGAATTAGCATTGTTCTTGCATAGTAATTATTATCGACTTGAACCAACGAAAACTACTATCGACACCTTTTTCACAGTTAGAACTCACGTACCTGAGTTTTTTTACAATCGAGATCCTATTAACAACAAAGAACTCAAAAAAGCAACTGAAACGGTGTAAGTATATTTACAATTTTTTTTTTTTTTAATTACTCATTATGTTCGCGATAAATTATGTTGTATGTAACAAACAGGATGCAGGAATATTTTTCTCGTAAAGAAATTTTGCGTACAAAGTATATATATATATATATATGTGTATAAAATCATATTATCGACAGAACGAACATAATTTTGGAAGGAACTACTAAAGAAGGTTATAAAATTATTTATGGAAGACTCCTAGATGACGAACCATCGCATTTCGTTTACAACGATACTATGAAATTTCTGAATATGGTGATTGATTTATGGCTCTATATGGAAGGCACTTGTGATGGTCATGTATTGTTAATCGACATGAAAAACGTTTCTCTCGGCCACGTCGGTCGTTTGAGTCCCATGGCCTTAAAGAAATTCCTTTACTATCTGCAAGACGGGTTACCTGTTAGATTGAAGAGCTTTCACTTCATGAATGCTTCTCCGGTAATAGATCTCATTTTGAATATGATGAGACCTTTCATGAAAAAGCAGCTGATGGATATGGTAAGATTGAAATCATTATAAATATATCAATTGTCCAATCCTCCGTTTATTAAAAAATGAAAAATCAATTTCCTATTTAATTAATTTCCTATTTAATTAATTGTTTTAGAAATACTGTATTTCTTTTAAGATACAATTTTAAGTATATTATTAATATTACGTTTTACATTTAAATTTTCTTATTTCTTTTTTATAAATTTAAAAAAAATTTTTTTTTTTAATTAAACCGCTACAGCACGAAATATTACAACAATATTATTTTGAAAGGTTGTAATATTTCATAAAACATTGCAGCAATATTTCTATGTCCGTAAAAATAAAGTATTGCTATAACACATTATGCAATATCTTAATAATTATTTTAGTTCTATTAATTGCTAACATATTATTAAAAATTAAAATGCCTATAATGTCAAAGTTGGATCTTCATTCCTTAAACAATTCAATCTTGAATTACTATATATACTCGCCGAGACGAGGCGAAATTAGCTCAGATCTCGTCTAGATCTCGATTTGGTCTCGAAATTTTCATCTCGTCTCGGTATCGGCCTGGTCTCAACAATAATAATGTCGTCTTGGTCTCGATCTCGAGTCGAGACTCTCGGTCTCGATAATCATAATAAGCGTTTTTTCAATTTCTTCTGTGATCTATGCGATTAAACTTCACTATTATTCACTGTTTTATGAATTAATTAAATTTTTAAACTTTTTTATTGATTTGTGTACTAATAATAGCAGTAATTTTTTGAAAAATAAATGAATATATCTGGTTTAAAGCATATTTTTTAAATGATTTTATTTAAAGTTGCATCTTGTGATTATGTTATTAGAGAAAAGTTATTGAGATTATTTATCATTAAATAATCAATATAAAATTTAGTAATTGCATACACGAAAAATATTTAATATTTGCTAATCTTTATACCAAATTAATAAAAATATAGCAAATTTCTTTCAATAATAACAATGTATATTATTTTATAATTTTTTATAAGTTAATTTTTATAAATGTTTTTCTTTATCAAACATGTTTGTTTATTCATTTTCCTTTATCTTCAACATGTTTTTTCAACGTTAGTGAGTGACGTTATGATCATTTTTAATCTATGAAACATTTCTAGCAAAACAGAAACGTAAGAATAAGATACTTACATCAAATAAGTCTATGCAATTAAATTTATATGATTACGTATATATGTACATGCCTATATATGTGTTAAATGTAGGTGTATAAATGTGTTAATTTACTCGTAGTTTTTAAGTACCAAGATGCACCATAAAGTTCAATAAAATTTTTTAAAATTAAATGTACATAAAACGATTATGAATTATTATTGTTTCTTAAGAAGTAATTTCTTTTTTATTAAACCTAATTTTAAAGAATTTTTAAAACATTTTTTTTTTAATTCATATAATACTACATCATTCATACAATATTCCGACTTCTAACTTCTTTTCCCTTACTATATACGAATATATGTCTATTCGATCCTCGTAGTTTAAGGCCCGGTTTTTTATCACCTGGTTAACTTGTTGATTAAGCTTAACTTGATATTTTATCCAATGAGCTTTATCTGTGATGAAGCTCATTGAGTGAAACAATTATGTAATATTATACAAAATTGCAAATATATCGAACGAAGAATACTTTTATTATATATTAAGTCTTTTTCTTCTGATTGGTTTTCGAAAGTTGTTGAGTTTCTTGTTTAATTAACTCTATCATACGCAATTTTCTTGCTGAAGTGATCGCAATGATTAGATTAAGTACAAGTTAACCAGATAATGAAAAAGAGTCTGAGACTTATATCTTACGCGTTAGAAATTATATTTGACATTATAAAATTCGAGAGTTTCGACGAGACTCTCGGTATCGTCGAGACTCTCGGTATAAAAAGACTCGTATCGGTCTCGAATTCGGACTTTGAGTTTCGTCTCGGTCTCGTCTCGGTCTCGTCTCGGTCTCGGCATCGAGACCAGTTTCGATATCGTCCGAAATACTAATATATGTACCTGCATATATACCATATTATAGTCTTTCGAACTGCGCACCAAATTGTTTTTCTGGACTATAAACGCAATTAAACTACTCTAATAATCGCGAATTAAATTGACAAGCAATTTTAATAATTTGATGCCCACAAATAGCACAAAAGTGTAAAAATTAATTAATTTCTATAATTCTATAATTCTAGTTTCATATGCATACTATGAATGATACTTTGGAGAAATTTGTACCTCTCGAAGTTCTTCCAAACGAAGCAGGTGGTCAAGCTGGACCTGTAAGAGACTTACATGATAAACAAGTGAAAAAATTGATAGATCATGTTGTCTGGTTCCAAGAAGATGAAGCTAATCATCGTGTTAATGAATCGCTACGACCGGGCAAGGCAAAGACAGCAACGGATTTATTTGGCGTTGAAGGAAGTTTTAAGAAGCTTGAAATTGATTGATGGAATCATATTTTGCAACACCAATGGTATTATTGATCTTATATTTAGAACACAATAACACAGTTTTCGAAAATGAAAATATTATTTAACATTTATTATTATATAGAAAGGACAGTTTTGCTAAGTATATACAAATTTAGCTAGATACAGATCTGAAAATAAAAATAATTTTATTAAATTATCGAAATAATTATGTAAAATGATCAAAATAATTGTTAGAATGTAAAAATTTCTTGCAACATTGCTCAATGCTCATTATGCTTGAACATCCTTTATAATTATTATATTTTAACCTTCGTAATAATTTTAAGTTTAACGAAATTATTTTCAAATCTGTATATCTAACTAAAATCAACCGATGCGGTAGTGTCGCGATGCCAAGTGCATAAAAATATAAAATGGGTCATTTGACGGATCGCTTGACCGCTTGACATGTGAACGTCATTACGTATATGTTCGTACCGTTACCAAATTCGCGACACTGCCACTAGCTTTGTCTAGAGTTTTGACATCAACAAACTGTAGATTAAAATTATTTAGAAACTAAAACCGCAATCAAAAATCTAAAAACATTTTTATTATATAATGTCATCGGTATCTCTCAATGGCGATCAGTCCGAATAAAATTAGTGCAGCTGATATCGAGATCGTGTCTCGAAAAGAGATTATTTCAACTTTTCAAATTTTTTCAGTAGTACATATATATAAAGCGTTTTGTCCATTAAGCTGCTGTTCATAATGCCTTCATGCAATTTTGATTCTAATATAAAATTAAAATAAAATTAGCAGCAAAAGTAAATCTTGATATGCATACGAATGTAATTTATGTAACAGATAAAGAGGGAGAGGGCAGGAGAGAGCGAGAGAGAGCGAGGGAGAGAAGGAGAGAAGGAGAGAGGGAGGACGGGAAGGGGAGAGAGAGGGAGGGAGAGATTGTGGAAAAACAACAGTGTAAAGGAGAGAAAATGAGAGCAAGGAGAAAATGAGAAAAGGCGCGCGCGCGCGAGAGCAAGAGCAATTCTTGATATTAAATCCATACACTCGTAAAAAATTTGTATTAGTGATAATACTTATAAAGTTAACGGTGCAATTCTTTATCATGATAAAAATGTAAACGAAGGATATTATACAAATTTATTGTGAGCTAAAGATACAAAATGTATATCTGTAAATGATTTAAAAATTGAAATATGTAAGTGGCCTTGAAATGTTAAGCATATATATTTTTCTTGGGACAAATCTAAAGTTAAATTAACAATAAATGAGTTAAATCAATACAATATGATTTAATATTAAATAAATATAAATTTACAAAATAACAATTTTACAAATAATTTGTTCATTTTTAGAAGATTTAAATTCTATATTATTACATTTTCAAAAATTTAAAAAAGCAGTGAAATCTCTAAAAAAATCTTTTTAAAAAAAGAAAAAATATACGCCAAGTGCATAAAAAAGATATTAAATATATTCTTCTTAAAACGGATATGAAATAAATATAATTAGCCAAGTATTTCATTATGTTAGACACATAAGATATGTACATTGAATGTAACTAAAATTGTCAATGTATTAATATAAAATTGCTAATAGATGATAGAAAACTTGGCATACTCAGGTAGCATTGTTATACTTTTATGAATATATTATTTCATAGTATTAACATTATAAATTAAAATGTAATGGTGACATAATTTGTAAGACATGGAAAATATATTCATAAATAATAGACGTGATATAAGTTATGCAAAAAAATGTGTAATAATATTGATAATATATAGACATAGAAACATTATAGATACGAATTTACAAGATTAGTAAGCAAATATTAACATCTCTTCTTTGTTGAATTATTATTTTTATAGTTCAATTATTTTTTTCCAGTTTTTTTTCATTATAATGCATTGACAATTTTATATTAATATATTGACAATTTTAGTTACTTTCAATTCATCTTATGTGTCTTGCGTGATGAAATATTTGGCTAATTACATTTATTTCATAGGTTTTTTATTAAGAAGACTGTATTCAATCTTTTATTAAGAAAACTGTATTCAATTTTTTTATGCACTTGGCGTATATTTTTCCTTTTTTTAAAAAAATTCTTTTATAGATATCTAACAAAATAGTTCTTTCTATGTTATAACACTGTATTATATAATATTTAGTTAATTTTAGTAACATTAAATATAATTTAGTATATAGTAACAACTGTATAATTAATTACGAGTAGATTAGTTGAAACGTATAGTAGATGAATATTTATATTACAAATTACGATTGCATATACAAGTCAAAGTCAATTATATTAGTCTTACTTTACATTTACTTACATAGTAATCAGATTTCTTATTTACTTTATATTATATATTATTCATATATTGTATTATTATATGAATGTATAATTATATTTATACAGTAATCATATTGATTATTCAAGGAAACAAAAGTCAACAAAAAATTAAAATGACATCAAAATGATTTTATTTTGATGCTTAAAATAAATAAGTAGTCAAATATTGTAACCAAAAGTCATCATTTTGACATAAAGTCATTTTGATTTTCTCTTGATTTGATGTGTTCCTTAGATATTTAATTCCAGTATTTATAGTAATTGATAGTGCGTGGGGATAAAATTATCTTTACTTTGAGTACTTTATTTATACTTTTGAGCTTGAAATTATCTTGTTATGTTAGTTTCAACAAAGATTAATGCATGTATATATTATTTAATTTTAAATATATAATTCATATTAAAAAAGTTTTTGTTCTCATTTAAAATAATCATAAGCATTTGTATACTTTACGTATATAAATATAATATTTTAATTAAATATAAAACAATCACATTGTGATTCAATAAATAAACAAAGAAGGGCCACGAGCCAAACTGGAAGTTAATGCTATATATTAAATCTCATATAATATATATAAAAACAAACGTTTCAATCTCTATCGAGTCATTCTCAATATTTAAATATCGCCTAAAATGTTAAACCGAATACAATTTATGATGAACTATAAAATAATATAATAATCTCTAATTCTTATCTTACACGTTTTAGATATCACTCACAGTTCCACTTATGTGATGAAATGAATCGGCAGTCAATCATACCATTCAATGATCAATGCAAATAAAAAAATGTGCAGATTTTTAACAGTGTGAACCAAATTTTATGTGAGCGTGGATAAAAATACTTAATAAATTAATAAGTACATTTAATAATAAAATTGAGTTTAAGGTGATGTAACAATTAACAAATCTAAATTCTATTTTGATTGTAATAATATTGTAATTTATTGTAGAGGAGACCGGGGCTAAAAGTTTCGATTTTGAGAAAACATAAAAAATGACAAGAAAGTAATGTAGTTATTTTCTTCATTATTAGACTAATTTATTGTTGAATTTATTGTACCTTAAAATTCTCAGCTTATATAATATTTAATGTATTGTAACAGATTTTTTATAGGAAGTCATTTATTTGTGACTGGTCGAAGCGGAACTTCTTACCCCCTTCGCGGGGGTAGTTGTTATTGCATTGGAGTAAGTTATTACTACAAGATGTACAACTTTGCTTCCGCCGTTTTCCTATAGATGGCTTTAGTGGTAAGTGGTGGTCGAAATAAATAGATCATAGACGTCATACAATAAACTTGGGCATCTGCCAACATAATCTCATAGAAACATTAGTCGGTTTGTGTCTGCATCATAAAGTTATTCTCGATTGAAAATGTCAGTTTACGAGCCAAATTTTCATCATTTGCGGCAGGTTTTAATTTTCTGCTTCAATATGAAGAAATCTGCGGCTGAGGCTCATCGAATGCTCTCAAATACTTATGGTGAGGCCGCTATTAGTGAAAGAACGTCGTGAGTGGTTTCAACGCTTCAAGAACGGTGATTTTGACGTCGAAGATCGGCATAGCGGTGGAAGAGAGAAGGTTTTCGAAGATGCAGAATTGGAGGCATTACTTGATCAAGATTCGTGTGAAAATCAAAAAAATTTCGCACGATCATTAGGAGTGACTCAACAAGCCATTTCAAAACGCTTCAAAATCATGGGAATGATTCAGAAGCAAGGAAATTGGGCCGTTGAAACCGAGAGATGTTGAACGGCGTTTGTTTGCTTGTGAACAGCTGCTTGAAAGGCAAAGACGGAAGGGATTTCTGCATCGCATTGTGACTGGGGACGAAAAATGGATTCATTACGATAACCCCAAGCGCAGAAAATCATGGGGAGTTCCCGGTCATGCTTTCACGTCGACGGCCAAACCGAATATTCACGGCTCCAAGGTCATGCTCTGTATTTGGTGGGACCAGCTCGGCGTATTATGAATTGTTAAAACCGACTGAAACAATCACAGGCGATCAGTATCGAACGCAATTGATGCGTTTGAGCCGAGCATTGAAAGACAAACGGCCGCAATACAACGAGAGACACGATAAAGTGATTTTGCAACATGACAAAGCTCGACTCCATGTTGCGAAAGTGGTCAAGACATATAATAAAAAATAAGAGTTGCTTTTAATAAAATATTCTAATTTCATTTTCTAATAAAGTAAAATATAATTTTATTAATAATATTTATATGTTAAGCTCCAAATCAATAATTATATTCTATCTTTAAATAAATATCAAAACAATATAATAATCATAAATGTTATCTTTGATATAAAAAGAAAAATCTTGTCAGCCTTATATGTTTATTTGAACTTGCTTATTGAGATTTACACTTATGATAAGTTATTAATAATGTTAAACCTAATATAATTAATTAGCCTTCTTGAGGATCACAAATCGTTACATGACTCACCGGAATCAGTTTGGACAAATGTATGATATCATATTTATGTCTTTTATACATTCACAATGAGCTCAGTTTTTGCAAAGTATACATTCGATCCACTCTTCTCTGAGCTGTGATTTGGAATATGCATCACAACAAATATTGCAATAATATTCAAAGTTGTTTTCTTCTTTTCGTTCTTGAAGAATCTCCCGTTTAACTGGATTTTTATCTTCCCTTTTCCTTTTTTCAGCCATGGGAACGGCTATAGTTGTCAAAAATAGTTAGAAAAGTGAGTTTTATTCTCGAAAAAGTGAGAAAATATTGAGTCGATAAAAAAAAATGAACCTTCTTAAGATTAAAAAATAAATGTTTCTTAAGAATTTGAATGTTTTTTTCAATATACCTTCTCAAAAAATTAAATTTCAGAAATAAAACCAATAACAGCATATAACAGGATATGTATATGAAACCTATTCTTGTACAAAATTAGACTTAAAATACATAGATTAAGCCATTATGAAAGAAAAATTTTCACTTCCTACCCTTACTATTGCAATAACGGCAATAAAACAAATTTTTTATTATAATTTTTTTCTATTTCTCTAATCTAGGAAAAATTATGAAGATTAGTGAGAGAGAGAAAGAGATGTTTTGATATTAAAAATTGGCAATAAAAAATACCGGAAAATATTGTCAGTATTTTTTACAGATTTATAAAATAGAAATTATAATTTTTAAAAAATTACAAGTTTATAACTGCCAAATATAAAAAGTGTAATGAAGTTACACTTTTGCATAAAAACTTGAGGAAATTTCATATTTTTAATTTCTCTCTCTCTCTCTCTCTCTCTCTCTCTCTTTCATTGATGTTTAAGAATCTAAAATAATTTGGAAGGGTTCCGATAGCGCACATCGTTAATTGGCCAATTTAAAAAAAAATTTTCATTAATAAAACAATGAAAAATTACTAAGCACTGGCCGATGTGAATGGATGTGCTATTGAACTAACAGGACTCTTCCAATAATTTGAGGTGAATATTGTTAGAAAGATATTGTCATAAAAAAACATGAAGTTAATTATTTGGTTTTTACTTAATTTGATAATTATAAATTTAGTGAATTTTAAAAAATGTTTCTTAATGATTGAAACATCACTAACTTTTTAATAATTTTTCATTGATTAAAAAAAAAGAAAAAATTACGATAAAAATTTTTTGATTATCATTATGGTAATATTAAGGATGAGGGGTGAAAATAAGGAAAAGAGGTTTTCTTTCATAGAAGTCTGATAATCGACGTACGTCAAATTTAAATTGTTACAGAGATTCTTTTCATATCTGCCTTTTTAAATTTTGTCTTTAACTTTAGTGTGGATATTAACACTACCGTCCATAAATTTAAAAATATTTGCAATTTTCTTATAATTTATAGAAACTTATATCTCAGTGAAAAAAAATTATAAAGAAATTTCCAAAAATATATATAAAAAACAAAAAATAGAACTTTAAGACTCCTGAGTACTTATTTCAGCCATATTGAATCGTGACCTCATAAGCGAGGAATGTGTTATAGCGACACGTTGACTTTTCTTGCATACCATTTGTAAATAAAGATAATTTGAATAAAATGAAATGATAAGATCGCTTTAACACACTTGCAAAAATGGACGAAAACTATTCTTATTTCCCTTGACAGTCAGTAAATAGTCATAAAAAGCATGTAAAGTGCGTTTACTAGTTTTTATTTAATGCGCATATATAGGCTATTTTCACCTCACGAGCCTTTTCCTAACGATCAGGAGAGATAAGGAGAATCTTTGTCCATTTTTACAAATGTTTTAAAGCGATCTCATTATTTTGTTTCATCTAAATTCTCTTTATTTATAAATGGTATAAAAAAATGCGAGTCAGAGAGCAGTAATGCGCGGCAGCATTTTGCAATTACAGGTTTTGAGTCGTCATGTTCTCTCTCAGGTTTCTCTCTGGCAGTAATCTTGCAATAATATTAAGAATTTGCTAATATTGCATGATAATACGTCAGTAATATTGTATAAATATTGCTGCAATATTAAATGACAAATTAATCGCAGAAATATTACTGCGATTTTTATAATATTACAGTAATATTAGGCAATATTTCTACATATTATGTTAATATTTTGCAATATTCCGATAATATTTTATATACTGTAGTAATATTGCAGTAATATTATATAGTAATATGCCAATAATATATTAATATCACTATAATAATAAATGTTTGCAAAAAATTTATTGCAGAAATATTTCTGTGATATTTCTTCAATATTGCTGCAACATTATAATATATTACAATAATTAATCCAGTTTTATTAATTGTTAAAATGTTATTGCATAATATTGCACTTTAAAGTACGTATAATAAAGTCATGATAAAGAAAGATTCAGAGGCCTAGAAAGTACTTCCAAAAAGTGAAATCTCCGGGAGACACGCCAACTCGATTTGCGTATTCCTTTTAATAAGACTGTTGGACGTTTTCTTCTTACGAGTAGCGTGTCCCTCTCATGGCTAGGCTGCGTACTTACCTCTTCAACACAAAATATTGCAATAATATTTCAATAATGCACGACATATATGATGATAATTGCGACATTGCTGCACTATTACTAAAACTAAAACATTTTATTGGAAATATTGCTACAATATTACAAAAATTGTAATTTTAATTTTGTAGAAAATATTGCAATATATTGTTGCAATATTACAATAAATTAGTATGCAGACCCATCACGAAAGGGATCTCAAGAAGAAAATGCCCAGAAGTTCTATAAGAAGGAGTATGCAAATTTCTTTTATAAATCGAATAAACGAGCCTCCTGGAGATTCCTTTTATGTTTTCTAGATTCCCGAATTTTTTATCATAATTTTATCGTATGTATTTTGTAATATGATGCTAAACACACAACACACAATAATATGTTAGCAATTAATAGAACTAGAATAATTATTGAAATATTGCATAATTTTGCAGTAATATCTATGCAATATTTCTCTAAATATAATCTAAATATAATATTAGGTGTTGGAATTAATTCGTAGCGTTTTTAATGAAAGAATGTTATTTATTTCACATGAGCATTAAAAAATACATTAATGAAAGTACTTCCCATCACTTGTAAAACGCTACGAATTAATTCCAACACCTAATATATAATTATAACACTGTAAATTGCAATATTTTTTACAAAATATTTTTCAATACTGTTGCAACTGTTACGTCCAAGCTCCGCATGCATGTAGCTGAGGGAGTGAATGCAATAAAAACCGAATTATTAAATCGATTTGTCGTATCCAGGCTCCGGATCGCAAAAGAGCTGTTGGAAAGGATCGACGCAAATCGGGAGGCACTTCGCTTTATCGTGAGCCATCCTAATGAGTCGGGGGTGGAGGACGAAGTGAAAACCTCAATTCGTGCTCTGCTAAGCGGATTCACAGTCGAATGTACTTTTAGTTTAAAGGGCCCAAACTGGGTCAGTATGCCACGACGACGTACTTTAACACCAGATATGGCAGTATATCCGTATGCCCTGGCTTTCGGTCATGGAACTTAATCCAAGTGACCGGGGAGAGGGCGAAGTGCAACCGCGGGAGCTTACAATTAATACAAGGAGAGGTTTTTCAAATTAACAAATGAGGATTAAATTTATAATACTAATATAATAAAAGAAATATTTAGCAATACATTTTTGTTATACAATTTCTTTGGTTTGTTTCGTTTTGGTTAAGTATGTTTTTATGTGCGTGTGTGAAAGTATCGTGTGGCAGAAGGAAGTTACGGAGAGGATAGCGAAGAAATAAAGAGTGAAGGAGGTTTTTAGTGAGTGGATTTGAGAGAATTCGGCCTGATTTTTCTCGAATGATAGTATTAACAGGCGGAGCCTGGACACGAGCGAATAATTGACAGGGGCGATCAATTATCGTGAAGCGACAGCGACAGAGATTGAAATTATAGCGTAGACTGCAATGATTTTATTTCTTTACTTTTATTTACCTTGGGAACTCAAAAGGGAGAAAGAAAGAAAGAAAAATGTTACGTCCTACAGACGCCACGATTTTTTTCTTCGCCGCGACTATGGTTGGCGTCTACGAGACTCGAGCGGCGCCTTCTGATAACGGACTGACAGAATTGAAAAAGGGACCGGACATGCGCCGCGAAAACTCGTAAATGTCAATCAACCTGGAAAGAATAATAACCTTAATGTAGGCCCGAAAAGGGACAAGATTGCAAAGACATTATAAATGTACCGAAGTCATGCAATAGTAAAAATCTAGGCTTTATCATCCGAGACTGACTAACAATTTTATCTTAGAAAACAGGCGCCATGTCGCACTTAAAAAAAAAACGTAACCGCATAGCATAACTTCCAACAGGAGCATTATCTGAAACCAGACTCGCAACTGACAATGGTAGCATGGTAACCATCTGCTTATCTAGTCATATTTTTCGCGAGAATAACAGAATTCGTCATCCGTCTCGGAGCAATCTTGGCTCTTTAAGGAAAACCATAAATCACTTTCTCTTCTTCTCGAAACTATTCTACATACTTTAAATCAACAATGATAGAACGTTATAAAAATCTCGCGTGACATTACAACTAACTTTAGCATCCTAAACAAAGGACTTAACACCCTTTTTTCGGGGTGTTAAATAGAGGTCCCGCGGAAGCACAGAGCGTCAGTAAGAAATCTTGAAGCACCCGGTTCACGTCAGTACCAAATTTTGAAGCACCCGGTTCACGTCAGAACGAAATCTTGAAGCACCCGGTTCACGTCAGTATCAAATTTTGAAGCACCCGGTTCACGTCAGTACAGAATTTTAAACCATTCAGTCTACGTCAGTGGAGTTTGCGCTTAGTTACTCACTGTCTCGGACAGTGAAAATCATTATAACCCGCGCTAATCACGCCAATTCGCGATCCCGTCTGAGTGTGAACTTGTGTAATCAAGTGTAATCAAATCGCACTGAAGTTAGCCATACGCCACGGCGACTGCCCTTCAGACGCTCTTCGCTGATAACGGATCTCCTTGGCCACTCGCCCAGAACCTATCCGATATCTTGAGAACAGCTACTAAATAAGTCATAATTATTTACAGTCCACCGTCGCGTTTCCCATGGAAAAATACATTCATTGTACACACACGCGCGCGCACACACACATACACGCATTCATCCACAAGATAGTATATATTTTTTCTATAGATAATATATATTTTTTATGTAAAGAGAAGTTATAATGTACAAAACCTTTGTTTATTATTTTATTAATAAATGTAACTTAAGGTATTCCCCTGTCTTTTATTAACATCACCTCTCGCATTCACTTCCCTCGAATACCTGAGATCGCACGAGGTCCAGTCCCGGGTCAAAGGGATTAAGTTCCTTGATCGAAAAAGTAGGACCGACGTTCGCACTGTTTAGCGGAACAGGTGTCATAGCGTCCCTTCGGACGTTGACCCACATTCCGGGACTTAAAAAGTGCGTACGACTCACAGATGTTTGCCTCCGCGCGTATACCTGTGAGATTGAGTCTGTCCGTCCTTTCATACCCTCTCCATTCTCCCTCATTGTCTCCTTGACCAAATTTTCAGGGTTTGGACGTAACAAAAGTATAAAAATAAAATAAAAGTAAATGAATAATAAAAAGAAATAAAATAAAATAATGAAATGAATTACCGAAAGAAAAAGTGAGAGGGACCAAAGAAGAGATATACCGACTTACTACTGAGATACTCATGGGGATCCTTTGTGCGAGATTGATGATCTTTCTTCAGTACTGACTCTAAATCTTAAATCTAAAGTCTTGCTGGCCAAGGTATGTGAGGTCGATAGAATTTCTCTTGCACTGCTTCTAAACTATGAGTTTTAAAGTGGCCGATTAAGAAAATAAGAACTTCAGATCACTACGTCCGTCCCCAGAGAGAAATTAGGAAAAAAAGGCGCTGAGTCTCGCGGAACCGGAATATTTATAATAATCTATTCTGATTAAGCGCTCTGTTTGGTGGATAGGTTCATTAATTAGGTAATAGGACCCTATTGCCCTTTTTGCCCATTTTTTGCTTTCTAATTGATCAAGGGAAAAACATTGACCGGAATCTATAGCGTGTGAAAGTATCATCCTTAATTTTATGATCTTAAAATTTATTTATTTATTTATTTATGAGAAAAGCACACGTGCAGTACATCGAGAAAGCGCACGTGCAGCGTCGGCACGGGATCACCCAAGACCTAACCCTGAACGTCGCATGTCGCTTCTTAGATTTTATGATCACGGAGGATCTCGTAAGAATCGTCCACGACTTTACCGTTAAAAAGTATCTTGGCGCCGGTCTTACGCTTCCAATGACATATTTATTATTATTTTAGCCGCAGTGTTTTTTTTATTCCGCCGCTTATACACGTGCACCGATTTTTAGTTTATCTCGGAGCAACATTTACATTTACTGCATTCTTTGTTTTAACTTTTAATGTGAGAAAAGAAAATTTTTAGTCTTCCCTAGACTATAACGCTCAACTTGTTCGTTATTTGTCTTTCGTTAGCTATCTTTTTATTTCAACGAATTCCAGATTTCCACGAAAGAAAAGAGTCGTGAGAGTCCGCTAGACGTAATAATATATTCAATAAAATATAAAAATTTCAATATTACAGCAATATTGCTGCAATTTTTGTAATATTGTGCACTATTAAAATATTGCAATATTGCTGCAATATTTCGTACTGTACAGGGATAATGACTATTCTTAAATTTTTATTTTATTGTTTAAAATAAAAATTTATAAATAATCGTTTTCTTAATTTTTCTAAACCTTTTATAGGTTTACTATTGTATTTTAAATGGCAAATATTAAAATATCGACTTGTATATATATTTCAATGATGTATTATTTGGCTCCGCGCATAATAAAAAAAGTTAAGAACAGAAGAAAAATATTAAGTATTGGAGAAATAAAAAAAATTGTAAAAGAACATTAAATATAACTGCAATAGATACAAATAATATATATATATATAATATATAGGGAGTTGCATTAAAAGCCGCTGTTCACGTTTAGATGACAGTAGCTGCGTATATTATGGTCAGAGACATCTGCTACTTATATCATTTTGAAGTGCGAACATTTCCTACTAAAATTCAGTCAACAAACGTCATCCTTGTTTGTCACATATGTGCTTTTCTATAACTGAATTAAAATGGAACGTGATAAGTTGTTTTTCCGATGTGTACTTCTACATTATTTTGATTTGAAAAAAAGTGCAGCTGAAACTCATCGATTGCTTGCGGAAATTTATGGTGAATCTGTTCCATCGGAAACAGTATGTAGAGACTGGTTTCGACGATTCAAAAGTGGTGATTGTTCACGACAAACAACGAACAGGTCAACCGAAAAAATTCGAAGATGAACAACTGCAAGCTCTATTGGAAAAAAATCCAACTCAAACACTCAAAGAATGTCTCAACAATTCAAAGTCGATAAATAAACTATTTTACGACGTTTACAAGCTATGGGAAAGATTCAGAAAGAAGGAAAATGGCAGCCACATGAATTGACCGAAAATGCCATTGCCAATCGTTTAAACATCTCAATTTCTTTGCTTGCAAAGCATAACAAGAAGAGTTTCTTGTGGCGTATCGTGACCGGCAATGAAAAATGGATCTTTTTCAACAATCCAAAACGCAAAAAATCATGGGTTGATCCTGGTCAACCATCAATATCGACTCCAAAGTAAAATATCTACGGTCACAAAGCAATGCTCTGTATTTGGTGGGATATGGAGGGTGTCGTGTATTATGAGCTGCTTAAACCGAACGAAACAATCACCGCCGAGGGTTATCGACAATTGGAACGTTTGAATGATAATTTGATGCAAAAACGACCATCAATCGCAATTGCATCAAATCGTCGAAAGGTGATTTTATTTCATGATAGCAACATGTTGCTATAGCCGTGAAACAAACACTGATGGATCTCGAATGGGAGGTTCTCCCGCATCCAGCGTATTTTCCGGACTTAGCACCAAGCGATTATCATCTGTTCCGATCGATGCAATATGCTCTGAAAGATACACACTTCCATAATTATAGCGAAGTCGAAAATTGGGTTGCTGAATGGATTGACTCAAAAGACAGACAATTCTTTCGTCGTGGAATTCAACTTCTGCCTGAAAAGTGGCAAAAAGTCTCTAGCTTCGGAGGGAAAATATTTTGATATTATTTGAGATATTCATATATTTTATTGTAAGTGCTGAAAAACAAAGTGCTAGTATTAAATAAGTGCTCAAATACAAAGAAAAAAAGCGACTTTTAATGCAATCCCCTAATATATATAAGACACAATATATAGCTTATTTATATTCATATTGTGAATTATTATATATTCAATCTGTATTCCTAATTTTTTTATATTTAATATTTAATATTTATTCAATAATAAATTAAAACATAGTATTATTTATAGGAAGATGGCGATAAAATATTGTAACATAAAATTGTAACATTTCAACGCTATTGCAGTAATAATGCACAATGCGCTAAACTGCAATATAATAATTGAATGATATTGATGTATTATTACAGTGCAATGTATCATATTGCAATATTTGAATGATATTGCGGTAATACTTCATTGCGATATATCATACTGCAATATTTGAAGGATATTGCTGTAACATTGCATTATAATATATCACAATGAAATATTTGGATGATATTGCGGTAATATTGCAGAATGATATATCATATTATAATATTTCAACAAAATTACTGCAATATTACATTGTAATATATTGCAATGTAATACCTCAATGTAATACCTCACCGAGCGCGCGGGCCGCGAGGAGCGGGGCTTATCGTCGCGAGCATCTAAGCTCAAACGGCGCGGCGCGCCTGCTAGGCCATTCCCTCTCCTCGCGGCCCGCGCGCCGTGCGCTTGATGGGCCGTACCTTCGACAATAGTAAGTCAAGCGGACGCGCGTATTCGGCTATCTTTAAATGTTAATATCTCGTTAATTATTGCGAGCATTACAAAATGGTAAAGGACTTTTCTACTCAATTTAGTCCACTCTACCTGCTCGGGACGAGTGGGGCCATATATTCATGCCATCCTGTATATTAAACACTTTAGATTATAAATATTGACAAACTGTATGTGAACACTAGGCGCTTGAGAGAAGCGCTGGCAAGTATTAATATAAACTATCTCTTTGTCTTTCACATACTTAAATATGCTAATTTCATTAAATTATAAATTAAAATGATAAAATTAAAATAGATATTGAACCCTTTGAATATTGGATTGCATTTTAATTCATTGATAAAATTGTTAGAGAAATTTCGTAAAAGAACGGACTTAAACAATAATTACGTGAGATAAGTATTATAAAATTATTGACATACAAATCATACAATTATTTCAGTACGTTGAATTCTAAGCGTTTCATACAATTCGACGTACTGAAATACTTGTTAGTCTTAATCGTATATCAATAGGCGTTATAATACTTGTGGTACGCAATTATTCTCTAATTTCTCAATTTTACAAAAATTCCTCTAACATTTTATCTGCGCTCGTAGTATTTATTACATACTTATGAGAAGTTTTATGAGAAACGTGATTATGCTTTTTAGCATTCAAAGAGTTATAAATGTTTAAAACAAAATTGTAAGCCGAGTACACTTTAAAAGCTTATTATTATCTCAATTATAAAATTGTTATTACCTTGTAGATGTTCAATGATTCCACTTTGCTCTAGCTTCTTGAAACAGTTGGAGGAATAAGTTTGGATGCACCGTAATAATACTCGACACAACAACTATTTACTGTAATTCACTTCCATGATTCAAATATTAAATATCTTTTAAGTATATCTAATCACATGTTTCCACGATGAAATTATTCTTTTATAAATTATGTCACGTTTCGTTTAAGGACAATACGTTCATTTTGAATCACCCTTACACACACACACACACACACACACACACACACACACACACACACACACACATATATATATATATATAAATATATAAAACGTATATATATACTTTATGTGTGGCTTATATTTTGATGACGTTGATGATAATGAACACGTTGGCGACTTCGATGTTTTTTCCCCAGAGCATTTCCAGTATTTAGCTTTTTCCTTCGATAGTGGGGAACTTGGTAGACAAGGGACAGTATCTCTTTTGCTCGACCGATTTTCGATGTATTCTTTTACTTAGTCTATGCTTAACGCTCATAACTAAAACTTACGATTGAATAAAAAAAAGTCTTATATATTGCCTAAATATACTGCTTATGCACTATCAGATCGGTGGACACGTCGCAACGCGTATAAGAGAATCAATGTTTCAGTCATATGCATACATACATACGTACATATCTACATACATATATACATACAGATATACACATACACACATACACATATATACACATACACACATACGAGGTGTGTACAAAAAATTCGTGCACTGTATTTTATTCTGCCAACGTGGTGACGCTGTAAGCTTGTACAGTGCAACGTCTCGGGAGAAGCGTTACGTGTTCTTAGTAAAAGTTAGATCACGGTCGAGTGAGATCTCTGTTTTTCGTGTTTGTTTTTATTAACATACTTTTAGTCGTATTGGCAGAATGGAGCGAGACGTTTTAACCGAGTAGAACCAACATCAAATTTCTCGTAAAACTTGGCAAAAACGGCCAGGAAATTCTTCAAATGTTAGAAATGATGTATAGTGAGTCTGCCATGAAGCATAGAACTGTGTATAAATGGGTGAGGTATTCAAAAATCAAGACCATGCTCATAGTTTTTTTCGATATTTGTAGAGTCTAGAACGTATTCATCATGAATACGTTCCAGAAAGTGAATCTATTAATGCAAAATTCTATGTTGAAGTTTTAACCCATTAGCTGCCACGATCCCAATTTGGGGATTTTGGAATTTTACGTACACCACTCGGCGCCAAAAATATATTTGGTACACCTGACAGTTTCATTCTATATATATCAGTCAATATTGTGTGTAGCAGAAAGTGTGTATTCTGTGCTTCGTTTCTTTACAACAAGCGAACAAATTTGAAATTCGTCTGTAAGTTGAACGGAACAGAATTGTCATATTTGAAGCATTATATTTTTGGTTTGGTTTTTATATTATAATGAAATACCATACATAAATACCATACATAAATATGTAATTTAGAAATTATAGTAACGATCTGTTACTTACTCAGTCTTTTGTTTTTTATTGAAATGATTTTATTGATCATTTTATAACAATACCCATTTGGGGATTGTGGCAGCTAATGGGTTAAAGCGTCTGCGTGTGCGATGTACACGATCCGAATTGTGTGCAAAGAACGCATGGATTCTGCATCAGGACAATGCACACCGCGTTCGTTACGCGCGAGTTTTTGGCCAAAAACAATATCACTACCATAGATCACCCTCTCTATTCATCTGATCTAGCATCCTGTGACTTCTACCTGTTCCCTAAAGTAAAAAAATATCATGCGGGGTGAACATTTTTTGGCTGTTGATACCATAAAACGAGAAACGACGAAGCTCTTAAAGGAATTGACAAAGGAAGACATGCAGCACTGCTTTTAGGAACGGGAGAAGCGTTGGATCAAGTGTATTCTGTCAAGGGGAGAGTACTTCGAGGGTGACCATATCCCCGTTACAGAATAATTTAATTTGGATTTTTGGTGAACCGAGTGTACGAACTTTTTGTACACACCTCGTATACATATACATACATACATACATTAATTCATTCATATATTCACACATGCTTACATATAAATACATGTATTACAAAGGAAGGGAAAAGAAATACATAATAAATACGTTAATGTATTTTTATTTAAAAAATATTTTTGTGCAACCAGTTATATTATATATATTTTCAATACATTTTGTAACGCGCAATTCTTAACATGTTGTCACATCGCATAGTATTAGTAACATCATATTACAAAGATTATGTGTTTTGCGGGTTTCTCCTTCATGTCCATTCTTGGAATGCCAACGTTTCGTGAACCTTACAGTCGCCTCGCCTTCACAAGGAGCAGTCTGATACTGAGCTGTTTCTCCGCGTCGTTCCTTTTATATTACGCTATTTGTTGGAGTGGTGGGAGGAAAGAAGAGAATTATAGGTGCGGGGAGGGGGAGAGATGGGGAAAATTGATCGGTCTTCAGTAACCGAGAGAATGGAAATCTTTTAAAAATTTTTTAATCATTTTTTATCATATTTGAAGTTCTGTTTCGATGTGTGTTCTGATAATGCTGACTGCGTTTTTTAGCCTGACATCACGTTGGTGTTCTTTTATTCGTTGACCATTCTTCCGGTTTCTTCAACTATACTTGCCCGCAGGAACAAGATATTTTATATAGTCCTGCGGAGCTAAGTGGAGGTCTTTGATTTTCAGAATTTCTTAAGATTTGTCCTATCTTTTTGGTTGGTTTAAGATAATTCAGATATTGTGTTTGTTTAATATCTTGCCAATCTGATCCTATTGTTCCTTTCACATATGGGAGAATGGATAGGATCTTTAGGTTACATCAGAGACCGTTGTCTTGTTTGCATGTTTACTGATTATGTTACGTCCAAACCTTGAGAATTTGGTCAAGGAAACAATAAGGGAGAATAAAGAGGGAGTATGCAAGAGTGGTTAGACTCAATATCATAGGTATTCGCACAAAGACGAACAGCTGAGTCGTATGCACCTTTTCGGTCCCGGAATATAGGTCAATGTCCCGAAAGGACGCTATGACACCTGTTCCGATGGACAGTGTGAATGTCGGTCCTACTTTTTGAGTGAAGGAACTTAATCCTTTTCACTCGAGACTGGACCTTGTGCGACTTTAGGTCAGAGAGCTAGGAAAGTGAGTGATAATTTAAAATAAATTGAAACTGGGAAATCTTCATTTATAATATAAACTTAAATTTATTTAAGGAACATTATTACTAAGTTTATATAGAATTTATATACAATATATATTTATATTTATAAAAAAAGATATCATTATTAGATTTGATTACAATCATCTTTGTTTATGTTAAAATCGATTACAATGACTGATTTAGCTTAATGTGGAGGTGTGAGTGTATGTGTGTGTCTATCGGCTTTTACTATTCGGAGAGATTTTTATATTTATTCAATTTTATATATATATATATATACAATATATATATACTCTCCAAGATATATACAAACATATATAGACAAATTAATGCGTGCGTGCATGCGTGCGTGCGTGCGTGCATGCGTGTTATTAATAGAATTAATGGCGCTTGCGTCGTTAATTCTATGAATTCTGTGATGATTTTCTTGTACCTCTGAATGTACGAGGGGTATCCAGAAAATAAGTTCCGTTTTTTTTTTACAAATAAAGTTTTTATTGAAAAAATCTAAAATTTACATGGATAATACTTGACAACTTCTAGTCTTTTTCTACATAATTCCCGTCAATCTCAATACATTTTGTATATCTGGAAACAAGCTTCGAAATCCCTTCTGCATAGAAACTTCCCGCCAGTTCTTTAGTCCAGTTAGTTACAGCTGTCTGAACTTCCTCGTCGCTTTGGAAGCGTTTTCCGGCCAAGGACTCCTTCAGTTTCGTAAGAAGATGTAACGGTCCAAAAATTCTTTACCTGCAGTCACTCGTGTGGCCTTGTGTAGAGGAGTCAGTTCTCTGGGAACCCAACGGGCGCAAACCTTGCGAAATTCGAGTTTTTCTGAAACGATCTCATGGATAAGACTTCGGGATATCTCTGGAAAAAGGTTGTGGAATTCATCTAAAGTTAAACGACGATCATTGCGAATCGCATTTTCAATTTTTGTCGTCAACTCATCCGTGATAAGGGAGGGTCTGCCTCTCCCACTTTCGTCTTCAAGCGAATGTCTTCCTGCCTTAAATTCTCGGACCCATCTCCGCACCATAGATTCACTCATCACACTTTCTCCATGTACAGAAACAAGCTGTTTGTGAATATCAACCGATTTAAAATCTTGAGCAAAAAGAAACTGAATGATGCCGCGCAAAACAACTCGAGAAGGAATCGGAATGGAGGTGGCGGGACGCGAAGTGGAGGACTCCATTTTGATAACCTCTCCTGACCGTGTTTCACGAGCTACTGACGCCGAACACCGCTCATTCTATTCGGTAGCTTCCCCTCTTCAATGCTGTGTTGCCAGCTCGCTCATACATCGACCTTACTAAACGTATAATACAAACGGAACTTATTTTCTGGATACCCCTCGTACTATAAATGTGAATATTTTCTAAAGAGTTTTGATGATAAAAATTATTTAAAAAATAAATAATTTTTATTACTAGAACTCTTTAGAAAACATTAGAATACATCAGAAGTACACGAGAATCACCATAGAATTCGCAGATCTGTCGGTAATCGTTTAGCGTTTCATCTTTGTTCTCTTAATGCTGATTGTTTTGAAAAAAATTATTTCAAAATGAAAATAACAATGTTTACCGTCAGAACTCTTTCTATAATTCATCTAGAACTATGTATCTTCGAAAATCCTAAGAACTGTGACGGAAACTCTCGTAGGACAAAGTGATTTGTAGGATGAGTTAATTTTGTGACGAAAAATTATTCTGTTTAACCGTCAGAATTATTGATAGGATGTGTCTAGGTGGTAGAACTTTACGGATTTTTACTTCTCAGTGAATAAATATTCGAAATACGATGAGATGCTATTATATTAGATGTTATCGGAAGTTAGCAACTCAATTCGAAAAACGTGATTTTATTGGTTAATTCGACGGAATTATTATTAAAACCTATCAGAAACTATATATATAGATATACAGAAACTGTATATCTATGATGGAGTAAATCTGAAGTTAATTGTTGAGATGCTAACTTCGCACACATATAGCATTTTTCATGCTTATTACACATTCAAATAGTTCTTTTACAGAAAGTATAGATTACTTTGGCTCAATTAAATTCAATTTTTTTCTGTCCAATAACAAATTTGATGTTTTTACCACTAAAAAATAACAATTTTGATTTAACATATTAGGTGTTGGAATTAATTCGTAGCGTTTTTAATGAAAGAATGTTATTTATTTCACATGAGCATTAAAAAATACATTAATGAAAGTACTTCCCATCACTTGTAAAACGCTACGAATTAATTCCAACACCTAATAAAATTTATAAATAAGTTGTATAAAGTTTATATTGTTTCTCTTCATTATAGAAAAATATATTTACTTATAGAATAGAAAGAAAGAAAACGTGACTATGTTCTCCTAAAAATTCATAGAAAATTTAAAGCAGACAGACGAATCACAAGCGATAGACATTATTCCCAAACTTTGTTATACAAAAAAAACCGATCAGTTTAGATACTCCTTTCCCCTCTCCCCCGTATACATTTCAAAAAATAAAAGATTTATATAACAAAGTTACGATTCTTCAAAAACCTGACCAAAAATGGTCAATGTATCCAGTAATTGTTATTGGCCACACGAATACAAGTAAATATAATAATTTATTATTTTTCAGTAAAAGTATTATTTTTCAGTAGCAGATATCTTTTTTATTTATCTTAAATGTGTAGGTTCATATGAAAACGCTTCACTCAAGCTACAAGTAGTTGAAGAAAAATCTTATACATTCACAGATAAAGAAAATCCTGACGAAAAATCAAATTCATTAATGCAAGAAATTGAACATCTGTGTAACTCAAGCGACTCTGACGTATCATTATTGAATGAGGCGTACCATTATTGATGACAATGAGAAAGGTATTATAATAATATAATATTTATAAATAATTTGATATTATATATTATATATATATATATATATATATATATATATATATATATATTAGGGGTACAAATAAGTTCGTGCGGTTTTTTCTCGAAATTTGGGGCTTTATTGTGAAAAACCGGTTACAATGTAATCAGAGTCACTTCCAATGATAATGCAAGCTCTTCTTGCGTTTGACATGGATCTTCATCGAGTAATGCCTCTAATTCTGCGTCTTCAAACTTTCTTGGACATCCGGCACGCTCTTGGTCTTCCAAGTCAAAGTCACCACTCTTAACCGTGCAAATCACTTCTGACACGTTCGCTCAGATAGAGCACGGTCACCATAAACTTCCACTAAAATACGATGACTTTCGGCAGCACTTTTCTTCATATTGAAGTAATGCAGTAAAACTCCCCGCAAAAACATTTTATTTGGTACAAAGTTCGACATATTTGACGAAGTAAAAATATTGTTGTTTACAATTCGAACAAATGACACATACTGAACTTAATACCTACTAATGACAGCTATCCAACGCATACTTAGAAATACGGAACGGTGGAATGAAACAGTAGTTACGCCATCTCTTTCAAAACCGCACGAACTTATTTGTATCCCTAATATATATTATTGTATAATAGTAATACATATTTATTTAAAACACTTCACTTTTTTTAGATAATTAAATAAATTTTTTAATTGCTTATATAACTACATGTATAAAAAAACATTCGTAATTCTTTGTAATTACGTAAGTGTTAACAATTTTTCAAATATAAGTGATGATGAAAGATTAAAAAAGACAACGTCAGTCAAAAAGTGAAAAGTATTAAATATTTACACATATATTTGTATATATCATATTATATAATATTAGAAAAAGAGACAGAGAGAGAGAGAGAGAGAGAGAGAGAGAGAGAGAGAGAGAGAGTGTATATTACATTAATAGGTGTTATACTTTGCAGAAGGTAATGCAGCCGAAACAATCGTTCCTCTATGTTAAAAAAAAATTGTCTTTAAAAAGAAACAAATGCAAGTAAAAGAGACTTTTAATTCGTTAGGTATAAGCGTCGAAATGAGTTCAAAGACTGTTCAAAATGGTAAGCAAAGATCTAAATCATAAAAAATTAATCAATTTGATGGCATTATTATAATTAATAAAAATATTATTATAAAACGTGTTATATATTGAATGCATTATTTTAAATAATTTACAATTTAATAACTTATATAATGTAAGTAATAAATTATAAATTTAGTATAATAAAAAAGGGCTACGAGGCAAAAATTGTATCATTTCATTAGTAATTATAACAAAAAGATATATTAAACATGACAAATTAAATTTGACAAATTATTCAACGTAAATAATAAACAAGAATATAAAAATATATATATATAAAAATATAAAATATACAGATGTTTCAACCTCGATTCGTTCATTCTTAATGTTTCAATACATAAAAGTTCGCTCGATCTATAGAAATGAAATTATTCGGACATTATTTGTATACATTATGATCGCTTATTGAATATATTTAAAGTCTCAGTAGTTGTCTATAGAATTGAAATCTTGAAAGAATTTTGAGTATCATATGTTCCATTGTAAACGGATAAGGATTGTTTCTATTAAAATAATGAAGCAATATTTTATAATAACTCATAGAGATAATGCATTATAGAATTAATGACAGTTTAATTGTATAACGATCACCGAGATATTATATTCGAATGTTTAATTTAGTTAAAGTTAAATTATATAAATTATCTCCGTATTAAGAGAGTCTGATACAGAAACCGCAGTTAAGTTTTTTGCAATTTATATTGTAGGTAATAATGATCAAAATTGAAGTTATTGTTATCACGTCGGTGCTTTAGAACCATTGTAATATTCAAAGAATTATAAACGTTATGAGAATGTTAAGAAAAGAAATTTTCTGGAAGGGAAAGGAAATATGTTAGAAAAGGGAGATATGGAAGAAAGAGGGAAAGTAATTGAGAGGGGGAAATGATTATGAAGGGGAAAGTGATTGTATGATCTGGAAGTATGATTCTGATAATGCTTCTATATCATTTTGTTTGTTAATGCCTTGTCTTTGCTTTTTTATATGTATCATTTCAGATATCAATCTTTTATTATACGAAGCCTCTTTATCTAAAATTTTGACTTCATTCTATTTAAAATTATGGTTTAAGTTCATGTGATAATCAGAAATAACTGATGGTAAATCCATTCTTTTTTTGATATCTGAAATGTATTCATGTAATCTTGTATTTAATTTTCGTTTTGTTTGGCCTACATAGCTGACATCACAATCTTCGCAAGAGATTTTATTTTGGTTAGACAATGGCTCAAGTTTATCTTTTTCTCTCTTTATACAACTTTTGAATGTGTTAGGAATGGAATATGCTAATTTACAATTGAATTTTGTTGAAATTGGTAAAAGCTTGCTGAAATAAATTTAATATAAGGTATTGAGAAAAATGTTTCTTTATGTTTTGTAATAATTTTATGAGTGAAGTTATTATTATGAATATAATATTTTATTCTATTATTAATGGTAGAGAAAATAAGAGATAGAGGATAGCCATTGATCAGGAATATTTGAATAGTGTCAATTACATTTTTTTTGATAAAGTGAGGATGAGATAAATGAATAATTTTATTCACCATACTAATAATTATGCCTTTCTTATGACAAGGTGATTTGAATAAAAATTTAGAAATCTGCCAGAAAATATTGATTTATGATATGTATCGAATATAATTCTTTTATTATCAATAATAATACTTGTGCCTAAAAAATTTTAAATTTTTTCTTCTACCAATTTCCATAGTGAATTGTAGTTTACTATGTAAGGAATTAAAGGTGTTCAATGTGTCATTAATAGTATCAGATAGAAGTGCTAAGATGAGTCATGTCATCCACTTATTTATTCCCATTATTTATAATAATGGTTGTATAGGTAATTTGTTAACAGCTGATTCTTCTAAATCTTGCATTACTATATCCGCAGTTATTGGAGACATAGGTGAATCCATTGGAGTGCCAAAAATCTGTTTATAAAAATTGTTATTAAAAGAGAAGAAAGGAATTTAAGACTAGATTAACTGCAATTATAAATTCATTTTGTGGAATGTTAGTTTTGCAAGCTATATGATCCCATCTCTTTTTTATGCTATTTATTGCTAGAGCTATAGGGACATTGGTGAAGAGGGATATTACATCCAAAGAAGACATAGTTAGATTTAAATTGTACTCCATGTATAATAGTTTGTCGACTAAATACGAGCTATCATTTATATAGAGCTTCAAGTATATTACTTTTAATGATACTATGATATAGTAAAAAATAATATAATGAACTATTTATAGACGACATTATTACTCTCAATGGGTTTCTCTATAATATTTGTGGATTTTTGTTAATCCATAAGCTCTAGGTGTGTTATCATCTGTGGTAAGTAATTTTCGATACGTGGAATCATCAACGTAACCTTTCTTCTTCCATCTGGTAAGTAAGGTAAGACACGTAATAAAATTAATCTTGGATTAATTTTTTCGGAGGATCTTTTTCAATTTTTTTGAAACATGTTTTTATCTGAAAAGATTTCTTCCACCTTGTGTATATAAGTTGTTTTATCTAGGGCAACAATGACATTTCTCTTGTCAGCATTCGTAATGTGTATATCTGGATGTTCTTTGATAAATTTTTTTGTTGTATTTAATTCTATAATGCATTATCTCTATGAGTTATTATATCTTGATAAAATTGTTTCATTATTTTAACAGAAACAATCCTTATCCGTTTACAATGGAACATTTGATACTCAAAATTCTTCTTTCAAGATTTCAATTCTATGGACGACTACAGTGAGATATACTTTAAATATATTCTATACTTTAAATATATTCAATAAGCGATCATAATGTATACAAGTAATGTCCGAATAATTTTATTTCTATAGATCGAGCGAACTTTTATGTATTGAAACGTTGAAAATGACCCAATCGAGGTTGAAACGTCTGTATATTTTATATTTTCTTATATATTTTTTTTTATATTCTTGTTTATTATTTACGTTGAATAATTTGTGAAATTTATGTTCAATATATCTTTTTATTATAATTACTAATGAAATAATATAATTTTTGACTCGTAGCCCTTTTTCATTTACTAAATTTTTAATAACTTATATTAATAGCAAATGTTAAACATGTTATATTGTATTAATGGATATCTACATTTTTGGTAATATATTATATATATATTATATTACATTAATAGATATTATATTTCGCAGAAGGTAATGCGATTAAAATAACAGCTTCTCAATGTTCAAAAGAAAAAAATTTCTTTCGAAAAAAACAAATGTCGCAAGTAAAAGTAACTTCCAATGTAAATCATGAAATGAGCTTAAACACGGTTAATAAAATATAAACAAAGATCTATAAATCATAAAAAATTAATCAATTTGATTGCATTATTATAATAAAGATACTGTTATAATAAAAACATATTATATACTGAATTCATTATTAATTTATAATTTATTAATTTACAATTAAATTTGCAATTTAATAACTTATATTAATAGCAAATATTAAACATATTAATGAATATATTAATGAATGTATTAATGAATATTCATATATTAATGAATATTCATATTTTTTCAGTTTTACAATCATTACATATTAGTATTGAAGAAATGAAAATTGATATTCAATTCATAAAAAATGAGATAAGAGAAATAAAAATATCATTAAACGCCGTATCTTAAGGAATAAGTGAGAGCACAGCTAGTGATTAACAAGTATATGCTGAAAAGAAAGTACGAACTAAAATTTCCTAGAGCTGTCAGAGCTGGAAGAAATAAAAACATTTGATAATAAGATAAAAGACGATGCTGAGTTCGCATAAGATTTTGTATGATTAATATTTATATTTCATTAATGTATAAGATTGGAAATAACTCCATTTTTGTAGAAACTTATTCGTAAAAAGACATAATCTTTACTACATATTAATACTTTTCGTTTTATGAAACTTTATCCGAAGTTTAGTTTTTCATTTATAAAAGGTAATAGTTCTCTTATAATGGAATGAAACAGAAGATAAAAGCAGTGATCATTTATAAACGTGGACGCTTACGTGAGGCTTAATTATCAACTATCGTGGTTGACAGTGAATTGCATTGCCATTATTTTTCCCTTATATTCATCCCTTGATAAAAAAAAAACTGTTTTCTTTTACAATTTAAAAACTAGATTTGAGATAAAGTTTTACAATACGATAAAACCAGTTTTACAATTTAGTCAGTATCATGTATTTTCAAAAATCCAGGATTGCTTTCAATACTGTATATTCCTTCATTTTATGTCTTTCATTTGAAATAAATGTTTTAAGAAAATGTTTTAATATATCATAGAAGTTTTTATTTGTTTTTGCTAACAGAATACTGCGCTGTATAGCATTTATATGGAAAGATTAATCCCCACAAAGAATTTAACAAATATATTGAAAGTGTTAATAATACAAGACATAATGATGACCTATACGACAAAAATGTAACTGGCAAGATATTATTTAAAGAAACACATAATAATTTGTATTCAACTTTATACAGTAAGAATTATTTTGAAATACAGTTTTATAAGTATATGCTATATTAGTATTGTTAATATAGTAACAATATGATCTCATATCTTTTGATTTTTTTGAACAGATTTTTTTAAATGGTCACAATGATAACAATAACTTACTGAAGCTTTTTTGGGAAATATCTTGGAACAGTCATCAGCGGAGCAAAAGACTGGGAAAGACACCGAAAAGATAGGAAATCATCATTACCAGAAAATTGATTTTAATTTCTTTCAGTGTTTGTGTAACATGTTTATATTTTATATAGTTTATATATTATATATGTTTATTTCACAATCTTTATATATATTTAAAATATAATAAGAAACATACATATACATACATATAATAATAATAAATAATATATGGATTATAATTATACACTATAGTCAGTATTCGTAGTTTTATATTTAAGGCCTCCTTAAGTTCATCTTCAAATATTCTACGGATAATTTTATTGACTAGAGCATCTGAAAATGAACTTATAGAAGCCTTAAATATAAGATCTGACAATATAGGAGCACACAAGTCTGTTTTTTCTCTCTATTTTTGAAAATTTCCGGAATTAATATGTACTAATATATATATATTTGATATTTTTTACAGACAGTTATACCTGTAATAATAGTTTATTATATTTTAATACCACACACTTGATGCAGAGCACACTTGATCCGATGGACGTCCTCAGGACGATTTATCCGATTAGATTCTGTAATAAATGTAACCTTTTTTCAATATACATGTATATGCTTATCATGAGTGCATTGTAATTCAAGCTTTATACTGGAATATCATGAAAATTGAAAAAATAAAATAAGTAAAAATATATATATATATATATATATATATTTATTTATTTATTTATATATATTACTCTATATATATATATATATATATATATACAGAGTGTCATGAATATACGGCCCCACTCGTTCCGAGCAGGTAGAGTGGACTAAACTGAGTAGAAAAGTCCTCTACCATTTTGTAATGCTCGCAATAATTAACGAAATATTAACGCTTAAAAATAGTCGAATATGCACGTTCTCCCAACCTATTATTGCCAAAAGTACGGCCCACCGAGCGCGCGGGCCGCGAAGAGCGGGGCTTACTGTCGCGAGCATCTAAGCTCAAAGGGCGCGGCGCGCCTATTAGGTCATTCCCACTCCTCGCGGCCCGCGCGCCGTGCGCTCGGTGGGTATACCTAGAGCTGTATCTAGAGCCTGTTTAAAGTTCTACCCGGAATCTAATCCATGTGGATCATTACAAATTTTGATTTGTTTGAATTATAATATATAAATGAATATTTCTGATAAGTATTTTTTATTTGAATTATAATGTCTTATTAAGTATTTCCGTAACATTTACTACAAGATTTACAGTAAATAGTTCATAATATTTATAATAAATGTTCATGATTTAAGCAATCTAAGATCACACAAATATTTAAAAATATTTAAAATAAGCCTTATAAATATTTATATATTAGATATAGTAAAAAGAAATCCATTATTTTTCCAATAGATGGCTTTAGTAATCTGTATCTCGTCTACGCGTGATACAGATTACTAAAGCCATCTATTGGAAAAATAATGGATTTCTTTTTACTACACCTAATATATTTTGTAAATATTTTATAAATATTTTACAAATATTGTCTGGATAATGACAACAATGGATCGATTCGTTTATTGAGACATTTTGAAGGAACATATGCAGTTTTGTTGTTTCAAAAATATGCCAAAAGGATGGATGTTTCAACAAAATAATGCTGCGAAGCTGTTTTTTTAACTGGTGAAGAACTTTTTGAAACAAACCGAAATTAAAATTTTTAGCCTCAAAAATCATAAAACATCTTTGGGCAGTGGGTATAATCACACGCGCATGACGTCGAAATTTTTCGATAGGCAAGAATCATTCGCTGTTTTGCAAGAAGAATGGTCAAAGATTTGTATAGAGAAACTCGTGAACTTAATATTTCATCGCCGTAACTATAAAATCAAAAGTTTCCGCTACAAAATATTAAGCCTCTTATATTTGTTTCATAGTTATTTCAATATTTTTTGAACTGTAAACATGATATCTGCTTTATCCTTCTAATCAACAAAATACTTTTGATCCATCATATTATAGATATTTGTCAATAAATAAAGAATTTATCTTTCCATGTACGATTTCAATAACACAAATTAATTATGCTTCCATATAACAATACTTATATTTGATCAGCGTACAGATATATCAATAAAAATGTCATTTATAAAATATTTTTGAGAGCTATTAAATGTATTTCTTTACACTAATTGATTCATCTCATTATTCTGAACATAAAAGTATTAAGCTATGTTTATCAAAGAGTTAATATATAGGGTGATCCATTTAAATCAAATATCTTGAATATTTCGCTTACTTTTGATAATATAAAAAAATATTTTAAATGAAAGTGGAATGGAGGATTAGTAGAGTGGAGGATTAGTGAGGAATGTATTTTGGTCACGTTGTTTTTTTTTTCTAGATGGAGGCTTATCTAGGGTGGTTTCAAAAAGATATGAAAATCATCTCCACTTTTTAAAATGAAATTACATGATTTTTTTTTACATAATATGTTTCCATTAATTATTCTGTATAACAATATTAAGATAGAGATATTAAAAAATCAAAAGTTTATGAGATATTTCACACTTTATTCTACATAACACATTTTGACATAAAACATAAAATATCTCGTAAACTATTAATTTTTTGGCAACTGTACCTTAATACTTTTATGTACAGAATGTAAGATGAATCAATTGATGTGGAAAATACACAGTTGCTATTTAAAAAAATATGTAGTTGCACTGCATTGTATAATAAATTGCATTATTTTTTTTAATAACAACTGTGTGCTTTCTGCACACCAATTGATTCATCTTATTATTTTGTGCATAAAAGTTACGGTATAGTTGCCAAAAAATTTATAATTTACGAGATATTTTATATTCCATATAAAAATGTGTCAGAATAAAGTGTAAAAGGTCTCTAAACTATTGTTTTTTAATAGAGAATTTTTGCAATGTCGTTTATCTAGTTCATATCTTTTTGACGCTATCATCTAGAAAAAAAGCAAGTGATTAAAATATGTTCCCTTCAAACCCGTTCCACTTTCATTTGAAACTTTTTTATATCATTAAAAATAAGTGAAATATTCAACATGACCGATTTAAGTGGACCATCATGTACATATAAAATATGTATGATTTGCATACTTATGTACAGAATTTTGTTATTTAAAATAATTATCTTGTTTATTTATTTATGTACATGTATAAATATGAATTATGTAGAAATTGTTTTGTTGTGAAGAAGCCTTTACAATACCTCCTTTTCGACAGTTTCTTATAATACTTTCACCACAAGCTATCCTCGCAGTAAACGGCAGTACGCGCGTGTGAATATATCAATGAAACAATCCAATCAACTTTTCGGTTTCATAATGAAACACATAATCGTAAGTATATACAGATTTACAAATAATTAATAATATTTTTCAGACAAATATCTATATCAAATTGGATGCATAAATAATTTTGTAATTCATACATGTTATGTAAACGAAGTTTACATAAGTTTATATTTAATATAGTTAAGTATAATTTTCTAATAGGTTTATAAATAAGAAATTATTCAGGATAAAAAAAGAAAATATAAAATCTCTTAGAAGAAAATATGATAGAACGAATAACTTTAATTAAAAAGTTCTTCAGAAAACACGCAGTAGTTTGTGACGAAACAAACCAGTTACTTACGCAATTCATTTATTCAGAATTTTATTGCTCCGCAAAAGTTGCTGCATTCTTTGTAATATAATAAAGAGTTTAAAGTTTGTGATTTTCTGAAATTTTCTTATAATAAGAAATTGAATAATAATATTCTTATAATAAGAAATCATTAAAATTTCCAAGACCTTATTCGCTCTATTTAATAAACGAAGAAATTAACCCTAAAGCATAAACATAGATCTTCCAAACCCAATCGAAATTTCTTGCTGCTTACACGAAAAAAAGAAAAGGAAAAACTTTATTTTATAAAATTTAAAATAAAATAGATAGGCTACGAGCCAACGAAATCTATTTAATATTTACGCGTATAAGAATATGATATATTATATTCTATATATATATATATATATATATATATATATATATATATACAGGGTGTAAATTCTTGCCAACCACTTTTGTGTAGATAGAGTGGACTAAACTGAGTCGAAAAGTTCTCTATCATTTTATAATTTTTGCAATGATTAACGAGATATTAATTACTAAATGTTGTTAAATATTAGTTTTCAATAATTTTTTACTCAAATGCTATTAACTTTACAGAAAAACAGCAAGAGACAAAAATTGTTAATTTTTTTTTTTCATAAAGTTCTGATAATTTTTTTCAGAATTTTTTCAGAATTTTTTAATACAGTATCTTCTCATATTGATAAAAATAAGAAAATGCAGTACTAAAAAGTTAATAAAAATTCTGAAAAAATTTTTAGAGTTCTATGAGAAGACAGTAAATGATATTTGTCTCTTGCAGTTTTTCTGTTAATAATATTTGAATAAAAAATTATTGAAGATCAATATTCGGCAATTTTTAATAATTAATATCTATTAATTATTGCGAGAATTTCAAAATAGTAAAGGACTTTTCGACTCAGTTTAATGCGCTCTACCTACACAAAAGCGATTGGCAAAAACTTACGGGATACTCTCTATATATATATAAAAGTAGAGCCCGGATTATCCGCCGTCCGACTTATTGATTCCAATCAACTATAGCGCGTTCCTTATGGTTCTCCCCACTGCTACTCATCCGAAGCCATGACGAGCGACGGCGCCACGGCGGTGGGGGATGTGGTATGAAAAAGAGAGCTAGTTGCGAGCGGTCGATGCAATCTCAGGACTTTAATCCGAGTTCTATATATAAGTATCCGACACGATAAACTACATATATAAACAATATAAACAAACATTTCGACACTGATCAAGTCATTACCAATGTTATCCAATTATAATCTTTAAATTAATCCGTTAAACCGTAAATACGAAGTTCAATAAATCCTAACATAATAATGCTATATATAAATTAATTTATTTGTCCATAAGTTTGATAATTCAGCGTAGTCAGATGTTATGAATAATTGATAGTCTTAATGGTTAACTTGATATACTTCTGTTGATTGCCATGTATAAAATGTATTGTCCTGTGTATATCTTTGTTCTATTAAAATAATAAAGTTAATATCATAAATACATTAGTTTACTACGAATGAATTATGAATTATTCATACAAATTATAATTTGTTCCTTAATTAAAACATTTATGTGTGTATATAATTATCTTGATTAATGAGTCAAAAATTGCATTCTAAGCTTAATTAGTCGAACGGTATATGTCAAACGGTAATCGCAGTTTATGGTCAACATTATTGTTATGGTAACAAATTATGGTCAATGGAAACAATTAAAAATAAAAATAAACAATAAATTCAAGGCTAATGAGAATCAAGACCGATGAAGATGCCAGAGATTAAATTCAAATTCCAAAGATTAATTCACATAAAGTGTAATCTTCTTTACGTTTAACTTCTAACGTTTAATCAAGCAGGAAACAATTAATCAAGCAATTTTGCGATAGAACTTTATATTAGGTGTAGTAAAAAGAAATCCATTATTTTTCCAATAGATAGCTTTAGTAATCTGTATCTTGTCTACGCGTGATACAGATTACTAAAGCCATCTATTGGAAAAATAATAGATTTCTTTTTACTACACCTAATATATAGATCTTTTCTGGTATGTCTTAAGAAACGTTATAAAATCAGATAATTTAATATTATATGAGACAGGTAAATAGACATGAAAGAAGTAGTGAATAATATATTGGAAAGGAAGGAGGGGAGAAGGGAAGAGGGAATAAAGAAGAAATAGAAGAACTGAAAGTGAAACTATGAATGTATGATTTGGGAGTAAGATTCTAGCAATGATTCTGTATCAATCCACTTAGTCAAACTTTGTCTTTGCATTGTTATATGAATCATCTCCGATATTAGTCTTTTATTGTATGAAAATTCATTGTCAAGAAATCTTTCCAATTTTTACATCCTTCCAATTAAAATTTTATTATAATTAAAGTTATAATTTAATGAATGGTCAGTGTTAACGTATGGGGAACCTGTTTTTTTCTTTATGTAGGAGATACGTTCGTACAATTTGATCTTTAACTTTCTTTTAATTTGACCAATATAGCTGACTTTTCAGTCTTCACAAGAGAAACCACGTTTTTGATTTTGTAAACTACGTTTTGATTAGATAACTTTTCAAGTTTGTCTTATACTCTATTTATAAATTTTTTACTATGTTAGGAATGGAGAAGGCTAGTTTGCAATTGAATTTCGTAATAATAGGAAAGAAACTTTCTATAATAGTTTTTACATATAGTACTGTAAAATTTTTTTTTTTTACATATACAAATTCTATTTTGCATTATTGTTAATATAGTTTTAGTTAATATAATTATTTTAATTTATTATTAGTTAATATAATTTTTTGATTTTCAATGATAATCATTGTGTTTAAAAAACTTAATCTACCATTTATGTCAAGTTCCATGGTGAATTGTAACCTATTATGTAATGAATTAAAAATTTTTTGTATATCATCTATTTGGTTGGACTGCCAAAACATGTGGTTCACGTATCGAAAATAAAATGATAACTATACAAACAATTCTTCTGTTACTAATATTTCTAAGTCTTGCATCACAATGTCGGCAATTATTGGAGACAAAGGTGACCCATTAGAGTGCCAAAAATTTATTTATAAGAATAGTTGTTAAAGGAAAAAAAATTCAATTCAAGACTAGCTGAATAGCAATCATGAATTCGTCCTGCGAAATGTCTATCTTCATGGAAATGTGTCCCATCTCTTGTTGTTACTATCTAATGCCAATTCTATAAGAACATTCATGAAAAAGGATATGACATCCAATGAAACTATAATAGAATATAATCAGGGTTGAAATGTACTCCATTTAGTTTATCGACTAGATGAAAGCTGTTTTTTATATGACTAGAAGCCTCAGGTATACTGTCATTAATAATATTATATTACATAAGTAAAAAGAAAGATAATATAATAAACTATTTAGCGATGATATAATTACTCTCAATGGATTATTAGGTTTGATAAGGTAATTTATTAGAAATGATCCTGACATACTTATTACCATTGCAGACAAAGGGAATGTTACTATTATTTTTAAAAAAGCAAATTATATATCTAAAATGAAAGAGTCCTTACAGACCTAGACACTTACCCAGTAACACAAATGATATACAAAAAATTTTTAATTCATAACATAATAAGTTACGATTCACTATAGAAGTTAACATAAATAGTAGATTAAGTTTTTTAGACACAATGATTATCATTGAAAATCAAAAAATTATATTTGACGGATACCAAAAAAAGATATTTTCTGGCAAATTTCTCAGTTTCTATTTTCATTACCCGTTTTGCCACAAAAGAGATATAATCATTAGATTGTAAAGATGGTGTGTTTGTCTCATTTTCGTTTGTATAAAAAAAAACTAACTAATGCTCTAATTAATGCTATAAATATATTCCCCGATAATAGCTCTATTCGCTCCCTTTCATTTTTTTCGTAATAGAACAAAGATTAAAATGTTTATCATATACATAATAATAATGCAAAATAGAATTTGCATATGTAAAAGACAAAAATTTTACATATGTAAAAGAAAAATATTTTACTATACGTTAAAATTATTTCAGAAAGTTTCTTTCCTATTACTACGAAATTCAATTGCAAACCTTTTCCATTTCTAACAAAGTAAAAAAATTTATAAATAGAGTATAAGAAACAAACTTGAAAAGTTATCTAATCAAAACGTAGTTTACAAAATCTCTTGTGAAGACTGAAAAGCCAGCTATGTTGGCCAAACTAAAAGAAAGTTAAAGACCAAATTGGAACATATCTCCTACATAAAGAAAAAAACAGGTTCTCCATACGTTAACACTGACCATTCATTAAATTATAACTAAAATTTTAATTGGAAGGATGTAAAAATTGGAAGGATTTCTTAACAATGAACCTTCATACAATAAAAGACTAATATCGGAGATGATTCATATAACAATGCAAAGACAAGGTTTGAATAAGTGGATTGATACAGAATCATTGCCAGAATCTTACTCCCAAATCATACATTTCCTTTCGTAGATCTTCTATTCCTTCTTTAACCCCCCTCCCCTCCCTTCCATATGTTACTCACTATTTCTTCCACTATTTACCCAGATGTCAAATTATCTTATTTTAAACATTAAAATAAAATATAAAAAATAAAAATTCGGATAAGGTTTATAAGAATCATACGCTGTTGCAGGAGCGAAGAGATAGGAGATATTTTTCAAATGTTGAAGGTAATCTTCATTTTATTTCGAACGTTTCGGCTCACTTTGGAGCCTTCATCAGGATTACAAAACAAAATTCATTCATTGAGAGCAAGTCACTTGCAGATTGGCAAAAACGTAGCATTCATTACACTGTATCAATTTTAAAATTTACCTATAAAGCAAGAAAAAGTGTCAAATAATGAAACGAAATAACTCACCTCAACCTGGGAAACAAAAAAAATGAAGCTCAGAAATAATGATTATTTACAATCATATTGAGTGGATCCATATATTCGTTCGGTTTTTGTTAGTGCAAAAACACAGAATCATATCATTGATTAAAATTCATTCTTTGTATGAAAAAAACTTGTTTCATTTTACCTTCAAAAACCGAACGAATATATGAATCCACCCAATATTACGAGAGCAAGTCAATAAGTTCTTAGAAAATCTATCAGAGGGCACTCGTAGTGTCATGTCATATTACTTTTTGACAAGTAGCATCTTTCAGCTGATTACTGTTAAATTTTGAGCGGAATTCATCGCATGGCTTCATTTCTGTAGACGATTAAAACGAATTTTTGTATTTTTTGCAAAATGGAAAAAAACGAGTTTCGTGCAGTGATCAAACATTTATATATGAAAGGTTTGATCCCAAAAAAAATCATAGCCGAGTTGGATAATGTTCACAGCACCAGCGTTTGCGACTGTATACCGTTGGATGAATGAATTTAAACGTGGTCGTACATCCACATGTGATGCACCTCGTTCGGGACATCCAATTGAGGCTGCTACGCCAAAGATCATCGATAAAGTCCACGATATTGTTTTGATTGATCGACGAGTGAAAGTGCGCTAGCTTGTTGAGGCCACAGACATATCATATGGCACAGTGATTTCAATTTTGCACGAACAATTGGGTATGAAAAAGCTATCGGTAAGATGGGTGTCGCTTTTGCTCTGTGGACCATAAGTGTGACGATTTCAAAACAATGTTTGGAGATGTTTCAACGTAATCCAGATGAATTTCTGTGTCGATTCATTACTGTGGACGAAACATGAATCCATTACTTCACACTTGAGACGAAGGAACAGTCAAAACAATGGATCTCACCGAGTGAACCAGCTCCGATGAAGGCGAAGATCGTGAAGTCGGCCGGAAAGATGATGGCCACAGTTTTTTGGGATGCACGTGATAATATCGATATATAATTCATATCGATTACCTTCCGTCGAAGCAAACGATCAATTACTACGCAGAGTATTGGATCGGTACTTATTCGACCGTTTCAACAACATTTTAAAGAAAAAACATCCCCATTTGGCGAAGAAGAAAGTACTCTTCCATCAAGACAATGCACGGGTTCTCACGTACCTGACACCGATGACCAAATTCAACAAATTCCGCTACGAATTGCTATCCAGCATATTTGCCAGATTTAATTCCCTGCGACTATTTCCTGTTTCCAAACCTGAAGAAATGGTTGGGAGGAAAGAGATTCACCATCATAGAGCAGCTCATCGCCGATACAGAGGCTTATTTTTAAGGATTGGACAAATCATATTATTTATGGCTTGAAAGTTGGAGAATCGTTGGATCAAGTGTATCGAGTTGAAAGGAGACTATGTTGAAATAAAAATGAATCGATCAAAAAAAATGTGTTTTACTATGTTTTTCTAAGAACTTATTGACTTGCCCTCGTACATATATAAAAACAGTTGCACATAAAAATAGTACAACTTTATTACAAAGCGCGTGTTTACTGCTTACCATCTCACGAGTTTAATCTTTATTTTGTCTTTAATAGGATTATGTTATAATCAGAGAGTTTTTGCGTTTTCAATTATTCTTATAATATCTACTAATTGAAAGGATATGATATAGTCGTTTGCTTACGAAGTTAAATCGCTTTGTTAAAATAATTCGTCCAATCTTTGGGGTAAAAACTTTCGTGTCAAACATTTCTCTCGAGACCCAGCAGAATGAATGATTTCTTCGAAAAATGTTGCAAACCTGTATTTGCGATTAGAAAATGGACTGTAAGTCTATAAAAGAAAGGGAATTACTGCTCTGCTTTTTCATCATATCATAATTGATGTAGCATTTAGATTTTATTTCTTCTATATAATAAAAAAATATAATCTAAATATATTTTCGAATATGTAAATCAGAGAAAATATATTGTAAATATTTTAAATATAGAAGAAATATTTTTAATTCTCTTAGAAAGATATTAAAAGAATATGACTTTTATTTTAATTGCAATTCATTTGGCCTTAAAATTATTGTTACGAATCATATACACGCATATGTTATCGTTATAATGAAAAGTCGATTTAAACCATTATTTAAAATTGAAGTTCTCTTGCTCGCACCGAGTAACTTCATGCTGAAACGTCTTCGCACGTTTCGTTTAGCTTCTTTTTCTCATCCCGCGGCGAGAAGAATTCCAGTGCCACAAGCGAGCGGTCGATTCATACACTTCGAGCTTTTCGCTAACACGTTCAGGTATGTCTAGGCCCTTTTATTGATACGTGCTCGGAATTTCTCTCTGAAATCTTGAAACGTAACGGAAAGTACTCGTTTAGATCATTGAGAATAATCGATATGATTATTCTCTTTGATATCTTCATGGAACTTCATGGAGCACTTCAATTTCTGTATATCTTCTTTTATAAAATTCAAAACATATTACGTTAAAATAAATACGTAAAATAATGAAAATTTGATAATGAAGATTTGATGACGTTCTTTGAAAATACATATAGTAAGAAAGGATTTCTAGTTTAATGTTGAAAAGCATATGAAAAGTAAGAAGAGAATTCAAGATAATGCAGAAGCGTATCATCGCTTAAGATGAAATTTATGGTATAGATGTCACCGAAATCATTATAAGATGGATTTTAATTTAAGTCCCACTTAAACTTTAAATAGAGTTGCCACGGCGCGACCGGCGTCTCGCGATACCTCTTCGTAATGCTACGTAAAGCCGTAATTACATCCTGTCGTATCGAGGACCTTTTTATCTCGTCATTTACGGTCGGAACCAACACCAGCTTCGAACCATAGTACGATTATCCGCATCGCGTTCAAGAAGTTATTCCGCGGCCCACAGATGCCCCGTCTCGATTTCCATCCGCTTCGACTCGTTCACAGATTACTCTCGGTAATCACGCGGATCGGCCTTGCCAGATGCGCGATAATTATCGCATCAGATCGATAAGTTTATCACAAAATTGCAGCGCTGGCGCTGGCACACTTGGAACAGATGCGAGTTAAGTCTATAGACATATTTCTCTCTCAATCATTATTCCAACCAAGCGGTTTCCGCGTATAATCATTGCAAAAAGCTAACTGGAAATAATTTTACAATCGCACAATATCGTAATTCTGAATACGTATTAAATATTTCTATAATTTATAACCCAATTATAATTAAGGTTGTCATTCAAAACATTGCTGATGTAAAATTTTTCATGAAATAATTCAAATGAAAAGCATTGTAATAAAGATATCATTATAGTAAAGATATCATTGGAAAATTTCTATACGATATAGTAAAAGTAATAATTTAACATCATAAAATGTTATTCTATAATAATTTAATAACTAATTTTTCGATGCTCGGATATTCTAGTCTAATTTATGACTTGTTTGATCAACATACAAAGCATCACAATCTTTGCACGGCATCTTGTAAACTACATTTTTATTTGAAAATTTTGGGAGAACGTCCTTTTTGTCCTTTAATAAATCTATAAGTTTATTCAAACTGAAAAGAGACAGTTTCACATTAATATTCTTGACAATGAAAAAGAATTGCTCAGAAACAGTTGAAACATGAGGTACAATCAACCATGGCGAACATTCATTATTGGTCGTAGTGACATTATTCTCTTCGTCACAGTGTCGGCGATAGTGTCATTATTCTCCTTCGTCAATAATTTATGAAACAATAATTTTAAACACGAATTAATAGTATTTAAAATGAAGTCAATCGAATAGTCATTATTTAATAAAATATTGACTATAAACTTAATGTTCTTATAATGAAAATGAAATTTCAGATTTGAAAGTAAAATAGTTTTATCAACCATTCCCGTTATAACACCTCTTTTTGAGGAAACTGTATATAAGGACAAATAGTTCAAATAACGTCTCGAAAAAGTAGGATTGTGGAATTAATCAAATTCTAATTTTCTTTCTTCATTAATTATGATTGTCAAATCTAAAAAATTGATTCTATTGTTCCCTATTTCCATTGTAAATTGTAGCCTCGAGTGTAAAGAATTAAAGATTGTGAGTATATTGTCAATTTCATTTGACGGCCATCATAATGTCGTCAGCATATCTGAAGTAAAATATCGGAATGAAAATTCCTGTTATCTCCAATGCCTTCACCTTTAGCTCCTCCATCATCAAATTAGCAATGATCGGAGAAAGAGGTGAACCCATCGGAGTACCAAATTTTGTTTGAAAAATTCCTCATTAAAAGTAAAATAAGTTGTATTTAATATAAAATTTAGTGCATTTAAAAATTTTTTTCTCGGAATTGACGTCACATTCTTAAAATATTTCCATCTCTTGGCTATACTTTTCTTTGCTAGTTCTAATGGAATGTTGATAAGCAATAGAATCACATCAAGAGAAATCAAAACCCCGTCTTTATCCAAAACTGTGCTGTTTAATTTTTGTGTTTGTAACGTCCAAGATTTTTTTATTTCGAAAGGAAGAAAAAATTGGGAGGGGGCCAAGGAAGGACGCAACTGACATCGCTCTTGTGATTATCTCTCTGAGGCGGGTGCCACAAGTCGGACGCATTTGATTATGTCCCAGATGTGGATCAACGTCGATACGCGACGCTGTTATCTAATTTGAGTTTGTGCATCCGTCGGTTCTCTTTTAGGTTAAGGAACTTAATCCTTTTGGATTGAACCTGTACGATCTTTGTCAAGACGCAGCGAATTGGAAGGGCGGCGAAATAAATGATAATCACTGTTCTATTGTTTTACAAAGATAATTGGTCACATTTATTTGTAGACATTTATACAATATATATATATATATATGTACGCTACAATAATAATACTAAAACCTAAACTAATATCTAGGTTTTCTGATGACGTATATATGTGTGTATTTACGTAATGTGATCAAAGGGAGGGAACCTTACCAATTCGGCGAGGGTTTCAAGTGATTGAAAAATCTCGTCGAAGGATCTGTTGTCCTCAAAAGGGATGGGGGAGGAAAAGAGAAGAAAAATTGCAGGTTTTGGAGAGTCTATCAGAGAGGAGAATAAGAAGGGGAAGGAAATTCGAAATTCAAGGAAAGATCTGAAGGTATATATTACTAAGGGAACTATCAGTTGGTTTGTCGGAGATAAGATCTATCACAGGGACGTCGAGGGAAAGTTAATCCTGATATTTTTGGTACAAATGAACCCTTTTTAGTTAACGACGGGCTTGAGGGGAAATAAATTGCCCGGTCTGTATCCGCGTAATGATTGGGACGTTAGCTTTTTTGAGTTTCTCGAGCTTGGTTCGTTTCTTGCGTCCTGCTCTATGTCTGTTCCGCCAGACCATCTATTAAAATTTTTTCTCATTAGTGCCTATGACAGATAATTAGAAGAAGGAGAAGATAATTCCGAAGAGAAGGGGGGGAAGAGATAGATTTTTCAGTTTTGGTTCTAGGAAGAGTAATCGTAGGTATTTAAGGCGTTTTATGAGTTAAGTAACTATGAATATGGAAAAGGTGAATTACTTGAAGCGTTTTACCGCTTAAGTATTATAATTCTGAGTAGAGAAGAGATGAATTACTTGAAATGTTTTATCACTTAAGTAATCCTGAGTAGAAAAAGAAGTGAATTATTTGAAGTGTTTTATTGCTTAAGTAATTCATATCAGAATAGAGAAAAGATAGGCAGAGGGCTTCTGTGATTAAAGAGAGAATAGATCGAGGAGGAATAAGGGAGCGAGAGAGTATTGATGGTCATATAGCCTTGAAATTAAAATAATATGAGAAAGAGAAAAAAGGAATTTGTTTTTACTGTTTGCTGGAAGTAGTGACGAACGTTAGCGGGAGTCCTCGATGATGTCTCAGTGGTGTCTCAGTGATGGCTCTTAACTTGGGATGAAAGATCGTCAACGTGGACTGTTGATTTTGCTTGGATTGCACTGAGTCGAGAATCCCGCACTTGGAATAATTAAACTTGTCGACTGATTTTGAATGTCACTTATGACTGCTCGAAACATTTTTTTTTAACTGACTGCGCTTTTCTGAAGGGCCACATATATATATATATATATATATATATATAATATATATATATACAGGGTTGGCCATATTCGACGGAAAGATGTTTTTTTTTCAATCATGGGAAAAAAACACATTTTTTGCTGTTCATTTTAAAAATCATTTAATAGGGTTCAAGGTTTTTCCGTCGAATATGGCCAACCCTGTATATATATATATACGTATTTATATATATATATATATATATATATATATATATCGTGATGTGATGCAATTGGGACTTGGACTTTGGATAGGTAATTCATCTCTTTTTCCAAAGGTTTTGCAATTATTTCGAAAGAATAGGAATGATTATTGTGTTTTCGTTTTATATGTGAGTCAGAAAAAGGCTTATATCCGTGAGTCATAGAGCCAATAGACGTGTTTTCAATCGAACGCTAATAATTATTTCCCTTTAATTGATGTCTAGTCATTTATAATAATCAAAAATCAATATTCGATCTGCCATGCTACTGACGTTATTCGCATTTGAGAGAAAAACAGATTTTCGAAAGAAAAGAATCGTGGAGTCGTCAAGACGAAAAGTCCTGTAAATCATTTTGTAATGTTCGCAATAATAATAATAATTAATGAGATTAACGTTTAAAGATAGCCGAATATGCACGTCCTCCCGACCAATTATTGCCAAAAGTACGGCCCATCGAGCGCGCGGGCCGCGAGGAGCGGGGCTTTCCGTCGCGAGCATCTAAGCTCAAAGGGCGTGCCTGCTAGGCCATTCCCGCTCCTCGCGGCCCGCGCGCTGTGCGCTCGATGGGCCGTACCTTTGACAATAGTAAGTCGAGCGGACGAGCGTATTCGGTTATCTTTAAACGTTAATATCTCGTTAATTATTGCGAGCATTACAAAATGGTACAAGATTTTTCTACTCAATTTAGTCCACTCTACCTGCTCGGGACTAGTGGGGCCGTATATTCATGACACCTGTATATATATGTATATATAAATATATATATATACAATATATATATATATGTACAGGGTGTCCCTTAAGATGGGTCGGGGCCACATTGGGGGCGGAGAATGGATCAAAGGGAATAAAAAATTCTAATACTATTTAGAGATACTGGCTGTAGTTTTCGAATTAGAAAAGGAAACGTCTAAGCCAATATGAGATCAAGCCGCGCGGCGCGAATTCGTAGGACGGCCCACACTCGAGCGGCGGCGGCGACGGCGCGTAGGGAGGAAGTAGCGCTTCGTCGCTTGACACAGTCTGGCATGGCGGTCCTATGTGTTTCGCCGCATCTACATCGCGTCTACACTCCAAAATGTTATTTTACCTGAAGTTTTTCTTACACATTCTTATCATTATAAATCACGTTATTTAGCACGATTAAATACGTTCTAATACAATTATAGATATGTTAAGCTAATTAATGTAATTAATTAGAGCACTACGCAAAGCATATGCTGATCGTCGAGATATCTTTCCGCTTGCTTTATTATACGATGTTTTTATTTAATTACCCTTCGAGACACATTTTGTCGGAACTATCGCGTCGTTTTATGCTATATTTAGTCGGAATTTTATTTTTTGACATGTTAATGCGTGTACACTTGAAATTATTAGTACAAGCTCAGGTAGATAGCCGCTACATTGTAAATCCAGATGTATTATTTTTCCATGTATAATAACGCATTTGACTGAGGTTCTTTTTCACATGTTTCTTACCGTTTAACAAGTTTCATTGTACACCGTTAGAAACGTTCTTAAATTTTATTAATCTTTTATGTTCACTGATGAATAAAATTTAAATTTTCTGCCACTGAAAAAATTATTTATGTATACGTTAATGAGATGTTTAAATTTGTAGTAACTGAAACCTTAAGTGTATTGAAAAACACTAATTGAAAATTGAATGTTTTAGTTTATTTCGATTAAACTATCCAAATTTAATGCCGATTAATAACTATCCGATTATAACTATCAAATTTAATGCCCATGTTCATTACATTAAAAAAATCTGTAACTTTACAAGGAAAGGGATCCAACTGTCCCTCTCCGATTTTAATGAGCATTTACTATATTATTCTCCAGACAAAAATAAGCGACACGTATTTTTTTATACGTACCCATACGCACTTTTAGGGGAGTAGAATACTCTTTAGAAAAAAAGTGTTTCGGTGTTTCTCTTTCGAAGCGAATGTCGCTGGAATTGTAAGAGATAGAAAAAAATTTCAGAATGAAAACAGAATGGCTTTAAAAGTACTTTAGAACTGTAGTAAAAAAATTTTTTCTTTATAAAAAAATAACTTTTATTATAAAGAATTATAAAAAGTTTTTTTTAATAATTTTTTATAAAAAAAGTTATTTTTAACGTTCATTACATTTGAGACTAGTGTAATCTAATTTTCAGTTATATTATTCAATTCTTTTCAATTATTGCATGACCATAAGCTTCCGTTACACGTTACTTAAAATTCATTAAAACATTTCTAACAGTGATACAAAATAACGTAATTAATATGTTCAATTGCATTTAATGATTTAAGAAACAAAAAAGGTAAGAGTTTCAGCTGAAAGAATATTGGATTTGCACAGACTTACGATTGGATTGTACAGACTTACGATTAATTATTAATTACGACATCATTTTGTAAGATAAGAAAAATTAAGTGTAATTAAAACTATTAAATATTTATGTTATACACTCAGAGAAAGGTTTCTTCGATTCAAAGAAATGTTCCTTTGCTACACGATTAAAGAAAAAATTTCTTTAATTTGAAAAAATTATGTTTAAATCAAAGAAATGACGTTCAAATCAAAGAAATGTTTTCTTTAATCGTATAGCAAAGAAACATTTCTTTGAAGAAATTTTTCTCTGGATGTAATAAAAAAATTAAAAAATTAAAATTAATTTAACTACAGAATGCGATGAGACGCTACTCATGTGCAATGCAGACGGTACTCATATTCTTCTGAAAATATAAACGTTTTAAGCACCAAGGAAACGCTATCGTTTCCACACCACTTTGAGGTAGATAGCTTGGCGCGTTTTTTTTTAAGTGGTTTCCCCAGTAGGCCTAATCCACTCTCATTGTTTAATGCAACAATTGTTCGAAATGCCTTCCTCGTGCTTGTGAACAGAGTTCGGTTCTTCGAACTATTTGCCGCGTTGCACGGTGCACCATGGCGTAATGGTATTAAAGGCCGCTATGATCTCATCCCGTACCTCATGTTCAAGACCATCACGCCTGTCGATTAAATCTTTTATATGGCCCCAAAGGAAGTAATCAAGCACATTTAAATCTGGCGAGCTTGCCGGCCAAGTAATCGGACCACCACGACCCATCCACCTCTCCGGAAAACGCGCGTTTAACATTTCTCTTGTTTGGCGGGAGAAATGTGCGGGAGCTCCATCATGATAAATCAGCGTTTGGCGAATATTGAGAGGAACGTCCTCGAGAAGCACCGGTAAATCATTTTGTAAAAATTCTGTGTAGGAGAAAAAAAATTCTGTGTAGGAAAGCGCCTGTGCGCTGAGACGTGGCGACAAAAAATGAGGACCGACATCTCGTCAATTTTTAGGTCGGTCCTCATTTTTTGTCGCCACGTCTCAGCGCACAGGCGCTTTCCTACACAGAATTTTTTTTCTCCTACACAGAATTTTTACAAAATGATTTACCGGTGCTTCTCGAGGACGTTCCTCTCAATATTCGCCAAACGCTGATTTATCATGATGGAGCTCCCGCACATTTCTCCCGCCAAACAAGAGAAATGTTAAACGCGCGTTTTCCGGAGAGGTGGATGGGTCGTGGTGGTCCGATTACTTGGCCGGCAAGGTCGCCAGATTTAAATGTGCTTGATTACTTCCTTTGGGGCCATATAAAAGATTTAATCGACAGGCGTGATGGTCTTGAACATGAGGTACGGGATGAGATCATAGCGGCCTTTAATACCATTACGCCATGGTGCACCGTGCAACGCGGCAAATAGTTCGAAGAACCGAACTCTGTTCACAAGCACGAGGAAGGCATTTCGAACAATTGTTGCATTAAACAATGAGAGTGGATTAGGCCTACTGGGGAAACCACTTAAAAAAAAACGCGCCAAGCTATCTACCTCAAAGTGGTGTGGAAACGATAGCGTTTCCTTGGTGCTTAAAACGTTTATATTTTCAGAAGAATATGAGTACCGTCTGCATTGCACATGAGTAGCGTCTCATCGCATTCTGTAGTTAAATTAATTTTAATTTTTTAATTTTTTTATTACATCCAGAGAAAAATTTCTTCAAAGAAATGTTTCTTTGCTATACGATTAAAGAAAACATTTCTTTGATTTGAACGTCATTTCTTTGATTTAAACATAATTTTTTCAAATTAAAGAAATTTTTTCTTTAATCGTGTAGCAAAGGAACATTTCTTTGAATCGAAGAAACCTTTCTCTGAGTGTATAACATAAATATTTAATAGTTTTAATTACACTTAATTTTTCTTATCTTACAAAATGATCTCGTAATTAATAATTAATCGTAAGTCTGTACAATCCAATCGTAAGTCTGTGCAAATCCAATATTCTTTTAGCTGAAACTCTTACCTTTTTTGTTTCTTAAATCATTAAATGCAATTGAACATATTAATTACGTTATTTTGTATCACTGTTAGAAATGTTTTAATGAATTTTAAGTAACGTGTAACGGAAGCTTATGGTCATGCAATAATTGAAAAGAATTGAATAATATAACTGAAAATTAGATTACACTAGTCTCAAATGTAATGAACGTTAAAAATAACTTTTTTTATAAAAAATTATTAAAAAAAACTTTTTATAATTCTTTATAATAAAAGTTATTTTTTTATAAAGAAAAAATTTTTTTACTACAGTTCTAAAGTACTTTTAAAGCCATTCTGTTTTCATTCTGAAATTTTTTTCTATCTCTTACAATTCCAGCGACATTCGCTTCGAAAGAGAAACATCGAAACACTTTTTTTCTAAAGAGTATTCTACTCCCCTAAAAGTGCGTATGGGTACGTATAAAAAAATACGTGTCGCTTATTTTTGTCTGGAGAATAATATAGTAAATGCTCATTAAAATCGGAGAGGGACAGTTGGATCCCTTTCCTTGTAAAGTTACAGATTTTTTTAATGTAATGAACATGGGCATTAAATTTGATAGTTATAATCGGATAGTTATTAATCGGCATTAAATTTGGATAGTTTAATCGAAATAAACTAAAACATTCAATTTTCAATTAGTGTTTTTCAATACACTTAAGGTTTCAGTTACTACAAATTTAAACATCTCATTAACGTATACATAAATAATTTTTTCAGTGGCAGAAAATTTAAATTTTATTCATCAGTGAACATAAAAGATTAATAAAATTTAAGAACGTTTCTAACGGTGTACAATGAAACTTGTTAAACGGTAAGAAACATGTGAAAAAGAACCTCAGTCAAATGCGTTATTATACATGGAAAAATAATACATCTGGATTTACAATGTAGCGGCTATCTACCTGAGCTTGTACTAATAATTTCAAGTGTACACGCATTAACATGTCAAAAAATAAAATTCCGACTAAATATAGCATAAAACGACGCGATAGTTCCGACAAAATGTGTCTCGAAGCGTAATTAAATAAAAACATCGTATAATAAAGCAAGCGGAAAGATATCTCGACGATCAGCATATGCAATACGCGCGTCCGTTCGACTTACTATTGTCAAAGATACGGCCCACCGAGCGCACGGCACGCGGGCCACGAGGAGCGGGAATGGCCTAGCAGGCACGCCTCTTTGAGCTTAGATGCTCGCGACGAGAAGCCCCACTCTTCGTGGCCCGCGCGCCCAATGGGCCGTACTTTCGGCAATAATAGGTCCGGAGGACGTGCATATTCGGCTAAGTTTAAACGTTAATATCTCATTAATTATTGCGAGCGTTACAAAATGGTAGAGGACTTTTCGACTTAGTTTAGTCCGCTCTACCTACCCATGAAATATTTGGCGATTATTTTCAGACATTCTGTTATACAGGGTGCGTCACCAAAATCCAGACAAATTTACATTCAATTTCAATTTAAATTTGTCTGGATTTTGGTGACGCACCCTGTATATATATATATATATATATATATATATATATGTATATATATATATATATATATATAAAACAGAGTGTCTGAAAAAAATATATATATATATAAATATGTGTATATATATTCCTTCTCTCTTTAAAATACTGAACACTATATAATGGATTTGTTATCTGTTAGAAGTATAGAAATAAATTTCGAGGAAAAAAAAAGAAAAATGCTTTTGATTAACGAGTATTAAAATTACGAAAGTCTTAAATGTAATAAATATGTGCATTAAATTTAACAAATCATAAAATTAAAAGGAAATTAATATTGGTGGCTAAAATTGAGATAAACTTTTGTGGATGTTTTTATGCAAATGTATTTGAAGATTTTTAGTTATTTAATTATTATATTTTTGAATATTTTAAATTTAAACCTCTGTTATAAAATTAGTTTGCACAGCTTAAAAGATAAAAGTGCATTCGTTAGAGTCTTATTATATATGATTAATTATTATATATGATTAATTATCTTAATTATAAGTGTATTTGATACTAAAATTATTTTTGATTAAAACGATTATATTTAAATGCGTTTTGTACTTTCTAATAAGATTTTTCGAAGAATTTTATAATTTCGGCATATAAATTTTTTTTTATTTTATTCAATTTTTGTCCCTCTTTTTGTGTATGTTGTATATATACGTGTATATATATATATATATATATATATATATATATATATATATATATATGTATATATACACATATATATATATATATTAGGTGTATGACTTTGCTTATACCTTTTTCGTATAGATGGCTTTAGCGGTAAGTGGTGATCAAAATAAATAGATCATAGACGTCACACAATAAACTTGGGCATCTGTCAATATAATCCCATAGAAACATTAGTCGATTTGTGTCTGCATCATAAAGTTATTCTCGATTGAAAATGTCAATTTACGAGCCAAATTCTTGTCATTTGCGGGAAGTTTTAATTTTCTGCTTCAATATGAAGAAATCTGCGGCTGAGGCTCATCGAATGCTTTCAAATATTTATGGTGAAGCCACTATTAGTGAAAGAACGTGTCGTAAGTGATTTCAACACTTCAAGAATGGTGATTTTCACGTCGAAGACCAGCAGCGGTGGAAGAGAGAAGGTTTTCGAAGATGCAGAATTGAAGGCATTACTTGATCAAGACTCTTGTCAAAATCAAAAAGAATTGGCACGATCATTAGGAGTGACTCAATCAGTCATTTCAAAATGTTTCAAAGCCATGGGAATGATTCAGAAGCAAGGAAATTGGGTGCCGTACGAGTTGAAGCCGAGAGATGTTGAACGGCGTTTGTTTGCTTGTGAACAGCTGCTTGAAAGGCAAAGACGGAAGGGCTTTCTGCATCGCATTGTGACTGGGGACGAAAAATGGGTTCATTACGATAATCCCAAGCGCAGAAAATCATGGGGAGTTCCCGGCCATGCTTCCACGTCGACGGTCAAACCGAATATTCACGGCTCCAAGATCATGCTCTGTATTTGGTGGGACCAGCTCGGCGTAGTATATTATGAGCTCTTAAAACCAACTGAAACAGTCACAGGCGATCAGTATCGAACGCAATTGATGCGTTTGAGCCGAACATTGAAAGAAAAACGGCCGCAATACAACGAGAGGCACGATAAAGTGATTTTGCAGCATGACAATGCTCGACCCCGTGTTGCGAAAGTGGTCAAGACATACTTGGAAACGTTGAAATGGGAAGTCCTACCCCACCCGCCGTATTCTCCAGACGTTGCTCCCTCTGACTATCACTTGTTTCGATCAATGGCACACGACCTGGCTGACCAGCACTTCCGGTCTTATGAAGAAGTAAAAAATTGGATCGATTCGTGGATCGCCTCAAAAGATGACTAGTTTTTTCGACGCGGGATTCGTATGCTGCCCGAAAGATGGGAAAAAGTAGTGGCCAGCGATGGACAATACTTTGAATCATAAATGTATTACCAGTTTTTTACAATAAAGCCTCGAATTTCGGAAAAAAACGGTATAAGCAAAGTCATACGCCTTATATATATGTGTGTGTATGTGTGGTTTCTCATGATATTACAAAAATTCCGCTGGGCGGGGAGGCTATTTGATCGAAGCCTAGACATTAAATGCTTACATTAGATTAAGAGCCGCCCAAAATTCATGTGTGGGGATCCTTGGTATCCCCCATCCTGCGTTCAATTGTGTCTTATTAGCATGTGTAAATCCTTCAATATAGTTTAGGCATTCTTCTACAGGCTGTATTTGTATAATAGTTGTACCGCAGGTCGCACAGTTTTTCTGGTTACGTACAGAATCCTGGTGAATTATCATGTGTGCAAAGACGGGAATGTATTGGTTTTTCCATTCAGCCACCACATCTTCATAACAGTAGCAATAAATTTTAAAGAAGGTGCCGGTGTGTTGATAGACTCGCCTTTCCGTGTAGTAACGTATCGGAGTTTCACCAGATATCGATAGGCGTCCCATTGATCCTCTTCTTTGGTTGATACACTACTTCTCTGGCTCTTCTTCTCGTTGGCCAAAGATGCAACAGAGATAGCAGTAAGCAGGCATTTCATGTATTGTAATTTAATCTGACAATTTCAATTTTGGAAGAGAAGGTAACGCATAGGCGCATAAGTGTTTATATGAATATCATTCATATATATATATATATATATATATATATATATATATATATGTGCGGGAATGCACCGCGCGGAAAGATTCGAGTGAGAAAACGACACAAGGTTGATATGATAAGCGACAGTGAAGAGAACTCCGTTTCTTTGTAATTTAACAAAAGAATTTTCTTTAATATGCACAGTTATTACAAATTCAGAAAATATAATTAATTAAATATTAGATTAACAGAATATTAAATTCGGTCACCTTTTCCAAATTGTATTTGGAATCGCGGTGATGGAAAATCTCGGCGATTTTCTCGGCACTTCTCGAAAAGATTCGTTTTATAGCGGTTTTCACTAAGCGGTTAGCACGGCGGTTTTACGAAGCGATATAGTAGCGAGACTATGACTCTAAGAACTCTAAGAATCGAATTGTTTTAAAAGAACAAAGAACGCCAAATCGCTGATTTTTAATGAGGATTAAGATCATGCTCGAGATGAAATCACGAGCTCACTTTATGCGTGCGTTCAATGACAATCACTGTCGGTCAACCGAAAGAATTCCTGCCTTTCCCGAATTAACGATCTCAAACAATATATGAATTACCTTCTCTTCCAACATTGAAATTGTCAGATATATATATATATGGATATAATTTAAAGTCACTTTAAAAAAACCTATATATATAATATATTATATACAGGGTTGGCCATATTCGACGGAAAGATGTTTTTTTTTCAATCATGGGAAAAAAACACATTTTTTGCTGTTCATTTTAAAAATCATTTAATAGGGTTCAAGGTCTTTCCGTCGAATATGGCCAACCCTGTATATACACACACACATATATATATATATATATATAGTATTATAATAGTAGTATTATAATAGTAGTATTATAATAGTTTGTATATTTTGAGCGGTCGTGGGTAAAAGTATTTTTAATTTCTTCTTAATATTCGATTCAACAGAGGGCTGTACAGTTTCTAGCATAGACTTATTAAAATGTTCTTGACATTTTTTATTTGCCATTCGTTTCTTATTTCTAATTTTACAAGCGTAGCCTCTTCGTTTATATCTCCCATGATGCTAATCCATCCTTCGCGTCGCTCCGTTAGAAATTAAATGAGCTGCCTTGTTCGTCGGGACCACGTTCTTTTTGCAAAGTCAGGTCCAGTGTAAGCAAGTACACAGGAAACTGCCTGCCATTCTAGATCGCGAAATTTATGAAGAGATCCTCAAGTATGGAGAGGTCGTGATAGAGTCGCTCGATAATGCACCCCCAGTCTTTTAGAGCGATCACTGCTGTTCCATCCCTTCGAATTTGGGTGAGAACATCCCTTTGCCACTTTCGTCCTTCTTGGACCGCAACTATCTCGTCCAGGTGGGTGTGATTGGATAGTAAGGATAGGGATCGGCTACGTCGCGTTAGCCGACGAATGAGTTCGTCTATTAGCTCCTTAAAGTCCTCGTGACTACTATGAAGTTGAATCCAAAATTTCATGGATGAATCCACTTTTATTATTCGTTCAATGGGCTACGTGTTAGAAGTCGCGTGTTTATGCAGGTAATCTCCATTGTTATTTATAAAAGAATTATAAGAATTATAATTGGGTGGTTTTTTGTTTTTTTTTTTTGTTTAGAGAGGAGGGACAGAAAAAATAGACAGAGAAGATTCCCTTTATTTACCCTTTTAGCTTAAGGATATAGGTGGAGACTTCTTTTTGAGAAGAAGGAAAGGATAATTGGATTCTGTTCTCGTATTATCTCGTATAGAGATGACTTCAGAATTTTTTATTCCCTTAGATTCTGACTCGACGGGAGCTGAAGCAGTTATGTTCTTGTTCATACGTTTTTCCTTTCTTAGGTGTTGTAAAAGATTGGTAAGTGAATTCCAAATGGCTCCTATTAAGAACATTAACCACTCATATACGGTATGCAGAGCATATCCATGTACGATTGTGTCTAATAATAGTTTTATGATTCTTGCGCTTACATATATTCCTCCATATTATTCCAGCGCTAACATTTCCGAAAATTAGGAATTTGTTCCAAAATTTCCCAGGCAGACATGGCTATCTTTTCTATTGATGCTTCATCTAAGTTAGAGAACAAACCTCCATTCAGAAATCCTGGTTGTCCCATAATTCCTCGTGCTACGGTATTGAGTATGGATGGTCGTTCGGCTGAAAACATTATGTGATCTCGTAAGATTTCTAAGTCATTATCTGAATATATACCGCTTGTGGCAATCCGGGGCTAATATATTTCCAAGTTAGTTTGATCATTGGTTTGAGTACGACGGGTAAAATTTCTATTGGCCGGGGCATAAGCCGATACTATAAATCACCTAGAAGGTACATAGCGAGAAGATACATAGGTGCGAGTGAATTACAAGTCACTTGCGTTCCTTGTTGCATCAGGATGTGAGTTTGTGATGTTAGAAACTGTGTTTCGTTATTTCTAACGGGTAATTGATCATAACATTCTTGAGTTGAGGCGAGTTTTACCTCAGCGGGCACACATTTTACTATATGTATTACTTCTCTGGCTAATAAAGTCATATCCAGGCCCTTGCATTACGTGGTAAGCGAAAGCATCCGATGAATGAGTGGCAAGAGCTAAGGCGTTTTGTAATATTTTCTGTTTGAGATTACACTGTTGTTGAAGTACATTCGGTATAAGTGCGGTATAAACTTATTTAAGTGCGTATGTGTTTTTTTATGTATATAAATTTAGAATTCATGTAGGTGAAAATGTCGAGATTTTCTTATTTATATATCTTGCTGAAAATTTTATTATCGGGTGTGGTTTCGAAAATTAATAATTTTGGGTGTTCGGTTCGTACAAGAACGTGGCCGCTCATTATTTTCCCCTTTTTTGTTAAGGCAAAAACGGTATCTTGAATTTAAGATGTAAATTATTTGAGGTCGTACACCCATATCGTCTGTCAATGTTTCCGCAAGTCCAGTGTAAAGTGCCATAATTTGATATTCCACAAGTCTCTCATGCAGATAACACATTCGAATAAGTATTCCCTCCTTCAATATTCACACAATGGATAGAGCCGAATTCAAAAATTACACCTGATCGTAACATTACCTGATTAATGTTTAGTTATACAGTGACATGGTAATCTAATAACGTAATTGTTACAGTTGCTAATATGATAACATCAGTCCATATTCCATAGGGATCGAAATATGTGCTTTCGCTACACGATCCGTCGTTATCTTGTCCTGCTAAGGTGGTTGTTCGAGAATCTGTCTGATTTTAGTCTGGTTATGTACCCCATTTAGAGGTATCCCATAATGTGCATCTCTTCACACGCCTCGCGAGATGTTTCTTGTATGTACGAGTATTTACCATTGTGTACATTCATAGTGTGAGAGAACATTCCATATTTTTTAACAGTTCTATCGAGTTCTACTTTACATTGAATTACTCTCATGGATTTGAATTCGTTAATTTGGATATACGAGTTGTATATACTTTAGGGTCTTGTTCACTCTTTGCTGTGTCATATCACATTCTTCGATATTAAGTAATGACATTGTAGTTATATTTGCTAATGATGATCCGCAATCATACTTTATTATCCCATAAGTTCCGTGAGTCCAACTTATTAATAATGCTATTGTCATAATTCGTCCAATCATCCGGGAATCCATCTGAAATTTTATTTTGTTATTATTATTTTAGATTAATTATTGAGAGCCGGTTTTATGTGAGAGATTGGCAATCTGTTAGGATATACTATTCGACTGTTTTTCTTTATTCTAATTTTTATGTTATTCCGATTTAATATTTCTAACACTTTATAAGGTCTTATATATTGATCCCCGAATTTTTCCAGTTTGATCCCTTTAATAGCAAAAAACATAATCTCTTGGTTTAAATAGTTGCGGATTAATCTTCTTATTATAATGCTTTTTGGATTTAATTTTAGTTGCTACGTTATCACGAGCATTTCCTTGGATGGTGCGTAACTAGATTTATCAGATATTCGTCATAACTTGTCAATTTGTCTTCAGAGCCTAACAATTTATTTGACGGCGTTCTTGCTATTTTGCCGAATACTACTATTCATAAGGAGTATGTTTGGTGACTTCATGGATACTGGTGTTACAATTAAATATTGCTAATCCAATTTACCTATCCCATTGTTTTTGATCATTGGTGTATTGTTTTAAATATTTGCCTGATGAGATCTTTCCAATGATCCATTTGATTGAGGGTAGAAGGCGGTAATACGCAGTTTACGAATCCTGAATAACTTTGCAATTTTCTTTATTAATTCGCTAATAAAATTTCTTCCTTGATCTGTTAATATCGCCTTGGATGCTCCTAATATGCAGATAAATCTGTCAACAAAGGCTTCTGCTACGGTTTCAGCAGTCTGGCAGGGGTATATCCAAAATTTAGTCAGCTGATCCTGTAATGTTAATATATAGTCATTTCCTTTCTCGATTTTAGATAGAGATCCCACAATATCCATGACATACTAATATCTTTGTTCTAAAATTAATCAATTTTCTACAGTTTGAAGCCGAATGTTCTTTTTTATAACAAATCTGATAGGTTTCTCGTGATTAGTATTTAATGCTTTATTCGATGTACTTTCTTGATTTCGTCTGACATCGAATGGAGTTCCTATCCGCAATGCATTGACTATCGTTTCTTGAACACCTAAATTTCTTGCTATCCTTTGTTCAATTTCTGGTTTTAATCTCCTAATAAAACACACATGTCCTTTTCTAAAGATACTTTAATATTTTGATTGCAAAGGGCATTTCCCGAAATTTTATGGGCCTCCATTATTTGTTTTCCTAAAATCACTCGATTCGCGTATGTGATTATGTCTTCCTCATTCTTTTGATAAGTGTGACCTAACTCCCCTTGCAATTGATATATATTTTTTGAAGTGCCGTAGACCTGTTTTAGATATTTGGTTAATTGTGCCACGCTTAAAGTCTTGGTCTTGTATAATGCGACGCGCTTCACAATTCTTGTTATGACTTTGGTGGATTGCGATTCAGCTTCATCTGATAACATGGATTTTGCTTCCTCGCATTCTTCGATAAAGTAATTTAAAGGGATGTTTTTGCCATCGAAAAAAAGATACGACTTCAACAGCGTATTTTAGTGTAGCGAATAAGTTATAGTATACGTCATTGTTCCATTAGATCCCTCTGTTTTAGAGGTGATCATAACACTAAAACTTACTTGAATTGTTTCGTCTGCAAAGTTGCAAGAACAGGAGAAATCGAATACAAGAAGTTTGGAGAAATTTATTGAAATATCTTCTATAATATCGATTTTATTAAAATCTAGATCGATGTTAATTATATTAATTTTAAATTAATTTAATTATAGCTTGAAATAAGCCATGACATTGTTAATTTTTAAGAAAATATGCGAGCATTTTTTACTCCATTTCAAAATCCTTTTTTTTTACTTAACGTCATCAAAGTACCGATTATAATTAAGAAGTAACGATTGCTTATTGGAGCTTTCTTTTTCAGTTTATATTTTGTTTGAATGAATATGAATACTTGTTAAATATTCATAGTTTTTTTGTGAATAAATATTTTCTGAAAACTCAAAATTTTGAATGCATATATGATTATATTTTTTTATGTAAAAATTTTGAATAAATATAATTTGGAGCTCAATTACAAATTTTTATCAAATTTTTTCATCGGGCATACTATCACAAACTATAGAAATCAAAGCCTTAAACGGTCTAACTAAATCTTAATGCTTATATGATTCTTATGTGAATTTACATATATACTAATGCTAACTCTACTAAACTACTGCAGTAACACAAGTATCACAAGTTAAATTGATGAGCAATTTAACAAATTTTTGATGCTTATTCGTTGTGAAAATCTCTTTTTCCTTGCGTAGAGTCGTATCATGTAATTTTTCGAATTCTGTATTTATTATTCTAGCATTTTGCAATCGCATTTCTGATAGATATATATATATTTTCCACATGAAATAAATTCAAGTCAACTTATATCGCTCGGAAACCATATGTCTCGTTTCTACATCTAATGTACTATATTTGTTTTTAAACCGGAGTGCAACGATATCCGGAATCCTGCCATATATTTTAACGCCTCTTCTTCCATAATGTAACTTATATCTAACTTATCTAACGACAACATTAGCATCTTCTTTATAAGTTATAGAAAAAGAGCATTCATCGAACGAGATACAGTTATTATTTTCGCATACGCACAATTCATGGCAGCAATGTATAGGTTCTTTGTTGGTTTCTTCCCTATTACCTATCGGCGCTTGCATATTTATTAACAAGAATTCATCGAAATAAAAAGAAAAATTGTTGATTTCTTGAACATTTGATTTTGATGAGAACAATTCATTTGAATGTTTACCTAATATAGTGCTTTAAACGAAATCTGAAATCTAGGACATTCGGGTGATCGTTAGTGGCTCCCAATAATCGGATGAAAGAAAATAGATGTTCTAGCAAATCCTGATTCAAGCGGTATTATGTACGAAATATTGTAGATTTCATATTTCTCTTGTAGATGCAGAAATAATTGTTGCAAAGAAGCATTGCTTACACAAATTCCTTTTTGAAAGTTCAACATACTCTTATGCTTTCCAATTCGGCATTCGCTTATAAATGTAGTCATTTGATCCAATATTTCATTCTGTTTCTGGATATGCATACCATAAGCACATTTCGATTTTATGAAACTTGGATTTAATTGAAACATTATATTAGGTGTTGGAATTAATTCGTAGCGTTTTACAAGTGATGGGAAGTACTTTCATTAATGTATTTTTTAATGCTCATGTGAAATAAATAACATTCTTTCATTAAAAACGCTACGAATTAATTCCAACACCTAATATATGTCGAATCAGTCATTGCAAAGCTGAATAAACGCAGCGGTATCTTCACCAAACTCAATATTGTGCAAAAAGCCTTTTTCAGAGCACCATCTAATTGTACTGTTGTATTTGACAATACCTGTGCAGCAGGCAAAACCTTTTGCCTGTCTGAACCTTGTACAGTTAAATAGTCATTTGTAATTTTGTAGGCTATTTTCAAATTTTTTGAGTTTAAGGATATTAATTTCTGCAAAATTAGGTTTTCTATTTTTTTTCCTTTCCAATTGAAACCATCATCCAAAAAATGGTTTCTTAGCAACTTTAACAGATAAGGCATATCTGCAAACACAAATATTTTTAGCTCATCGCAAACTGGATGCTAAAATGCAAAATAGCATTTTTTAGGATGTATGCCAATTCTAATCATAATTTCATATTTCCTGATCCCATGTCACATGTTAAAGCTACGATAGTATACTCAGAATCATGCAGTTTTGAAATGATTTCGAAAAGAGTATTTACATTCATTGATTTATCATACTGATAATAAATAGGCTGTTTCCAGCTTGAAAAAAGATTACAAACTATTATGCATTGACAGGTTTTATATGGACCAATGACTTGTTCCGTTTCCCGATCAATGCTTATCTTATGATTTAAATACATTTCGTCAAATGCAAGCATTATTAATTTTTCAATATCAGATATGTGTTTTCTCCTAGCTCTCATCACATTAAGAACAACGGAAAGAACACTAAGCTCGATATGAACTTTGTTAGCCTACTTTCGAAGTGTTGACAATCCAGGAAGGGATATTTTCATGACATTTTTTACGTAACGGTATCCCTTTAAGCTCGGACATCACAACGATATCTTCAGAAGATCATTTGATTTTATTCATTGATGGATTTAACAGAAGTCGGATCTGTCCTGGAATCAAAAATTTTCCTAACAACTCATGCATTCTGCTTTCAAAGCGTTGATTTCCTGTCTTTACTTTCTGCTCAAGTTCATATAATTTAGCTTTCATTATAGCGTACTGGAATAGAATATCTTCTCTAAAAATATAAAATAATAATTTGTAAATATATAATTTGTAAATATTAATTGAATCGCTGTGAGTGGCTATGCCCAATAATGACGTGGTCAATCGGGATCCATTCGATAAAACTTACATTTTAAGAAATGACAATGCTCCATTGTCTGTGACCGACAAAGCATTACTGGATATTGATGAAGGAACTGGAAATGTCTCAACACTCATCGAAACATCGGCGAATACTGGCGAAGAAATTACTTCTAATTCTTCAGCAGTTGTCAACAAAGCATTGCTCGACATCTGTGGAGACATTTCTCCATGGGATCCTATGGGTGCCTATGATCGATACTGGTGAAGACATTGCTGCATAAAAGGCTTCTGCAATTGATGAAGCATTATCATATAATGGAGGATGTACTCTATCGAACGCATTCTCAATTACAGAAATATTAGATGCTAGCAGAAGAAAATGCAACGTAGTAACAGCACTCGAGTGCAACTTTTTTCCTCTAGGAAAACTATAATGAAGTATATTTGTTGTTGCAAAGGCTTCAAGGAGCACGCATCATCAAAATGTTTAGAACATATAACTAACTAGCTTGACAAATAAAAAAGTTAAATTAATTAAAATTATTAAAAATGACAGTACAATTTGCATAACATCAGTATATATTATAATTAGCTGACAATAATCTCTTATAGCAATGCTCGCAAAGATTTGCAAATTTCCGACTGATTCTGACGCGCTATCCCGCTCGAGGTTCGGCGGCCGAGCCGCCGGGCACTTATGTGACGCTCTGGCTCAGGAGCGTCTCTATAACTTAAACATGCGAAGATCGTACTTTACGTTATTAGAGAATATTTTTCTTGCAAAATACTTTTTATGTTCTTAAAAAAATTAACTACTAAAACAAAAAAATTTTCTAAAACATTTATAAATTTTCTAAAACATTTTGTCATAATAATTCTTACTTAGCAAAAACCATTTAATAATTGTTAAAAATTTACATAGAGAAGTTTCTATAATAGACTTGCGAAGATTGAAGTCAGCAAATATGTGAATCTGGAAATTTTGTGTTTTTCATATAAAGTTTTAAGCACGAGGATTCTATATCGCAATAACTATTTTTTTCTATTTTATTTTTTTTTAAGCGAATATAATTTTATCATTTTAATTAAAATTATATTCACTTACAGAAGAAGATAGTTATTGCGATATAGAATTCTCATTATTTGAAATTTTATAAAACTTCGTATAAAAAACACGGAATTTCCAGATTCACATATTTCCTGACTTCAATCTTTGCAAGTTTGTTATAGAAACTTCTCAATGTAAATTTATAACAATTATTGAATGGTTTCTGGTAGGCAAGAGTTATTATGATAAAATGTATTAATTATTCTGGAAACTTCTCGATGTAAATTTATATAACAATTATTGAATAGTTTCTGATAGGCAAGAATTATTATGACAAAATGTTTTAGAAAATTTAGTATTTGATTTTTTTAAGGAAATAAAAATTATTTTGCAAGGAAAATTTTCTTTATAATGTTTATATTCTTTATATTCTTTAATAACGTAAGGTACGACGTCCGCACGTTTAAGATACAGAGACACTATTGAGCCAGAGCGTCACATGAGCGCCCAGCGGCTCGGCCGTCGAGTCTTGAGGTAGTGGGGATAGAGCGCCGGAATCGACCCGAAATGTAAATCTTTGCGAGTACTGACCTAGCACACCAAATAAATTAATAAATTATGATAATAATAAATTCGAAAATTTAATTAATTTAGATGAAGAATTATCTCAAAATATTACTTTAACAAATAATGAAGTAGTAAAATGAAAATTAATATTTTATAATATATTATTATGAATAAAAAGAAAAGTCAAATGGATTGGATTGAAAAATCTCAAACTTCAAAAAAAGGATATACAAACATTAATATAATTCAATTACAAAATGTTACAGAAATACATTATATAGGAGAAATGAATATATGTTGCGAACATTGTGATGCTAAACATTTTAACTCTGAAAAAGTGGCTGATAAAGGAAATTCATAATAATTGTTGCAATCATAGATCTGTTAAGTTAGATCTTTTACTTCAAACTCCGTATGAACTTTATAAATTATCTACTGGAAATCATCCCAAATCATTTTTATGATTATATTCGTATAATCTTATAACAATATATTTTCATTTGATGCAAAAATATCAAATTTTGGTACACAAAGATGTGTAACCTTATTATTTCAAATTCAAGGACAAATTTATTATTAAATTTATTATTAAATTAATACTGCGCTATATTCCATATCTAATGAAATTTAACATCTAAGCTATGGACAACTCTTTATCGTAGAGCATAATGAAGCAACAAAATGTAGATTACATCGAAATTCGAATCTTGATAAAGAAATTTTACATTTAATAGATAATTTAATGCGCACGAATAATATTTTTGCACAATCCTGTCGAATGATGCATGAAGAAATTTAAATGGGACAATTAATTAAAAATTACAATATACGTGATTTACAATTAGGATTTTTAACGGTATTGATCGCGGTCGATACAATATACAAAAAGTAAATGAAATAGCAGCCATGGTAGAAGTACAAGAGTATGCTCATAATTTTTCTAAAACTGATCTTATGCTGTGCATATTCTTGATTATGTCACATTCGTCACATTCGAGTACACGATTGGTTCTAAATGGCAAGACCGATTGCTTACGCGAGCCAAATATTAAATAAAGCCGAACAAAATTATAATAATACAGAGGAAGAATTTACTAGTCTGGGCTATCAAATATTTTCGCCCATATCTGTACGACCGTAGTTTACTATCGTAACTGATCACAGATCATTAGTCTGGCTTTTTAATGTAAATGATCTAGGCTCGAGATTAATGCGCCGGAGATTGAAATTAAAAGAGTATGATTAAAAGATATAATGCTGGTAGGGGTAATACTAACGCAAATGCTCTGAATCGAAATCCAATTCGGAACGACGAACACGTACACAACGCAAAAGAAAGGGAAGACATCACCAAAGAAGATAAGGAGGGTACCACAAAGGAATATACGGAAGAAAAGAAACAGTATATACCTTATGAATATCATGATACATTATGAATATCATGCATCTGCAGAGAGGCATCAAGGGATATCACGATAAAAAGAATAAGATTGCTACATGACTGACTGCAGATTGCGTGCAACCCGCAATCAGTAACTGCGACGACAGTTATCGCATGTAGAAAGTGCAAAGAACAGATTGTAAACAGATTGTAACCGTAATTTGCACACATTTTCACTTAACTGTCTTAGCTCTAGTAAGGTTAAGAGAGCACTGAATAAAATAATTAAGAAGCAAAGTAAACAGTACAGTGTGGTAAGGATTCATCGAAGAATAATATGAATCCTTATCTTACAGGATACTGCTCGTGTGGAGTTACACGGATGGAACGTCACCTGAATCCACACCAACATATCGCTGGGAATCGTTCCATCATACGCTCGGCATATATTTTAAAGGATTCGCGTTGATGAATCAGGCGGAATCAGAATAGAAACTCATAATTAAATTAGATTATTACTGCTCTTAGGACTCGATTTGAGTAGCTTTAAGAGTATTTAAAAAATACGTAAAAACGATGTGAAAAGATCATCGCACCGGAAACACACAACACATATACGCGAATATGATACGGATATTAGAAAAGGAAAATATCCAACTTACTGCATCGCTAGAACAATTAAGTACAATTCCAATACAAACAAAAGAGAGTTAATTCAAAATGTCTAAAATAAAAGTGGTTATAATTTTAAAAATTAAAAAAACAAAGAACATGAAAAACCACAGCACAGGTTGTCGGTTGTGATGATTAAAACTTTATTCAATAATGAATTATTCAAGCGTTAATCAATACCCATATCAATAAATAAGCGATTAAACGTTTCGGCCACAATCTGGCCATCTTCAGTAATTAAACATTCTCTCAAAACGCAAAAATTTTTTACATTCAGTCGAAATAAGTACATCGGTCGTATGTTAAAATAGATTAAAAGTGTTCTTATTAGTGTGACGATGATCGTGCGGCAGTATTACAACATCAGCTTATATGACAGGATAAAGTAGAACAAGAATTTCCAGATTCTAATCAGAATAAATTTTATAATTACGTTAATCTCTTATACTCGAAAAATAAAGAGCAAATGCGTTATCTGTTTTACAGTCAAAAAACGAAGCGGTAGATCTCAGACATTACTTTCGCACAATTAAATTTTAGTCGTGACATTGTGTGTTGTTACTGGTCTTATCATTTTACCACTATTTATATACCAAGTGAAACTTTCGAAAGTACCAGAACAATCCTTGAAGAAAAAAGGAGAACTTACATAAGCAAAGGAAGATAAATATCGGGTAAACCTTCCGTGTCACTTTGCTTATTGATACCTCTTGTTTGTTTCTTTATATGAATCATTTCTGAAATTCTTCTTTTTATCAGAGATCGCTCTGTGTCTAAAATTTTTATATTCTCCCAATCCAGATTATGCATCTCACTAAGACGATGATGCGAAACTACGGAGATCTCAGAGGACGGTTTCTTTATGTCGGCTTTATGTTCCTTTATCCGCGTTTTTAATTTCCGTTTCGTTTGGCCCACATATGATGATTCACAGTTTTTACAATTTATTTTATAAACTAAACCTTTTTTCATGCTTTGAAAGAGAATCTTTTCCTGTCTTAATAAACTTGTTCATTGTGTTCATGGGTTTATAGGCTATATTAAACCCATGAATGTGTGAAAGTTTTTTGAACTTTTCAGATACCCCTCCAAAATACGGTATCGTAAAAAATTTTTTTGAATTAGAGTTCAAATTATTGTCCACATGGTTCTCTTTCAAGTTAATTCTATTTGCTAAAGTTTTAATTCTATTGTTTATGGTGGAAAAAACGAATTTCAACGGATAGCCATTACCCAAAAATACATTAATTAATTCAATAATGTTTTTTTTCATGGAATTTCGGATGAGACAAAAATATAATTCTATCAAGTTGACCGATGATAACACCTCTTTTATGTATTAATGGATGATTTGAGAAAAAGTTTAAATATCTACCCGAATTCGAAGATTTTTTATAAATGTCAAAGATAATCCTTCCTTCTTGTTCCATTAATTTAACGTCTAAGAAATTTGTACCGTTTTCATCACCATAATCCATAGTAAACTTTAGTCTTTCGTGATATGTATTAAACAATTCCAGCAATTCATCAATGCTCTCTTTATGCACGGCTAATAAAATGTCGTCTACATAACGAAAATAAAAAGATAAAACGATATTATTCTTGGTAATAATTTCTTCTTCTAAATCCTGTAAAACCATGTTAGCAAGTATCGGAGACAAAGGAGAACCCATTGGCAAGCCGAAAATCTGTTTAAATATTTTATTGTCAAACGCGAAAAAAGTGGAGTCAATTATGGTCGTGATCGCTTTGATGAATTCGTGCAATGGAATTGAAGTTACATTAACAATATCACTCCACCTACGTTCAATACTTCTTATGACTTTCAGTTGGAATATTCATTGAACGATTCCGTGTACATGGAGACAACATCAAAGGATACAATGCTAAAATCCATATCCATAGCTTTGCCATTAAGTTTATATACTAAGTCTAAGCTGTTTTTTATGTAACCAAAATTATTCACAATATTCTTCTCCAGTATGTTTTTTAGAAAACTCGCTAAAGGATAAAAGGCGCTGTTTATGCAACTAACGATTATTCTTAGAGGGTGACCTTCCTTATGAATTTTCGGCAGTCCATATATCCTGGGAAGTTCGCCGTCAGAAACATACAATTTTTTATATACGTTTGAATCAATGTAACATTTGCTTTTCCAGTATTTCAATAATTTACCGATATCTGCAGTAATTTTATTCGTAGGATCTTTTTTGATTGAAATGTATGTGGAGTGATCATTGAGAATGTTATACATTTTTTCTTTGTAACGCTCACGGTTCAAAATTACGGTGGTATTGCCTTTGTCTTTTTGAATTAATTAATGTATTTTTGGGTAATGGCTATCCGTTGAAATTCGTTTTTTCCATCATAAACAATAGAATTAAAACTTTAGCAAATAGAATTAACTTGAAAGAGAACCATGTGGACAATAATTTGAACTCTAATTCAAAAAAATTTTTTACGATACCGTATTTTGGAGGGGTATCTGAAAAGTTCAAAAAACTTTCACACATTCATGGGTTTAATATAGCCTATAAACCCATGAACACAATGAACAAGTTTATTAAGACAGGAAAAGATTCTCTTTCAAAGCATGAAAAAAGCGGTTTAGTTTATAAAATAAATTGTAAAAACTGTGAATCATCATATGTGGGCCAAACGAAACGGAAATTAAAAACGCGGATAAAGGAACATAAAGCCGACATAAAGAAACCGTCCTCTGAGATCTCCGTAGTTTCGCATCATCGTCTTAGTGAGATGCATAATCTGGATTGGGAGAATATAAAAATTTTAGACACAGAGCGATCTCTGATAAAAAGAAGAATTTCAGAAATGATTCATATAAAGAAACAAACAAGAGGTATCAATAAGCAAAGTGACACGGAAAGTTTACCCGATGTTTATCTTCCTTTGCTTATGTAAGTTCTCCTTTTTTCTTCAAGGATTGTTCTGGTACTTTCGAAAGTTTCACTTGGTATATAAATAGTGGTAAAATGATAAGACCAGTAACAACACACAATGTCACGACTAAAATTTAATTGTGCGAAAGTAATGTCTGAGATCTACCGCTTCGTTTTTTGACTGTAAAACAGGTAACGCATTTGCTCTTTATTTTTCGAGTATAAGAGATTAACGTAATTATAAAATTTATTCTGATTAGAATCTGGAAATTCTTGTTCTACTTTATCCTGTCATATAAGCTGGTGTGTAATACTGCCGCACGATCATCGTCACACTAATAAGAACACTTTTAATCTATTTTAACATACGACCGATGTACTTATTTCGACTGAATGTAAAAAATTTTTGCGTTTTGAGAGGATGTTTAATTACTGAAGATGGCCAGATTGTGGCCGAAACGTTTAATCGCTTATTTATTGATATGGGTATTGATTAACGCTTGAATAATTCATTATTGAATAAAGTTTTAATCATCACAACCGACAACCTGTGCTGTGGTTTTTCATGTTCTTTGTTTTTTTAATTTTTAAAAGAGAGTTAATAAATATCATAAGCGCGATACAGCGAAACGCTGTTCGGTACAATGAATGCTGACGATGCATAGCGAATAAATGAGCAATTACAGATACTTATTTCAAGATAACCAGCAGGTATTACAATATGCAGCGAAGCATATATCAATTAAAAATATTAAATGCGACTATTGGACACATCAGTAGTTTCGAAAGGGCAACGGCCTATATTGAAAATTTATTATTATTGTTTAATGTTACGAGGAAAATGCAATTAGACATGTATACGCAACGAGAAAATTTAGATGAACATCTACAAATTCTTACTGTCATCATGACAAATTTGACAGTGGACGTAGGGAAAACGTTAGATTATTTAGCTCGAAGGAAGGATCAATACCCATTTGTTCTTACTATCGTTAAAACAGATAATAACAGATTTGCGGGAAGCTGCGTCGAAAGTTAACGAAAGATTTGCATTTTCCATTTCAAATAAAGGTAGAAAATTGGAATATTATCCAAAAATATTCCAATTAATGAATTCTATTTTAATTCTTATATACTACGGTCAAGTTTCCAATAATTGCACATACGAAATAATACATGCGATACCTCTACCTTCTTACCTATACTCAAATGTATTTACTTTCGTGAAGATTAATTATCATCCATTAATAGCAGTAGGATATATATATTAGGTGTTGGAATTAATTCGTAGCGTTTTACAAGTGATGGGAAGTACTTTCATTAATGTATTTTTTAATGCTCATGTGAAATAAATAACATTCTTTCATTAAAAACGCTACGAATTAATTCCAACACCTAATATATATAGGAATTATAATTCACTATGTGTTAATGCGTATACGTATACGATGTGCGCGCGCGCGCGCGCGTGTGTGTGTGTGTGAGGGAGTTACCTCACACACAGAGGGAAGGAGAGGGGGAAATACCTCATAGATATTAGAAAGGGAGAAGCGCGTCACCGAGGGAGGGCGGGGTCCATGTTAGAGGAGGGAAGGGTTTTTCTTCTCGCTCTCACCAGTTGCATTCTCTCTTTAACTTATTGTCCTCTCTCTCCTGTCCATTGTAGGACAGTTCTCTCTCTTCCACCCGTTGCAGTCCTACTTATTATTTGCGATTTCTCTTCCTCCCGTTGTGCTCTCTCCCACGTTGTCTTTTCTTCTTGTATGTAATTTAATTAAATAGACATGGTATTTAAGATTTTGAATGATACAACTTAGAAACTAATTATGATAATATTTTTATGAATTTTTAATAATATAACCTAGTAACACTAATTATAATAATATTTTTTTTTTATCAATGTAATACAAATGACTAAGCGCGCCTTCTTATTGACTAATTCAATACTACTACGAAGATATGAAGAATAAGTGGCGAAAATATTAAGGATAAAATAATTTTAGAAGAAAAGAATATATATTTTAACATACAATTTATTTATCATGTAATGCACTATGTACAATATAATCTAAACCATAGATTATTAATTCACAATAGAATTTTTATCATAAATTTTGTACAAAGTGTTTACAGCATCGCTTTTATTAGTAATACAATTTTGTCTTAAAAATGACATAAAATATTCGAATTTCTTACTAACATTATGAGTATATTAACTCAGTTAATAGAATACATTGCTCAAGTTTAAATAAAAAAAGCACATTGTTGATTTCATGTGCCATTTAATGTTAATTTCACATTATTTATATATATTTTAACAAGTTCCACATTTAGATCTTGAATCGATGATGATGATGGGACCGTTGATTGCATTAATCGCTTGATATCTGCACGCCTCTCAATGAACGTCTTCCACGTAGCATGAGATATAGATCATACAACGATCTCAATGTCCAGAAATTTGTACGCTGTCGATGTCAATGCACATTTCCTCATCAAGATACGAAGCATGTAGCGAGGTTTCGAAGATGTACATATTAAATGATGTTTGAGAAAATGCGCTTTGAAAAAAAAGAAAACATGTAAATAGATCTTACAAAAATACATAACGTATAAGTATTTATAATACGTATAAGTAATATATTTAGTATAAATAAAATATTTTATAAAATTAAATGAATTACTGTTTCTTGCACGTCTCATCCTATTGTATTGAAATGTAATAGTTCGTGGCTTGAGATATTTTGTTTTCTTGGAGAACTTATAATTAACAATAGCTGTCTGAACTCTGTTGAAGTTTTCTGAACGACTGATGTGGTAACATTACCCGGAGCTCTTCTTTTAAACAGTATTCCCTTCCACATTTTTTTTACACATGCTAAAATGGAGGGGATTTTTTTTGTATACATTATACTTTGAAGAACAGTTGCGACGTGGTCGAAGGATACCAAATTGACACACATCATAAGAATGCACACTAACGATATCGAATCTCTTTTATCTAAGGGATCGGCACCAACGACAATAATATCTATCTACTCCTATTTTTTTTTCCAAAAATGAATTTCGGGAAAAGAAATCAAAACATATTTAAAAAGAAATCTTATATTTTATTTTTTAAACTTGATACATTTTTTCAGACATTTTTTGACCAGTATATTTTAAATACATTTTGTAACGCACAATTCTTAACATGTTTTTTCACATCGTCCAGTATTAGTAATATCTAGATTATGTAAAAAATTTATATCTTCGTAATCAGCATCCAGGATTTCAATGGTCAAGACGTCGCTATTGAATATATCAGCCAGCTATTTACGTTTTTTAAATCCTTTAACGTATACGAGAGCCTTATTGTCATCATTCTCTTCCATACCAATTATAGCCATTATAATCAGGCGTTTCACCATGCTGTACGGAATCATTCTGTCTTCCTATTGCAATTCATGGTGACAAACACTCAGCCAGGAAGCGCAGTTCATTTCGGATTTTGTCAAGAAATTCCATGCCATGGGACATGCAAAAATGTTATGAGACAATGGCTCCGTTTCTCAACACCGTCACTTCACCATAAATTTCCTTCCAACGATAAATCTTTGTATAAACAATCAAATTAGGCATGCATTAAAAAAGCGTGTTTTCCTTATGTCATTGTGTTTAACGATATTTCAAAGAGATTTTAAATCGATTCCAGTTCGAACATAAAAAACACAGTTGACGGCTACATGTACGGATATATATCAAGTTATGACAATATTGCATTATATACAATACGTATTATAATACTTGTAGTTCTACAATCAGAAAAAGTTTAATTTCTTGAATAATTTATATTAGAAAAGAGCAATTGCGGGGATCAAATAAACAAAATGACACAGAATCATTGCCGTATTTTATAATTTGTAACATCATAATTTGTCTACATTTGCATTGAGAGTGACTCGCTTAAAGTCCAGACGTTTGTAATAAATTGCACAATTGATATTAGTATGTCAATTATTTAACTGACTGTTGAACTGTAAAGTTAAAAAATACACCAACGGTTATGTCGGTCTGACAGACCACTGTCATATTTCTACTACTTTTGTAAATTCTTAAAGAATGAGAAGAACATTATGTGTAGTATGTACATACGCGCACGCACATTCATTCGTATATACGTACATACGTACACACTTACATGCATACATATGTACATACTTTCATACATACGTTTATGCGTACATGCATACATACATACGTATATACGTTCATACATAATACATACATACATACGTACATATATCCATACATACGTTCATTTGTACATATCTCATACGCATTGGATTAGATTCCGCGTACCATTGTAGATGGTGTTCAACGAATAGAACCATGTCAACGTCGACATGTCCGAAGTTGATAAGAGTATGATTGAACATCGCGTCGCGCGCACTTAAAACCTGTATGTATGTATGTATGAATGTACGTAAACATATGTATGTATGTATGTACATACATGTTCATATATAATATAATATGTAACCACATTGATCGAACGACTGCATGTATTTTTTGTTGGTCCTTGCGTACCTGTTGGAGCACTGGCGCAGACTGTCGCCACGTATACCGTGTTCAACGAATAGAACCATGTTAACGTCGACAAGATGTCCGAAGTTGTAATGCAGATTACAAACAATATTATTTTTTTATTTTAATATAATTTTAGAGTATTCATGATGAGTTGTTCATATCTTGTTTTTCTTCGAAATACTGCACCTGACTAAATAATTTTTTTATCCTTTCTTTCTTTTTAAATATATAACTTCATAAATATTTTTTAAAGATTTTAAAATATATATATAATAAAAATCTTCATAATTTTTGTATATTTGTAAAAATTATGGAAATTAACTCACATACAAACAACCATCATGCACAGTAAAAGAAAATTGTATATGTATTAAGAGTTAAACGTATAATTTAGAGATATCTTATTAAAAGTAATACATTTATTTAAGTATAAAAATTATAAAAAATGCAATATATATTATGTGATATGACAGCATCTATTTCATTCATGAAAATAACGCACAATGTTTACTAGGGCATATATTTTCTGAGCTCTATTCCTCTAATGAAAGATAAAATTTTCACATCATTTTTATTGTTACGTCCAAACCCTTGAAAATTTGGTCAAGGAGACAATGAGGGAGAATGGAGAGGGTATGGAAGGACGATCAGACTCAATCTCACAGGTATACGCGCGGAAGCGAATATCTGTGAGTCGTATGCACCTTTTAAGTCCCGGAATGTGGATCAACGTCCGAAGGGACGCTATGACATCTGTTCCGCTGGACAGTGCGAACGTCGATCCTACTTTTTCGGTCAAGGAACTTAATCCCTTTGACCCGGGACTGGACCTCGTGCGATTTCAGGTATTCGAGGGAAGTGAATGCGAGGGGTGATTTTAATAAAAAACAGAGGAATACCTTAAGTTACATTTATAAAATAATAAACATATAAATAAACATAATAAACATATAAACATATAAATTAATAAAATAATAAACAAAGGGTTTTGTACATTATTATTAACTTCTCTTTACATAAAAAATATATACTATCTATAACGTGTGAATGCGCATAAATGTGTATGTGTGTGTGTGTGTGTGTGTGTGTGTGTGTGTGTGTGCGCGTGTACAATGAATGTGTTTTTCCATGGGAAAACGTGGGGGTGGACTGTAAATAATTATGACTTACTTAGTAGCTGTCCCCAAGATATCGGGTAGGTTCTAGGCGAGTGGCCAAGGAGATTCGTCGTCAGCGAAGAGCGTCTGAAGGGCAGTCGCCGTGGCTTCAGTTGCGATTTGATTACAAGTTCACACTCGGACGGAATCGCAACTGGCGTGATTAGCGCGGGTTATAATGATTTTCGAACTGCATATAATATTCTATTAGTGTTAAGAAAAAAAAAGAACGAAAATGTAACAATTCGTTATATTTTGAGTAACGATAACTATAACGAGTTACTTTTGCATATCAATAACGAGTAACGAAAATGAGTCATTTTTTAGGAAAAAGAACGGTAACGGTAACGGATTTATTTTTATGAGGTAACGTTGCCAACCCTGCTTATTTTTCTCAGTGCAATAACTTTTTATTTAATTCAATTATAAAATGTACAATTTGTTATATATTTTGTATAAATTACATTATAGTTACTTATTTAATTTTTGTTTATCTTTATAAGAAGTTAAATTGGTCGCGTTCAAGTTCAATGAATCAGTTAATCTGCTTGTCGCGCGATTGAACATGATTGATTGGACCTATCAATAGGATTAATCACGTTTAGTAAGCAAGCGCCCGGTCCGACTCTCAGTCCAAACACGGCCGTTATCTGCATTATAACAAAACACTATTGGTAACAACGTTGTAACTGATGTCGCAGCAGGAAGTGCTTCTTATTAAGTTTTGGTCCTTCTGAAGTGTATTAAAACAGTAATTAATAGTAAGTTTGTTTATGCATATACTTTTATATGGATTTATAAGAAAATGATAATACTTTCATAGTGGATAATAACTTTTATCGTTATAACAAGATGTGAATCGAATATGTTCCACACTTATGAAATTAGATAAATAATATAGAAAGCATATAAATAATATAGAAATATAAATAAATTTAATTTAATTCGCGAGTTTACTACAGTAGTTTAATTGTGTTTATATAGTTCGGAAAAATTTTGGCACGCAGTTCGTAAGACTTTAAAGATGGTATATATGCAAGTACATATATAGTACATTTAATAATTCAAGATTGAATTATTTAGCATTAAAAATCTAACTTCGACTGTTAAAGGCAGTTATTCGTTAAATATTGGTTGTGTTCTTACATAAGCGGTCTAAAATAGAGATAGAAATATAGAATTTTATACTGAATACATAGATAACAGAGAAAACACAGATGAAATGTTATTAAGAAATTTTGAAAAGAAGGATTCATATATAATATCTACTATTATTGAACAATCCATTAAATACATCTGATAATTTCGAAAATCATTTGGCTGATCATAACGAACTTGAAAATGAACTAACTGACCACTAACTGATCACTAAAAATGGTAAATATTAGTAAATAAATATTGGGAGTACAAATTAGTTCGGTCCGTTTTTTTGTGTTCAAAAATGCATTTATTTCAAAACAAAATGAATGAACAGATTAATTAAAGTATTGTCCATCGCAGGCTACTACTTTTTCCCATCTCTCAGGCAATTTCGAATTCCATCTCGAAAAAATGACTCGTCTTTGGAGGCGATCCAATTTTGGAGCCAATTTTCGATTTCTGCGAAAGAAGTGAACCGGTGACTTGCCAAATCGTGCTGCATCCTTCGGAACAACCAGTAATCAGAAGGAGTAATGTCCGGAAAATACGGCGAGTGCAGTAAAACATCCCATTTGAGCGTTTCCAAATATTTTTTTACGACTTTTGCGACATGAGGCCGAGCGTTGTCATGAAGAAAAATAACTTTATCATGTCTTTGCTCGTATTCCGGCCGTTTTTCTCGCAATGCACGGCTCAAACGAATCAATTGTAGCCGATACCGATCGCCCATAATGGAATCGCCAGATTTCAGCAGCTTCATAGTAAATAACACCCTTTTAGTCCCACCAGATACAGAGCATGATCTTCGAACCATGAATGTTCGGCTTTGGTATTGATATTGAGGTCGATGGCAATGATTGACCGGGCTTAGCGTAGTATTTTTTCTTCTTGGAGTTGTCGTAGAATATCCACTTCTCATCTCCAGTCACAATCCGATGCAAAAAACCTTTTCTTTGTTGTCTTTGAATCAGCTATTCGCAAGTGAAAAATCGCTTTTCAATGTCTCTCGGTTTCAGTTCATAAGGCACCCAATTTCCTTGTTTTTGAATTATTCCCATGGCTCTCAATCGTGCAGAAACAGCTTGTTGAGTTACTCCCAATGATTCTGCAAGCTCCTCTTGCATTTGACTCTGATTTTCTTCGAGTAATGCCTCTAATTCTTTGTCTTTGAATTTTTTTGGCTCCAGAGCGAGACTTGTCTTCAACGCTGAAATCTCCATCCTTGAAATGTCGAAACCATTCCGTACATGATTTATCAGTTGGAGCAGTGTCACCATAAATTTCGACAAGCATTCGATGGGCTTCAGCTGCACTTTTCTTCCAATTAAAGCAGAAAATTAGAACCTCCCGCAAATGCTTGGTTAACAGAAAATTCGACATTTCAAATACAGTAAAAATGAAGGTTTTTGTATGAAACTCAAAGCGATATAAACTGAATATTATTAGCAGATGTCTAACCTCTCTGAAAACGCCAAAATCAGCTGTCACTATAAACCATTCACAACAGCCGGAGCCATCTTTTGGAAAACGGACCGAACTAATTTGTACTCCTAATAGTAAATAAATAGTGAATATAAAATAATAAATATTTCATAACTTTGAGTCTAGAATCGATTAAACAACACTTTGATGAATGTAATCGTAAATTTAAATATTGATTATTAACAAAGTTATTGTATAAAATATAAATAGAAGACTCTCAATAATACTACCTTCTCCTGTATTATTGAAATTGATATTATTATTACTGTTTCGTACTTTTTATATTCAAATTAATAAATAATTAAAATATAATATTATTTCTCTATATTATTAATATTTACTTTCAAGAATAAAACTTTTATTAAGAGTTATTTTAGCAAATAGACAAATTATGTTAAAAACAAAAGAGAAAATAAAAGATTTACATTGTGATACTTGACAAATTCAAAACAATAATAGTTTACACATTTTTAATCCAGTGAATGATTTTAATATTAAAGTGCCATTAAAATCAATGAATGATTTCTTAACGTTTTATTTAATTTTAAATAATGAAGATACTACAAAGAAATTTGTAAGTTTTAAATGTATTAAAAATTTATGCAACATTTCTTTTACAACAAATTTATTTTTTTCTATAATATTTAATAGTTTAGATTTTTAAATAATTGTTTGGATCGGAGTATAAATAATCTCATTAAAAATGTTCACGCAATTTTAAGAAAAATATTCACACGTTTAGCTTTGCAATTCACAGCTATAAGAAAATCTGGTGATAGGAACATTTTTAAAACAACTAATACCTACAAAAATATGAAAGGTATATAACTGCATATTTTTTAAATGTTTAATACAGAAATTGTAAAATATTTTGTTTCTCTTAAATATATTTTAGATGTTTTAATGAGCATTCATATCACAACTGAAGGTTAATAAAACTGAACTGATAAATGAAAAAAATTTTCATACTGCTTTGGGAGCAGGATTCGCCAATGCCAAAGATTGGGACGGCTATCTATCGACTATCGATTGATTTTTTATTATTGTGTATATAATTAATATTATAAATTCTTTTCTTACTATATATATATATATATATATATATATATGTGTGTGTGTGTGTGTGTGTATATATAATATATATATATATATAATAAAATCCCATAAAAAATGTAAAAACTAAAAAATGTTTTATGCTTAATATTAATATAGTAATAAATAGTAATGTATTATTTTGCTCTATTTAAAATGTTACTTTAATTAAAAGATTTGAACAAACTCTTGAAACACTTTGAATACATATTCAAAATTCTCTTGAATATATATATTGTAATTTAAAGCATAAACATTCAAATGTTTCAATATTTTGTTCAATTCTAACATAAAATACAAATCTCAAAAAATATTTTAGAATAATTTAGAAAAATGTTAGGAACATAGGACCTGTTTAGATGTCTCATTCAGGATTTGGTTAGATTTCCCACTCAGGATCTGTTTAGATTTCACATTTAGAATCTAATTTACAAAATATTACTCTTCTGATCAGAATCTTTATAAATTTCCCAACCAGAATCCATAATTTTTTTGGGAAATCCAATTAGATTCTAATTTGATCCCAAAAAATATTCTATGCGAGCCCGCATAGAAATTTTCCAAAATCTTCCCAAATACGTCTTAGATTCTGATTAGAATACCCAAATAAGTAAATCGCACCGCGATACAAATTATATTTATTTCAAATTTGGATTTTTTATTTAGAATCGAAATAGAAACAATATATAAAAAAAGGAGCGTGAAATCACAGCACTGGATGTTGTTTGTGAAATTTAATTATTCATTACATTAATAAAAAATCTTTAGACGTTTCGGCCATCATCTTCAGTAAATCACAAATATTAGTAAAACGCAGAATTTACATATATCTGACATGAATTCAGCCGTCATATACTATAAGTATGTATAAATGTGTTCTTTCATCTTGTTAAAGTGCGTCGTACAACAATATTACAGCGCCAATTATCATGTTGCAAGTTACGTAGAACAAGAATTTCCAAATTCTAATTTAAAAATTAAACTATCATTAATAACTTCTAGTCAATTTTATAAGGATTGAATCATTACCTGTTTTACAGACAAAATGATGAATCTTAAACACTTCCCTCATGTAGATGGAAATTCCTCGTGACATTGTGTATTGTTATTCGTTATATCGTATGTGTTACTGCTATTTATATATATCAAAAGTTTAGATTGTTCTAGAATTATTTATTAAGTGTGAGAGAGATCTTTCTTTAGAAAAGGCAGATAAACATCAGGCAAACCTTCAGTGTCACTTTGCTTATTAATATTACTTATTTAGCTTTTTATGTATATCATTTCAGAAATTCTTCTTTTAAATAATGATTGCTCCATATCTAAAATTCTAATATTATCCCAATCCAATTCGTGCATTTCATTCAATTGGTGGCGTGAAACCACCGACATCTCAGAGGTGGATCTTCTTATGTCAATCTTATGTTCTTTTGATTCGAATTTTTAATTTCCTGTTTGTTTGACTAACATAAGAAGAATTTAGATAACAATCTTATAAACCACTCCACAATGGTCCTCTTTACAAATGATCTTTTCCAGTTTTAATAAATTTATTCAATTACTTTAAATACAAAGTGCCACTACAATCTGAATGTTGAGATGTTGAACTAATATATATATTCATATATATGAATTAATTTCAGAAAATGATAATTGCGTGCCGATATGATTGTCGGACTTTCAACGCAATCAATCTGAAATATTAATAATCCCCCCAAATTTCCCAAATTAATCTTAAAAAACTCCCGACAGATTGTTATTTTCATTTCTTACAAATTTAGACATATGATTCGGAATAAGTCCTTCTTTCAAACACTTCTTTTAAAAAATAAATTCTCATTTTTATCTTAATATTCATCCTATACGTTCTTATGTATCTCTTTAATAGCGAACACGCGTGAAATTCAAAATTAAATTTAATAAAGTCGAAAAAATTCTTTATATTACACATGTTAATGCTCGTGTGATCAAAATAAATAATTCTAACGAACACGGTTTATAAATCAAACATATAAAAAAAGAGAGAATTATTTATTTTAAGAAATGAAAATAACAATCTATTCCGCTTTTCAGAAGAAAGAATTGATAGACTTAAACGTAAATTTATATTTAAATATCTACTGATAGAATTACAAGACGCATATAAACATCTTGAATATATAAAATGTGAAATGTTTAATATGTATAGAGAACATTCTACCATTTAACATGTGTAATTCTTTTTTTCGTAGACAAGAAATCGATTTTAATAGAATTTGGATTAAGGAACAAGAAAAGATTAACAACAAAATTAGAAACTTACGAGCTAGTCGTAGAATTAAAGAAAGAACAAAAATCAAAAACATTCGCTATAATATAATGCATTCGATGAACTTTGAGATGAATTGCGATACCTTAAACACATCATGGATGCTGCAAAAAATTTCAACCAAAGAGATTACCGCGAATGAACGACAAATTACTCACAATATTAATATTTGCCCTGAGACTTTTAATACAAATTTTGAAATTATATAATGGATATAAATGAACAATGGCTGATAAATCTTAACGAGACGGAGATTCCAGAAAAAGCCAAAGTTGTACTGCAATTAGGTCAGCAATTTAATTTACCTAACAATGTCATCAGCAAAGGAAGGAGTATGCTTGAGTTCATCAAAACTGATGACGAAACTTGTAAAACCGTAAGGAACGAAGCAATTCAAATATTAAAATTAATAGATAACTGCGACATTAAATCTGCTGAGAATGACATCATACGAGAAGGTGTAAGGAAGATAAATTCATCTCAGAGAATCCTGAAATTCTTGTTACTAGAACTGACAAAGGTAACACAACGGTAATTATGAATCGCGAAAGTTACAGAAATAAAATGTATGAGATTCTTAATGACCAGAGCACATACAGTTTAATAAATAAAGATCCCACTAATAAAATAAGGGAAATTAGCAATTTGTTAAAAAATTGGAAAAACAAGGGATACATTGACGTAAACTAAGGGATACATTGTATAAAAAATTGTATGTATCGGACGGCAAACTTCCGAGTTCTTATGGACTGTCAAAAATTCATAAGAAAGATCATCCGCTGAGATTAATAATTAGTTGCATAAATAGTGGCTTTTATCCATTAGCGACCTTCTTAAAAGATATTATAGATAATTGTAATAGAAATAATTTTAGTTATGTCAGAAACGGTTTTGATATTGTGAATAAGCTCAATGAAAGGATAATCAATAAGAATTTTAGTATTATATAGTATTATCATTTGACGTGGTTTCGATGTACGAACATTCCAACCGATTTAGTATTAAAGAGTATTGAACGTAGGTGGAGCCTGATTGAAAACAAGACTTCGATTCCTATTTATGAATTTGTAAAAGCAATTATGATTATAATTAACTTTATTATACAAATTTTTTAAATTTGACAAAACAATATTTAAACAGATTTTTGGCATGCCAATGGGCTCTCGATTGTCCCCTATATTAGCGAATATTATTCTACAAGACTAGAACAAGAAATTATTACGACCAATAATATTGTTTCGTCTTTTTATTTCTGTTATGATGATGACATTGTATTATCTGTGCATAAAGCCAAAGTTGAGAATGTTCTGGAATTGTTTAGTACATATCATGAAAGGCTAAGGTTTACAGTTAACTTTGGCGACGAAAATGGCATTAATTTTTTAGATGTTAAACTAATGAGACAAGAAGGAAGTATCATCTTCGATATTTATAAAAAACCTACTAATTCAGGGAGTTTTATTTGAATTATTATTCGAATCATTCATTAGTGCATAAAAGGGGTGTAATCATCGGGCAATTAGACAGAATACTGTTTTTATCTCATCCAAAATTTCAAGAAAAAAACACCTCTAACTTAGTTTATACTCTGTTAACGAAGCTATCCTCTTGAACTCATTTTTTCAACAATAAAAAACAGAATTAAAACTTTGGAAAATAGAACTAATTTAGATAAAAATAGTGAGTGTAATAATAATGAAAACAATTCTAATTCCAATTTAAAGAAAAAGTTTTTTATAATACCATAATATTTAAGTAAAGTTTCGGAAAAATTTTAAAAACTATCACATAGTCAGGGCTTTAATATTGCTTACAAACAAACTATAAACAAACTGAATAAATTTAGTAAAACTGGAAAAGATCGTTTGTAAAGAGGACCATTGTGGAGTGGTTTATAAAATAAATTGTTTAAATTATGAATCTTCTTATGTTGGCCAAACAAAAAGGATATTAAAAACTCGAATAAAAGAACATAATGTTGACATAAGAATCCACCTCTGAGATGTCAGTGATTTCACGCCTTCGATTGAATGAGATGCACGAATTGGATTGGGATAATATTAGAATTTTAGATATGAAACAATCATTATTTAAAAGAAGAATTTCTGAAATGATATACATAAGAAACCAAATAAGTAGTATTAATAAGCAAAGTGACACTGAAAGTTTGCCTGATGTTTATCTGCCTTTTCTAAAGAAAGATCTCTCTCACACTTAATAAATAATTCTAGAACAATCTAAACTTTTGACATATATATAAATAGCTGTAACACATACGATATAACGAATAACAATACACAATGTCACGAGAAATTTCCATCTGCGTAAGGGAAGTATTCATCTTAAGATTCATCATTTTGTCTGTAAAACAGGTAATGATTCAATCCTTATAAAATTGACTAGAAGTATTAATGATAGTTTAATTTTTAAATTAGAATTTGGAAATTTTTGTTCTACATAACTTGCAACATGATAATTGGCGCTATAACATTGTTATATGATGCATCTTAATAAGATGAAAGAACACGTTTGTACATACTTATAGTATATGATGGCTGAATTCAATGTCAGATATATGTAAATTCTTTTACTAATATTTGTGATTTACTGAAGATGGCCAGATTGTGGCCGAAACGTCTAAAGATTTTTTATTAATGAATAATTAAATTTCACAAACAACATCCAGTGCTGTGATTTCACGCTCCTTTTTTTATATTATATGTTTGATTTATAAACCACGTTCGTTAGAATTATTTATTGAGAAACAATATAGAAATTTCCTTTTTTTTGTAAAATTGTGCCATTCTATATGGAAATAGAATGGAAAATCCACATTCGTCCCAAGTAAGTAAATCGCACTACGACACGAATTATGAAATCTATTTTTATCTCAAATTTGGATTTTCTGTTTAGAATCGGAATAGATCAATGCTGAAATTCTCATGGTTCTTTTTGTATCATTAGTTAAATTCGATTTTATACATATACATGAAATCTCATTTTTATATCTATTAAATATGGAATTCATTTCATTGCAATAGAATAAAAAAATAAAAATTTTATATATATTTAAATATTAATTAATGATATATGTAACTTTCTTTTTTATATTGCAATATAGAGTCACTAAAAAGGTAATTGTGATAGGAGTAACTGTGGGATGGTAAATGTGACGTATAATAATATTTGAATAAAAAATAAATTTTAGAATTATTTTTTTCAAACACATTGAAGTAATCAACTTTTTATGATAAAAATAACCTCAAAATTTGTTTTTCATTCAAATGCATGTCACATTTACACCCTCACTGTCACAATTATCTCTAGTAACCCTATCTTTTATTTTTTATTTTTTATTTTAGTGTTGAATAATATTGTGATCGCAATAATATTATTTAAATTATACTTTCATTGTATTAGCATTATTTATATTTATTATAATTATGTATTATACATTGATTTGTTCGAAAAAGTGTATGAATTAATATAATATTAATTTAATAAACAGTATTATACAATTTATTTATAAATAATTAACAGAAGTAACAATTAAATTTTAATCGCACATAGACAAAAAGATATATTTTATATTTCTAAAAGACTTCTTGTTATGTCTTCAGATATCTTTCATTTTTTATGAAAAGACATCTTTTAAGGATCTAAAAGATGAGCAACATTTATAGATGTCTTTTATAGGTCTGGAGATATATTAAATATATCTTAAGACACTTTATATCGAATTTTAAGATATCTAAAAGATATCTTTTAGATAAGTGAAGATGTTCGAAATGCCGATATCGAATTAAAGATATCTAGTAGATGTTTTGAAAATATTTTAGATATGTTGAAGATCTTAAAAGATATATAGCATGACAATGTTAAATTTATTAATTAAAAATTGCTCCTTACAGTGCTGAAACAACAACTTTTAGTTAATAAACTTTAACATTGCCATGCTACATTATTATTCATTTTCTAATACGCGTATTAGAAAATAAATAATAATGTAGCATTACAATGTTAGAGTTATTAATTAAAAATTGCTGCTTTCAATGTTGTGAATAAAAAATTTTTATTTAATTAATAAATTATAAATTAATAGGTTTTTAATTAATAAATTTAACACTGTCATGCTATTTTTTTTTATATAAAGAAATAGACCTTTTCATTTAGAAGATATAATACATTATATAATATAAACATATGTTATACATATTATATTACATACAATTATTACATACAATTATATATTATATATAATGTACATATTACATTTGTTACATCATTTATTATATTCACAACATTTATGGTATTCATTACATATGTATATACAGGCTGCATCACCAAAATCCGAACAAATTTCAATTTAAATTTTTCGCTATATTATGCCTCCGTCAGAGGTTGGCGTCCGAGAAAACCTGATGCTTCTAATAAACAGTCATATTCTCAAAATGGCCGCGATGTTGAAACCAAGTGCGGAGTATAATTGAAGAGCTGCGATCATCGAAGGCCTTCGCGCTGGGCGCTCAACGGAAATCATTCAGTTCTTTGGATACTTGAGATCAACCGTTTATGACGTTGTGGCAAAATATACGGCTTTAGAACAGTCCAAGGAAGGTTCCAGTATGCCAGCGAGGAAGAGTCACTCGAAAGAATGCACCGCGAGGACCCCCGCAGTCATTAAAAGGGCTCAAGCGCTAATTTCGGATGACCCAGGGTAATCGTTGCGAAAATTAGCATCGATTGTTGATGTAACCGAGCCAACAATGCATCGAATTGCCGAGGAGGATCTTCGATATAAATCGTATATATTAAAGATACGACAGATGCTCTCTGAAGTTGCCAGGACAAGCTGAATTGCTCGCCTCGGCTCTCATTCTGGCCTCTCAACAGCCCAGATTTAAATTCCTTGGACTACTACGTATGGAGCGTAGTTGAAAAAGTCACAAACAAGTCTCGGCATCCCAATGTGACGTCATTAAGGACCGCTATTGAGGCAGCATTCATCGGCATGGACAGCGCTACATTACAGCGTGCGTGCGAACTTCAGACCGAGAAGAGGCCATCATTCAAGCTAATGGGGAATATATCGAATAATTGTGCTTTATAGGGATCCCTCAAGTGACATGTAAAAGGATTTTTTGTAATATTTAATTTTTCATTAAAAACATTTTGTGTTTAAAGAAATTGTTCGATTTGTCCGGATTTTGGTGACATACCTTGTATGTAGTTTACGCGATTCTCTCTCTCCCCCCTCTTTCTCCCTTTCCCTTTCTTTCCTTCCGTCCCTCCCCTCCCCTTTTCCCTCTCCCTCTCTCCCACTGTCCCTCTCTCCCTTTTTTCTTCTATCCCTCTCTCCCTCTCCTCTCCATCCCCTCCCGTCACTCCCACCCTCCCACTCTCTCCCCCCTCTCTAAAACAAGATTGTATTTTGTATACAATATTAAAGTACACGCAATACATTTAGTTTTTTTTACTACGTAACATAATGGAAACATAATACAACGTAACAATACAACGTAAATCAAATTAGATCAAGGATATTGACCAATGCGGATTCTGTTCTTAAAATAAAATAGTTCCATTGGTCGAAACTTGATTAAGAATGACAACCAGTGCGGACTGTCTTTTTTCAAGAACAGTGCCAGCACTCACTAGTGAAAGCTTGATCAAGAATGACAACCAGTGCGGATTCTGTCTTCTTTTGAGGATAGCATCCATTGGTCAAAGTTAGATAGTCAGACAGAACGTCAATCAATGCGGATTCTGTTCTTAATAGAAAACTGTCAGCACTCACTGGTCAAAACTTGATCAAGGATGTCTACCAATGCGGATTCTATCCTCGAAAGAAAACAGTTTCCGCACTCACTGGTCGAAACTGGAATGGCAATCAGTGCGGATTCTGTCTTTTTCAAGGACAGTTCCAGCACTCATTGACCGAAGTTGTATGTAGGTCACTTGTACTACGCTGGATTAGTGCACATTAAAACCTGCTTTATATAAAGCATCTAAATACAGTGATACAATATAATTAGTTTTAATACTGTAATAATACATATATATTCTTTTAAATAACGTGACAATGTCATGGATTATTTAATCATTTAAAATTTGGTTTTATACTTAACTTTACTAATTTCATGTTTAGCAACTTTTAATATGCATTAATCTAATGTAAGACAAGTAACTGATAGCGCAAATTTAGACATAATGCGAATCCTGCTTTAATATCGAATTGTAATCGATATTTTCAGTAGTATATCGGTTAAAAGTAGTTTAAAATTGCAAGAAATATTTGCTATTTTAAAGGAGAAATTTTAAAGAAACATTTTAAAAAATAGGTATGGATTTAATGCCTGTGATTCTTCATTGATATCCGTCGAGGAATATATATAATACAATTTAACACTGAAAAATGATGAGACAATTCGTAGATGCTTTGTAGTTTTTTTTACTAATATGCAATTTGAGAATGGATTGATTTTTTTGGAACTTTTTATACAATTTTTCAGAATTTCTGTATAACTCTCGGGATTTTTTTAAACTTTCTGAATTTTTATACAAATTTGAACTTCAAAAATGATGACAAAGCTTCATATTTTTTTTAGAATTTGTACCCGATACGCGAAAAATATCAGTTGATTTTAAAAGAAAATATTTAACAAATATGTTACGATACTAAAATTTGAATCTCAAAAATAATACATGTAATAGGAAAAAGTAAAAGTTTCACCTATAAATGAAGAATGCTATATACGGGTTTCAAGAATATCGGCGCGCAATCCGCTTGAGCTATAAACTTATATAAAATTTAAATGAATATTAAGCATCAACAACACTTTGATCGTAAATTCTTCTTCTTCTTCTTCGGCTTCTTGATTTGTAGGTTTTTAAAGCTTAAATTATATACAAAATGTTGAACATTAAATATAATTCAAATATATAATTCGAATCGATGAAAATAAATCAATTAATCAAGAGGGATAGGCCAAAATATTTAATAATAACTCTTCTGCCGATGCAGAAGTTTTTTTCCATTTCGAATTAAGAACAGTCAACATTTTTATAACCGTTAATTATACAAATGTTTATGTGCAAATTTTATTATGACGTCATAAATTCCTTCAGAAAAATAAATAAAAATTTTATATAGACTCTCATTTTCGCTTATAGTGAAAATAGTGAAAAATCATGCATTGATAGAAGAATTAAATAGTCAAACATCGGTATTTTAAAATATCAATCAAATATACTATGCAAAAATTAAAAGATCACCTAGTCCATTTTCAAAGATAGATAAATATTCAAAAGAGTGTAACTTCGTCAAAAATGGTCATAATGAGAATTTTAAACAAGCATTTTAAAACTTGAAATCTCTACTTTCGAAATCTGTAATTGAAATTTCAATATAGCTGATCCTTTATGGAGTTATACGGACACAAATGGATATCTGTCATGAATGTCACCCTTCTGGATATAGAATTTCGATTGTTGATTGAATTTATTAATCAAATATTTATATTAATTCTTGTTACTATCGTAAATGGAGTTTATATTTTATTCGAGAATAAACAATTTTATATCTGGGACTCTATTCTTGAAAAGAAACGTATACGAAAGTCTAGGGAAATACTATAATATAAATAGAACGTATATTCATGTACAATATGTTTCTTTTCAAGAATAAGGGCCCTGTTCCTTACCAGCATCATGGAATTCTTGGTTGCGTTCATCGATTCTTTTGCGATATCTGTCTTGCTCTCTCCGATCAATTACTAATCGATTTACTAATGTCAACGCTGGCCGATGGACTCGGATGCGCCGATTCTGTTTCCGTCATGTTCTCGATACCTGTTAGTTCGATAAATTCATATTATTTTTAAATTTGAATCTATCCAAAATAGTATTGTTATTCTTAAATTTAGATCTATGAACTTTAGTCTTCATACAGAAGGAGACATCAGGAATCTCCAACAAGGGCATCTTCAAAGTGTCAGGTTCAGCAAGTTGCGCGGGATGCGATCCTTCAATCGCAGCCTCGTTGACATGTTCATTAAACGTGCTTGCAGGCCTGTGACGATGCTACCTCTTACTAAGAGGCTTTGCGATCGTGTTACAATCACTGGCAAATTCATTCCAGCGTGGAATACTTGTCCTTTGCGTATTATAATATAGACTAAGTTGCTATTTCCATCAAATTGATACTAAAAATCGAAAGCAACGTAAACGACAGATCTGTATTTATATTTTTTATTTATAGTATGATATAAATATAAAAACTAATACATATTCCTGAATTATACATGTAACAAAATTAATAACTAAACTTTCAAAATATAATTTCAAAATATGCAAAAATATTTTTGTTTACACTTATACACTTAAATTAATAAATATTTCTAAAATCCGTGCAATATTTATCAATTTTAATATAAGTATAAATTATTACTACAACGATCGAATTAAGGTTTGAAGTTAGTTATAAACGATATAATTTAAGAGGCGTTGAATGCCAAAATAAGATAGATATTATGTGGAAATTATTTTCCTTGATACGCTATGTAACAATGGCACAATAGTAATTAAAAATAAAAAAGAATTACCTGTGATTATAATTTTAAAACATTTTATAATTTTCCACTTCTCTCGTATCATATGTACGTGTCGCCGGTCACCGCAACGGAAGAAGACCGAGAGACGAAACCAAGCTCGGAACTCCGGAAACCCACAAATACTAATACAAGGCGCACGTAATTCGAATCAACCTTTATAATATTAGGTGCGCAACTAAGTTCTCGCTGTTATTTTGATGAAAAATGCAACTTTATTGTGAAAAAATGGTTACAAATGAATCATTGAAAGTATTGCCCATCGCTAACTACTACTTTTTCCCATCTTTCTGGCAGAGCTCGTATATCATCACGATAAAACTGTTCACTTACTGCTGGAGCCATCTGTTGACAAACAGCGGGAACTTAGTTGCGCACCTAATATATAATTTAATATTTAATTTAATACAGCGGTGTGTACGTCTGTCGCAAAACTGAAAATGTCAAACTGTCATATCATCAAATATAAGATGTTTTTTAAATTATTTCTAAAAGATATCTATTATTATACACATATTTAATAGATATCTTTCAAGAGAGATCATTTAGATACCATTAATATGTTTATTATAAATATTTTAAAGATATCTTTTGAAAGATCTTTAAGATGTCTATAGATAACTTTTCGAAGTTATAACTTTTCGAAGTTAACTATACAACGAAATCTTTAATAACATCTTCTATATATCTTCTAGAAATAAAATTTAAACTGTGTTTGAAGGTGGCTTAAAGATACAAAATATAAATAAAAACGAGTATACAGCCACGATGCTAAATGATTTAAACGAAAGTCAATATATTTAAAATTATCATATAATAACGTAGATGTTTCGGTCAAGATTTAACCATCATCAATACATAGAAATATCAAGATGTCAAAAAAAAAAACATAAAATTAAAACAGTAATCGCTAGTCAAAAAAGATGGTGAAACAACTTTCCAATCGCTTATGATACGAGCTAACAGAGTAAATTGAGGTTCAAGAAATTGAAATTAAACAATATTAAATCTTATAAATTATTTTCGGTCACGTCTAGAATTTCTTATTACAAGAAGCAAAATGCGACTTCGTGTGAAACATACGGAATTTTCAGATTCATGTATTTTATGACGCAAATCCTCGCAAATGTAATTCGGAGTAAGTAATGTAAATTAAAAGACAAACATTGAAACAACTGGTGAGAATTATTGCTGGCAAAAATGTGGGCTCTTACATAGCGCCTTTTTCTACTCTTTCTTAAAAGGGTAAGTTTTGTACTGATATTAAGTTTATTATAAAGTTTATAAAGTTTATATTATAAAGTTTTATCGCAAAATTGCTTGATAAATTGTTTCCAATGACCATAATTTGTTACTGTAGTTTGACATACACCGTTTGACTGATTAAACTTAGAATGTAATTTTTGACTCACACGTTAGTCAAGGTAATTATACACACACATATACAATATGTTTTAATTAAGGAACAAATTATAATTTGTATGGACATATTCGTAATTCATTTCTAGTAATGTACAACATATTTATGACATTAATTTCATTATTTCAATAGAACAAAGATACACACAAGACAATACATTTTATATATGATAACCAAGTATAGATAGTATAGAGTATAAATATATAAAATTAACCATTAAGACCATTAGTTCACAACACCTGACTACTGAATTATCAAATTTATGGACCAAGAAAGTAATTTATATTTAATTATATTAAATCATAATAACATTATTATGTTAGGATTTATTGGATTTCATATTTAACGTTAACATTAATTTAAAGATTATAAGATAATATTATTGATAATGATCTGATCGGTTTCGAAATGTCTGTTTATATTGTTTATATAGTTTATTGTGTCGAATATTTAGGAGAAGCCCGGGCAGCGCGAATATGTTAAGATTGAGAAGAAAAAATTAAAATTGAGATCAGAAACCATTTATTCTCATAAATCTCTTAAACGACTTAACTTTAAAATAAAATTTAAAAAATTAAAAAACTTGAATTTTTAATATGTTATTTTAGTTAAAACATAAAAAAAAACCATCTGCTTTGCCCGATCCCCCTGAACAAAGCGAATGGATCACTCGAGCAATGCAAATGAAATTTAAAAAATTAGAATCAGTCTTGGCAATCGACACAAAAGTAGATACCAATCTTTTATATGTAGCCTTCATGGACCTATTTGGTACATGACTGCACTGGATCAGTCATAAACAAATCATGACTGCACAAAAAAATAAACAAAAATGAGATGTAAACGAACACGTATCTTTCGTATACTTGAAAGATCGTCTGTCCCTTCGTATTCCCAGTATTTTCATTATAATCATATATCGAAAATAAAGAGGATTGATTATCCGCTTTGTTCAGAGGACCTACCTGGCGCAAATTTGGAAAGGTTAGAATAAATTAAAGCATCAAGTGAAAAATTTTAACCTCGAATACACATTTAAAGACGCAGAATTCTTATAAAAAAATCATTCACATTGGTTAAAGAACAATTACACATAATATAATAATTAAATTACATATCTAAGGAAAAATCGCAAGGAAACACTCAATTTTCTATATGTCTCTATTAAACACAAACAAACGCAATCACATGTCGTTTCGTACTTTCATAGCGTCGCCATTTCTTCAAGTGCTAGAGACTCATAGCGCAATCTCAGATAGATAAACGAAAATAAAAGATATTCGCTTTATCCAGAGCATCCATTTTGCCCCTATATATATTTTTTTATATATTCTTATGTTAATAATTGCTTCAAATTAAAGAATTAATCCGTTTCTGAGATATTTAAGTACTTTACCTAGAGATTGGACAAAAATGTAGCGATTTAGCCAAATAAGTACCGAATTTTATATTTTAAATAACAAGGATCACTTGTTTTAATTATTTTGAAATTGAGATAATCAATTTTAATTAATCTATAATTTAAAATAGGTTTATCTTTATTGCAAGCAGCTTTATTACTTTTGTTATTAATAAAGTTGCTATTTTGGGAAATATTTCTATTGGATTTTGGAATTGATGAAATTTTTGATAAAAAAAAGATCAATGTTTAAAAATAAAGTTTGTTTGATTAGAAATTTGATTATTTTAATCTGGATACGTCGTCCGACCCTTTTAGGCATTCAAAACTGATTAAATTAACAATTTCCACAAACCAACGCTTTTCGAAAAGATGTTTAGACTATCACTGCACTCCTCAGCGACAATTAATTATCAAATCTGTTGCTCTCTCTTTGTTAGCGACCGGTTTTTCAAATCAATAAATTTGAATATATCTTAAATAAAAGTGGTTATAATTTTAAAAATTAGAAAACAAAGAACATAAAAAACCACAGCACAGGTTGTCGGTTGTGATAATCAAACTTACATCAATAAAAAAATTTGTTAAGCGTTTATCAATACAACATATCAATCAATAAACAATTAAACGTTTCGGTCACAATCTGACCATCTTCAGTAATTAAAAATCTTCTTAAGACGCAAATTTACATTTAGTTGAGTTAAATACAACAGTCGGTTGTTAAAATAAAATAAAAGTGTTCTTATTTGTGTGAAGACGCATCGTATGGTAATCTTACAACGCCAGTTTTCATATCCGGACAATGTAGAACAAGAATTTCCAGATTCTAATCAGAATAAAATTGTATATCGTTAATCTCTTATACTCTAAACATAAAACATAGACGCGTTACCTGTTTTACAGCCAAAAAACTAAGCGGTGGATCTCAAATATCACTTTTGCATACTTAAAATTTAGTCGTGACATTGTGTGTTGTTCTATTCATAACATGTGTTTTACCACTATTTATATACCGAGTCAAAACTCTCGAAAGTTCCAGAACAATTATTGAAAGAAAAGGAGAACCTACCTAAGAAAAGGAAGATAAATATCAAGCAAACCTTCCGTGTCACTTTGCTTATTGATACCTCTTGTTTGTTTTTTTATATGTATCATTTCCGAAATTCTTCTTTTAATCAAAGATTGTCTGTGTCTAAAATTTCTATATTCTCCCAATCCAAGTCATGCATCTCGTTAAGACGATGACGCGAAACAACGGAGATCTCAGAAGACGGTTTCCTTACATCCGCTTTATGTTCCCTTATCCGAGTTTTTAACTTTCGTTTTGTTTGGCCCACGTATGATGATCCGCAGTTTTAACAGTTTATTTTGTAGACTAATCCACTTTTTTCATACTTGGAAAGAGAATCTTTTCCCGTCTTAATAAACTTGTTCATTGTATTCATAGGTTTATAGGCTATATTAAACCCATGAATACGTGAAAGTTTTTTGAACTTTTCAGATACACCACCAAGATATGGTATCGTGAAAAATTTTTTTGAAATAAAATTCGAATTGTTTTCTACACGGTTCTCTTCCAAGTTAATTTTATTCGCTAATGTTTTCAATATAACCTTTGCTTTTCCAATATTTCAATGATTTTCCGATTTCTGCGGTAATTTTATTTGTAGGATCTTTTTTTATTAAAATGTATATGGAATGATCATTAAGAATGTCATACATTTTTTCCTTGTAACTATCACGGCTCAAAACCACAGTGGTATTGCCTTTATCAGCTCTAGTGAGTAAGATCTGTATTGTCTGAGATCAGTCTCTTCACTTCCGCTACACCTTCACTCAAGACAGTGTTTTCAAACGATTTGATGTTACATTTATTGATAGATTTTAAAATCTGAACCGTTTCATTTCTAATATTTTTGCTTGTGTCATCATCAGCTTTGAAAAGGTTACCTTCCACATGTTTGATAAACTCACATGTAATCACCTCCTTATTCACCAAATTGTTAGGTAAATTAAATTGCTGACCTAGCTGTAATATTATGGCTTTATCAGAGATGTTAATATTGGTTAAATTTATTAGCCAATGTTCGTTAATGTTACGTATATCAAACGACTCGTTAAATATGTCCGGAGTGATGTTAATATTGTAACCTGAGTAAATTTTATTCAAATTCGTAACCTTAGTCAAAACTGTATTAAATTTTGAAGGCGGAACGGAAGCAACAACACCCACCTCAGATTCCACCTTTCGTGAAATGTTGTAATTAATGCTGTTAATTTTTAAAATTTCTTGTCGAGTATGTTTGGCCCGCAAATTCGAGATTTTTTTGGCAATTCTAATCTGTTCTTTTTTCCACATATTAAAATTAATCTCCTGTCTTCGAAAGAATGAAAACGCTATGATATGAGGAAAATTATTTTCAATTCTTCTGCATATACTGAGTAATTCAAATTTAGTTTGACCTAGATGTTTGTAGGCGTCATGTAGTTCTACACGTAAATATTTAAATATAAATATGTGTTTAATTCTGTCAATTCTTTCCCTCGAAGAACGAAATAATTTGTTGTTATCTTTACAATAAACTTATACATATGAATAAGAATTAATTGTTCTTTTATGCACGATTTAAGAAATTGTATTTGTAATCTAGTATATAAATTCGCTCTGTAAGTTCGCACGCATTTCTTCAAAAGCAAACTTGCATTTACTCCAAATCTATGCTTTATGTTTCGAGTATAAGAGATTAACGATATACAATTTTATTCTGATTAGAATCTGGAAATTCTTGTTCTACATTGTCCGGATATGAAAACTGGCGTTGTAAGATTACCATACGATGCGTCTTCACACAAATAAGAACACTTTTATTTTATTTTAACAACCGACTGTTGTATTTAACTCAACTAAATGTAAATTTGCGTCTTAAGAAGATTTTTAATTACTGAAGATGGTCAGATTGTGACCGAAACGTTTAATTGTTTATTGATTGATATGTTGTATTGATAAACGCTTAACAAATTTTTTTATTGATGTAAGTTTGATTATCACAACCGACAACCTGTGCTGTGGTTTTTTATGTTCTTTGTTTTCTAATTTTTAAAATTATAACCACTTTTATTTAAGATATATTCAAATTTATTGATTTGAAAAACCGGTCGCTAACAAAGAGAGAGCAACAGATTTGATAATTAATTGTCGCTGAGGAGTGCAGTGATAGTCTAAACATCTTTTCGAAAAGCGTTGGTTTGTGGAAATTGTTAATTTAATCAGTTTTGAATGCCTAAAAGGGTCGGACGACGTATCCAGATTAAAATAATCAAATTTCTAATCAAACAAACTTTATTTTTAAACATTGATCTTTTTTTTATCAAAAATTTCATCAATTCCAAAATCCAATAGAAATATTTCCCAAAATAGCAACTTTATTAATAACAAAAGTAATAAAGCTGCTTGCAATAAAGATAAACCTATTTTAAATTATAGATTAATTAAAATTGATTATCTCAATTTCAAAATAATTAAAACAAGTGATCCTTGTTATTTAAAATATAAAATTCGGTACTTATTTGGCTAAATCGCTACATTTTTGTCCAATCTCTAGGTAAAGTACTTAAATATCTCAGAAACGGATTAATTCTTTAATTTGAAGCAATTATTAACATAAGAATATATAAAAAAATATATATAGGGGCAAAATGGATGCTCTGGATAAAGCGAATATCTTTTATTTTCGTTTATCTATCTGAGATTGCGCTATGAGTCTCTAGCACTTGAAGAAATGGCGACGCTATGAAAGTACGAAACGACATGTGATTGCGTTTGTTTGTGTTTAATAGAGACATATAGAAAATTGAGTGTTTCCTTGCGATTTTTCCTTAGATATGTAATTTAATTATTATATTATGTGTAATTGTTCTTTAACCAATGTGAATGATTTTTTTATAAGAATTCTGCGTCTTTAAATGTGTATTCGAGGTTAAAATTTTTCACTTGATGCTTTAATTTATTCTAACCTTTCCAAATTTGCGCCAGGTAGGTCCTCTGAACAAAGCGGATAATCAATCCTCTTTATTTTCGATATATGATTATAATGAAAATACTGGGAATACGAAGGGACAGACGATCTTTCAAGTATACGAAAGATACGTGTTCGTTTACATCTCATTTTTGTTTATTTTTTTGTGCAGTCATGATTTGTTTATGACTGATCCAGTGCAGTCATGTACCAAATAGGTCCATGAAGGCTACATATAAAAGATTGGTATCTACTTTTGTGTCGATTGCCAAGACTGATTCTAATTTTTTAAATTTCATTTGCATTGCTCGAGTGATCCATTCGCTTTGTTCAGGGGGATCGGGCAAAGCAGATGGTTTTTTTTTATGTTTTAACTAAAATAACATATTAAAAATTCAAGTTTTTTAATTTTTTAAATTTTATTTTAAAGTTAAGTCGTTTAAGAGATTTATGAGAATAAATGGTTTCTGATCTCAATTTTAATTTTTTCTTCTCAATCTTAACATATTCGCGCTGCCCGGGCTTCTCCTAAATATTCGACACAATAAACTATATAAACAATATAAACAGACATTTCGAAACCGATCAGATCATTATCAATAATATTATCTTATAATCTTTAAATTAATGTTAACGTTAAATATGAAATCCAATAAATCCTAACATAATAATGTTATTATGATTTAATATAATTAAATATAAATTACTTTCTTGGTCCATAAATTTGATAATTCAGTAGTCAGGTGTTGTGAACTAATGGTCTTAATGGTTAATTTTATATATTTATACTCTATACTATCTATACTTGGTTATCATATATAAAATGTATTGTCTTGTGTGTATCTTTGTTCTATTGAAATAATGAAATTAATGTCATAAATATGTTGTACATTACTAGAAATGAATTACGAATATGTCCATACAAATTATAATTTGTTCCTTAATTAAAACATATTGTATATGTGTGTGTATAATTACCTTGACTAACGTGTGAGTCAAAAATTACATTCTAAGTTTAATCAGTCAAACGGTGTATGTCAAACTACAGTAACAAATTATGGTCATTGGAAACAATTTATCAAGCAATTTTGCGATAAAACTTTATAATATAAACTTTATAAACTTTATAATAAACTTAATATCAGTACAAAACTTACCCTTTTAAGAAAGAGTAGAAAAAGGCGCTATGTAAGAGCCCACATTTTTGCCAGCAATAATTCTCACCAGTTGTTTCAATGTTTGTCTTTTAATTTACATTACTTACTCCGAATTACATTTGCGAGGATTTGCGTCATAAAATACATGAATCTGAAAATTCCGTATGTTTCACACGAAGTCGCATTTTGCTTCTTGTAATAAGAAATTCTAGACGTGACCGAAAATAATTTATAAGATTTAATATTGTTTAATTTCAATTTCTTGAACCTCAATTTACTCTGTTAGCTCGTATCATAAGCGATTGGAAAGTTGTTTCACCATCTTTTTTGACTAGCGATTACTGTTTTAATTTTATGTTTTTTTTTTTGACATCTTGATATTTCTATGTATTGATGATGGTTAAATCTTGACCGAAACATCTACGTTATTATATGATAATTTTAAATATATTGACTTTCGTTTAAATCATTTAGCATCGTGGCTGTATGCTCGTTTTTATTTATATTTTGTATCTTTAAGCCACCTTCAAACACAGTTTAAATTTTATTTCTAGAAGATATATAGAAGATGTTATTAAAGATTTCGTTGTATAGTTAACTTCGAAAAGTTATAACTTCGAAAAGTTATCTATAGACATCTTAAAGATCTTTCAAAAGATATCTTTAAAATATTTATAATAAACATATTAATGGTATCTAAATGATCTCTCTTGAAAGATATCTATTAAATATGTGTATAATAATAGATATCTTTTAGAAATAATTTAAAAAACATCTTATATTTGATGATATGACAGTTTGACATTTTCAGTTTTGCGACAGACGTACACACCGCTGTATTAAATTAAATATTAAATTATATATTAGGTGCGCAACTAAGTTCCCGCTGTTTGTCAACAGATGGCTCCAGCAGTAAGTGAACAGTTTTATCGTGATGATATACGAGCTCTGCCAGAAAGATGGGAAAAAGTAGTAGTTAGCGATGGGCAATACTTTCAATGATTCATTTGTAACCATTTTTTCACAATAAAGTTGCATTTTTCATCAAAATAACAGCGAGAACTTAGTTGCGCACCTAATATTATAAAGGTTGATTCGAATTACGTGCGCCTTGTATTAGTATTTGTGGGTTTCCGGAGTTCCGAGCTTGGTTTCGTCTCTCGGTCTTCTTCCGTTGCGGTGACCGGCGACACGTACATATGATACGAGAGAAGTGGAAAATTATAAAATGTTTTAAAATTATAATCACAGGTAATTCTTTTTTATTTTTAATTACTATTGTGCCATTGTTACATAGCGTATCAAGGAAAATAATTTCCACATAATATCTATCTTATTTTGGCATTCAACGCCTCTTAAATTATATCGTTTATAACTAACTTCAAACCTTAATTCGATCGTTGTAGTAATAATTTATACTTATATTAAAATTGATAAATATTGCACGGATTTTAGAAATATTTATTAATTTAAGTGTATAAGTGTAAACAAAAATATTTTTGCATATTTTGAAATTATATTTTGAAAGTTTAGTTATTAATTTTGTTACATGTATAATTCAGGAATATGTATTAGTTTTTATATTTATATCATACTATAAATAAAAAATATAAATACAGATCTGTCGTTTACGTTGCTTTCGATTTTTAGTATCAATTTGATGGAAATAGCAACTTAGTCTATATTATAATACGCAAAGGACAAGTATTCCACGCTTATGAATTTATATTTAATTATACTAAATCATAATAACATTATTATGTTAGGATTTATTGGATTTCATATTTAACGGATTTTAATTTTTCAATAAGTTTGGCTTAAAGTTAATCTTTAATTTGAAAATAACTAATAAGGATCAAAGATTAAATCAATCAATCAAAAATCAAAATTAATTAACTTTTAATAAGTTGATTTCCACAATCTTACATATTTTTTAATTTATTAGACTTGGATGCAAAGTTGCTCCGAAGTAATGAATTTCTTACAACTAATTAGGTTGTTCCTTCCATTTAAAAAGATCTAGCATGAGTAATTGTTCACTCCTTTTGTAATTTAGTGATAACAATCCTCCGCGCGAGTTTCTTATTACTTCCTACTTAGGAATGCTACGTGTATAACAAGAAGGTGAAGGAAGATTCTTACCCACACGAAATCAAATCTAAAATCAATATTATGATGTTTGCCCATGCCGATACCATCGTTATCTCCCGATATGAGTTGCTATTAAGCCTGATTATCGTTTGAGTGCCCTCTTGTATTGCTTTTTTTAATTTCAAATTTAGTTATAAATTGTTAATGTTAAATAAATATAGAGTTATAAATTGCTAATTTTATGTTATTAATTTGGAAAAGATCTTGAAACACTAACTCTATTAGATTATCGTAGTAATATCACAAGTTAAATTGATTAGCAATTTAACAAATTTTTTATGCTTATTCGCATTTTCAAAATGATCTTAATAATATTGAATATTAAAATCTATAAATAATTAATTCTTATTGTGAAAAATATTACCTCAACCGGAAATCGAACCCGGATCTCTTGTATTCCGTGCGAGTGTCCTAAGCCTTTAGACTACCGAGGCCTTAGTAATATTCTTTGTAATAATTGGCATATGAAGGAACAACGTCTCTTTAGAGGACGTAAATAAACAATATAATTTATATTTACTTGAAGAAATATCGTCACGTAACATTTATATGTAAATATTAAATATTGGGTGTACAAATAAGTTTCCGCCGTTTTTTATAAAAAATTAAACATTTATTGTGAAAGAACGATACATGATGTTTTATTGATGTAAGTCAAAATGTAAATGCAAGTTCTTTTTGCGTTTGGCACGAATCTTCATTCAATAATGCTTCCAATTCCGCGTCTTCGTACACTTTCGCTACGTTCTTTGTCTTCGACGTCAAATTCACCGTTCTTAAATTTTTGAAACCATTCACAACTTCTCTCACTTAAGGCAGCCTCACCATATGCTTCTACAAGCAATCGATGAGTCTCAGCTGCAGATTTCTTCAAATTAAAGAAGTAAATCAAAAGTTCCCGCAAATGATGCTTATTCGGCTCAAAATTCGGTATTTTCGCACAAAAAAAAATATATGATGTTGATGAAAAAAATCGCTAGTATTTCAAGGTCATGTTGTTGACAGATATCCAACCTTACGATATAATGTTTTACATCAGACAATTTTAACCATAGCTTGCTAGTGGCGCAGTCTTTTCTCAAACGACGGAAACTTATTTGTACACCTAATATATTTTGTTGGCTCCTAACCTATCTATTTTACTTTAAATTTTTTCTTATTGAGCCATATTATCCATAATTTATGTTTATTTCATAATTTGATATAAAACTATTTTGCATTACAATCTATGCAGGTATATTTCCCAGTGTTTTAAAATAAAAAAAGAATCTAAAAATATTACAAATTAATAGAAATCAAAGTCTTAAACAGTCTAGCTGGATCTTAATAATTGTATGATCTTAATGCTTGTATGATTCTTATGTAAATTTATATACTATGTAATATCTGAAACGCACACCGAAATGATTTTTTTCGGTCTTGAAACACTAACTCTCTTAGATTACCGTAGTAATATCACAAGTTAAATTGATTAGCAATTTAACAAATTTTTGATGCTTATTCTCATCTTCAAAACGATTTTAATAATGTTGAATATTAAAATCTATAAATAATTAATTCTTATTGTGAAAAATATTACCTCAACCGGAAATCGAACCTTGATCTCTTGTATTCCGTGCGAGTGTCCTAAGCCTTTAAACTACCGAGGCCTTAGTAATATTCTTTGTAATAATTGGCATATGAAGGAACAATCTTTAGACGACGTAAATAAACAATATAATTTATAGGACTGTATACATGATAACACAAACTATAGAAATCAAAGCCTTAAACGATCTAGGTACTCCCGAGGTAATATTTTTCGCAATAAGAATTAATTATTTACAGATTTTAGTATTTTATTCAACATTATTAAGATTGTTTCGAAGATGCGAAAAGCATCAAAAATTTGTTAAATTGCTAGTCAATTTAACTCGTGATATTATTGCGGTAATTTAGTAGAGTTAGCGTTTCAAGACCGAAAAATCATTTTGGTGCGCGTTTCTAGGCACTATACATATGTAGTATATAAATTCACATAAGAATCATACAAGCATTAAGATTCAGCTAGACCGTGTAAGGTTTTGATTTCTATAGTTTGGATCATCCTATAATATATATTATATTGTCTAAAAACATTAATTTAAAAACCAAAGTTACAACCTATCAAAATTTCAAAATGTTCTTCCAGATCTATGTGTGTTTCAGAATTTTTTGGAAGGTGTGTATTCTAAATAAATGTAGAATTCAAGATAAATAAAAATTTAAATACTGGTTTTCTCATTTTGAAAATAAAATTTCTTATAGATTAGTCTTAAATTGGCTGCATTTTAAAAAACTTAAACTATTAAAATCGAATTAAACCATTTAACAAATTGTTATGGTTATTCTATATTAAATTGTAGTTAGCAATCGCTTTCGTTAACATTTGCTTGGCGGATGTTTCGTATATTTCGGAGTATTCGACAACCACATCACCACCAAAGCCGTATAGTTTCCAATATGAAGCAGGACGATATCCAGGATATATCGATCGTGTTCATCAGGAAACCGGTGACGAACATGGAATTATTCATGGTAATGTAATAAAAATTACAACTGTTATTCGTCTTTGGAACGTAAAAGATATGAATATATTATATATCGCTCTAAACTTTGCTACTTTGCTTAAAAAATCTGATAGAATTAAATAGAAAGAGACTCTATCTGATTGAATCATGGATAGATATGATAGAATATTATTAATTTTGATAAAACACACGACTAAAATAATTTATTAAAACCGACATTTAAGTAAAAACGATACAAAAATAAAGAAAATATGTCTCATATTTTAAACGAGTTATCTGAAATTTACGATTCAAAAACATGATAGCATATTATTAATTTTAATACAATATGACAGATAGAAATAGATTCAAAACAGTATCTAAGCTATATGACGAAAACGATAGACAAATACAGAAAATTTATTTAATATAGCAGATAAGTAATCTGAAATTTACGATTAAAAATGATATTTAAACTATATAATAAAAACGATATAAGAAACTATATAATTTAATCCAGAATGTCCCTATATATTAGAATAAGATAGATTTTATTGAAAAATTATCGTATTCTATAGTTGGCAATATAATGTGACATTTAGGTCATTAAATAATTAATTACTCAATGACTTAAATGAATAATTAATTATTGTTGCAGCCGCGGTTTTGGCATCGTAAGGTTCTCAATAATATTAGACACTTCTTCGTATTTTATACGAACACGCTATTTTATTACAAAAACATTAAGAGCATACGGTTCGAATCATCCGTAGTAACAACGGCAGTAAAAACGGCAAAAATAAAAAGTTCTATTGGCGGGAACGGACAGCACTAGCTCAGCTTGCGATCCGATCTCATCTTCTGTCATCCACATGCGGCCATTCCGGCACCTTCCTCTAACTCGTTGCTCGGCCGGTAACACGCGTCTCGCCCTCTATGTCAACGGTATTGAGAGCGCGCATTCAACATCTCTCCCACCTTGAGTTGTGACTTCTTGGTAGGAGCAAATCAACCTATCTAAAAAAATGAAAACAAAAATAAAATGACAAACATTTCTAGTATCTGAACTGGTCCGGTTTCTTGATGATACAATTCCTTCGGATCTTTAAGCTCGTTTCTTCCGTTTCGATTTCGGTTCCTCTCTAGGGACAGTTACGGACTCCACGAGGATGTTAGCTGCATTTCCCTTAGTAGTCTCTGACTATAGTGGTAGACCCGATAAAGTTGTCAGCTTCAGGACTGGAGTTCAACTTCCAAGGGAATTAGTCTTTGGATGGGTCGAACCAGTTCACCTTTACTCGTTTTCAGTTTTACCACCCGCACGTAACCATCTTTTCTGGGATAGACTTCTCTAATGACGGTGAGCGGCCAGTCTAAATTGTCGCTTTTATAAATTGTTTTCAATAAGCACGACGTCTCCGACAGCCACAGATACGGAACTATTGCTGGGTTTAGTTCGTCTAGATAACTGACCCAAGTACTGCATATGGAAACGTTTTCTGAACTCTTCTTTCAATCTTTGAAATGGCGTATCCTCTTTGCAAAGTGGGACTTGTAAACTTAATCCAAGTCTGGAACGCCATTTTCTTGAATGTCGCTGATGAACATCGCTGGAGTCAGTGCTGTGATTTCAGTATTTTCCTCTGTCAAGTAAGTAAGTGGTCTTGAATTCATAGTAGCTTCGCAATCGCATAGAACAGTGTTCATTTCTTCATAGCTCAACGAAGTTCTCTTTAATGTCCTCTTCAGTAGATCTTTAAGGAGGCGGATAAGTCGCTCCCACCATCCTCTTCACCAGGCAGCTGAAGGTGGATTAAAATGCCATGTTATCTCATTGAGGACACAATATTGGGAAATTTTCCGCCAATTAATCTTCTGTAGTAAGTTCTTGGCCCCTACAAAATTTTTCCCATTATCGCTATATACTATAGGTCGCTATATAGTAGGTCTTTCTCGACGTGCAATGAATCTTCTGAAGGCCTCCAGGAATTCCTCTGTTGATAGAGATGTAACCAACTCCAAGTGGACTGCACGGTAGACTGCACAAGTAGACAAACAGATGTAAGCCTTTTGTCCACCGCAAAAGAAGTGGTCCAGCGTAATCGATACCTATCACTTCAAACGCTGCGGCTTCTCTCACTCTTCAGGTAACAATCCAGGTAGTGCTTTCATTGTTTTCGATGCATACCGACAAATGATGCATTTTCTTATCACTGAGCGTATCGTACGACGGCATTGCAAGACCCAAGACTTCTCGTGTAAGCTATTCATGACAATGTCAATACCAGCATGATTAAATTTCAGATGAATATGAAAGATAATTTTCAACGTCAATAAATGAACTGAGTCCAACATCATGGGACATCTGAAAGAAAAAATGTCTTGACAATTGGAGATCATTGTTTTTGTGTGTATTAATCTATTCTCCTCAAAAACATTTAAGCTTCGTAATCGTGAATCGTTGTTTCCCAGGAATGATTCTTTCTGTGTCAATCTACAAAGAAGCAATTCTGCCTTAATAATTTTTTTTGGCATTTAACTTTTAAGTTTTGTTTACTTGGATTCTTCGACAGTTATTCACAAATCCACGCGATGGTACACAGAATTTTGGAATCGAAAGTCTTTGTAAATACCAGGGGACTGTCTCTTCATCCACTTGTTCTACGGAGGTTAGCATAGCGATTTCTTCAACAGTAGTTTCGGGGAATATTCTCTCTTTGCATCGTCCGGAAGTCTTGCGTAACTCTAAATTAACTATGTTTTCGTCAATTTTTCCTTCCTCTTTGGGAGGTAGTTTCAACCAGGAGGTAGTTTCTGGTCCCTCCCACCATTTTAGTTCAAGGAATTTCTCAGTATCACAATCTCGTGAGGATAAATCCGCTGGGTTCATCACTCCAGGAACATATCTCCACGATTCAACATCCGTAAGGCTTATTTCTAGAACACGATTCCATGCAAAGACTGCCCATTGTCTTGTTTGTCGAATCCATGTTAGAATGGTCATCGAGTCGCTCCAGAAATAGGTCTTGATATCTTGATAATCTATAGTCTTTACGAAGGATCGCATCATCCTTCGTGGAGGCTGCTAGTAATTCAAGGAGAGATATGGTCTTTTTCTCTTTGGGTGCTACTCTAGATTTGGCTTCTACGAAGTGTATCTCTATGCTTGATTCAACTCGTACGAAGATTGCCGCCGCGTATGCGTCTTTACTGGCGTCGACAAAAACGTGAAAGAACAGTGAGTCGGGATCTCTTTCCTCTCCAAAAATCCATCGTGGAAACTTCAATATATGTAGGAGACCTAATTGCTGAACCCATTTAAGAAATTCGTGCTTAATGTCGTCGTCTATTTCTGTGTCCCAATCCACGTTTTTATTCCACAGATCTTGCAATAGTAATTTTGGTTTTAACTGTACGGGACAGATGAATTCGAGAGGATCGTAAACTTTCTGTACTTGTGACAAGATGACTATCTTTATTATTTTCTCCGTGATCGTCGGTGCAGGAAATTCCGAAAATTAAAATATTCCTTTTGGTGTCCCATATAAGTCCAAGCACTGTTGACTGACTCTCCTTGCCAGTGTATTTCCAATCTTTTAAGTCAAATTTGATTTAGATCAAAAGGGAACAGGCTTCTCTCCTGAAAACTTCAAAATCAGAATAAGAATCGACACTAGTAACACAATCATCGACATAAAACCATTTTGCATTTCATTTTGGTTTCTCATAAACTGCTTTCTTATATGGCAAAATGGTAGAGTTTAAGGCTCTGTTAATATGCAATTCAATCGCCTCCCCTAAAAAGAATGGGCTGCTTGTCAATCCGAAGACAACTCGACAATGTTCATAAATATCTATTTCTCCGTCAACGTTCCACCACAAGAATCTCAAAACATCTCTATCCGACGGAGAGACGCCGATTTGTAAGAAGGCTTTTGCGATATCAGCTGTTACCTTTATCTTCCTCTCTCGAAATCGATGCAATGCTGGAATAAGTAGTGGCAAAGTGGAATAAGTTCTATAAGATTGGATCCAGTCTCCAAACATTGGTTAAGCGAAGGCGATTCCTTGACTTTTGCTGACGCATCGAAAACAAGATGTATCTTCGTAGTTCCTTCTTTCTTAACTACAGACCTGTGTCGAAGATAGTAGTTCTCTTGATCGACTTCAAGTACAGATACCTTTTCAATAATCGCTTCTTCGAGCCAATTATCAAAGACAGCCTGATAGTCGTCAAATAAATCTTCTTGTCGTAATCTCTTTTAGTTTTTTCTCAGCTACGTCTCGATTATCTCGTAAAGGTGGATGATTCTCTTTCCACAGCAGAAGAACTTCATATTGATCTTCGTTGTCGATTTTCGTTATCTCTTGAAATGAAGTCTTTATTTCAGCTTGAGTGCCTCTTTAGTAACACTCTCAATAGGATCCGTGATGCCCAAGACGTCGAGTCTCCGTAAGTCTGATATGTTGGCTTCTTGAGTGAACATTGACATAATCGTCAGCGTAGTATCGATGCCGCTGTCATTGTCTATATTCCTATCTAAGATTGTCCATCCAAGCTTAGTTTCTAGAACTGTTATTTCTTGATTTATCTGAACTTTTCCTGTGAATATCTTGCCAGCAACATCAGCTCCAATCAACAGTGAAATGGATTCTTGACGTTCACTGGTGTCGCTCAAACGTATGTCCTTTTTCTCAAATATATTCATCCATGTATCATCGATCTTACAAGGAGCGTCCTTGCAGATAATGTTTTGTTGCAAAGCTACGAAGTCACATTTATATGTTCCATCTAAGTTGCCGATATAAATCCGACAAGTTTTGTGTCTCTGAGATTTGGTTTTAGTTCCTCCAAACAACAAGTGTCGTCTGTTCGCTCTCAGTCTCGTATCCAAAAATCTCTCTGGCTACCTTTTCCAAAACATAAGATCTATGCGAGCCATTATCTAAGACGGCGCGAACATTCACCAAGCCTTTTGGATCTCGCATCTTGACTTTTAGTGTAGGCAGGAACATTTTTGTATTCGAAGAGACATTAGCGAGACAACTGTTTTCCTCGTGAAAAACTGGTTCTTTCGGTTTCTTCTCATCCGCTTGCTTTGTCTCGTCCTTGCTCGATAGGTTCTTACACATCAGCAGGCAATGTCCTTTGCTGCACCAAGGGCATTTTATTTTGTTGCTGCATCTTTTATAGCTGTGTCCTACTTTCAGACAATTAAAACAGTCCTGCTTGTCTCTTGGATTCTTTTCTCTAAGTCCATACTTCTGGCCGTTTCACAACTCAAGCTGCCATGATTAGCTCAAAAAATATACACTGCTGCGGCTTTGCTTCTTTCGCCGATAGTAAGCTAGATGCTGTCGCTATCTCTAGATCTCGTTCACTCTTTAATTTCTTTTTATTTTTATCCTTTGTCATTTGGAAATCGTTGCTCTCGAAGCATGTTTTTGCCATTTGAATACGTACCTCTCGACCTCTCTTCCTAGAAAAGTCATTAGACTAGTAAGACGATCTTTTTCAGTAACATTTACAACAGACGCGTCAGAATGAGGAATTAATTGGGCCCTTGTTCGTTGCCATGTACGTAAGGTTTCTTCAGGCAGTGAGGATTCTACTAAAGGAAGTAACATTGCTGCGCACATTTCTGTTGTCACGCCTAAAGTTTCAAGTGCTATGCGTCTCTAATTTATCATAAGTGATTGTGAGAGACATGTTTTTATTCTTACTTAAGACTAACTTTAAAAGTTCGCGCACATAATATTCAATCAATAAGTCTTTTTTGCCAAATCGAGACTCGAGACTGTGTATGGTTTTCTCATAATTACCGGCGGTTAGTGAAAAACTATTCAATACTTCAAACGCGCGCGAGTCTTTTACCATAGACTAAATATGGGAATTTATCTTCCTTCGATAACGTCGTGTCTTCATGAATTTTCTTCTCCAAAAGTACTCCAAAACGGAAGCCAATCTTTGATATCACCGCCAAACTTTCTTAATTCAATTTTTGGCAATTTTAATGCGCGTATACTTTCCTGTGTTGTCGTGGTAGTCTGTTGTCAGCGTTTCGAATTCATTTTTCCACTCTAATAGACAGATTAGCCCGACCTTTGTTTTGATTTCGTGGATACTCATCTGCGTGCTGTGTCTCTCTTCCAATAGCTTCTTCAGGTTCTCCAGCTTCGATCATCAAGGTCTGCAGCTTCTAATTTAGCTCATTAAGCTCACTCGTTTTGTCTCGTAGCAACGCGAAACTGACTTACAACGAAGTTATGTCCGGCGATTGCTTCGACTGCTCAGTCCGAAAGGAAGTGTACACTCTCGTAAGATACACTACTAAAGCGTACCTAGGCGTATCGTGTTATTCTTAGCGTTAACTTTACTTGTTCCATGTCTACAGATTACTTTCTTACGATCTCTGCTTGCTATAAAATGATTACAACGAAATTACTCAGTCCTGTCACTGTCGCCAGAATGTTGCAGCCGCGGTTTCGGGATCGTAAAGTTCTCAATAATAGACACTTCTTCGTATTTTATACGAACACGCTACTTTATTACAAAAGCATTAAGAGCATATTCGGATCATTCGTAGTAACAATGGCAGTAAAAAAGGAAAAAGTAAAAAGTTCTATTAGCGGAAACGGACAGCACTCGCTCAGCGATCCGATCTCATCTTCTGTCATCCACACGCGGCCATTCCGACACTTTCCTCTAATTCGCTGCTCGGCCGGTAACACGCGTCTCGCCTTCTATGTCAACGGTGAGAGCGCACTTCCAACAATTATATAACAACGGTGGAATAATTTTTTTATAACATCTACCTATTTAAACATATAGGAATATTTTTGGATTAAATTGTATAGATTCGCATAAATCATTCTGTTCACTTATTTTATATTAAATCAAATAATGTGACAAAAAAGCTTGTGTATACAGTTACTTATTCTATCGTTTAAATACGATAAGATATAAAACGATATATTAGCTGTACAGCTTTATTATGTATGCTGAAATCTGCAAAATAATTGTTCAATGATCTAAAGAATGTCATATTATATTGCCAACGATAGGATACAATAATTTTTTTATAACATCTGTCTATTTAAACATATAGGAACATATATTTTTGGATTAAATTGTTTAAGTTCATATAAACATCTTTTCGTTTATTTCTTATTAAATTAGATAATGCAGTGATCTAAGTGATATTAGGGGCTCCGCATCCAAAAATTATCGTATTCTATCGTTAGCAATATGTGTCATATAGGTCATTGCATTGTCTGAAATAATAAGAAATAAACAAAAGAATATTTATATGAACCTATTAATATCTTATATGAACGTATATAAATTATCATATTCAATCGTGAAAATAAAAATTATCTTACTCAATATAATCATCGTTGGCAATATAAGGGGTTCCGCACAATAAAAAGAACAGGGAACAGAAAATAAGAATTTCAACCTGTTAGAAATCATGTATTGTGGAATACATTTTCCGATAGGATGTTGAAATTCTTATTCTCTGTTCCCTATTCCTTTTATTGTGCGGAACCCCTTATATTGCCAACGATGATTATATTGAGTACGATAATTTTTATTTTCACGATTGAATATGATAATTTATATACGTTCATATAAGATATTGTCAACGATGAGTACGATAATTTTTTTATAATGTCTATCTTATTCAAACATATAGGAAACGCGCGCGTTTTCAGATTAAATTATATATAGGTTCATATAAATATTCTTTCGTTTATTTCTTATCTCCGATAAGTATTCTATCGTTTATTTAATATAAGATATAAAACGATAGAAATTTATAACTTTTCCATCTGTCCGATTTTAATGTCCGATAGATATGAAAAATTCTGATAAAAATTATATTAGATTCCTATCAGATTTCTATAAATTTCTACCGTTTTTTATCAAATTTTTTGCAGGATATTCAATATTAAAATTTAAATAAATTACAAACAATTCTTTAATGCTTGTATAATTTTCAAACAAATTAATAAATTAATAAATAATACTCAGATCAACAATTAAATGAACTATAATTAGATGTATAACAAAGCTAAATTTATTATTCTTGCAATCAAGATCTTATGTCATGTAAATAAGATTCGACTCTATATATAGGATTGGAAGAATCCAATTAAGGACAACCATTTTATGTAACTTGACATCAATCTACATCTGTAATTTTATGGGAACTTTCTTTTACTCACACTGATTGCCCTTTCTCGCTATTAATCGATGAATTGGTTGGATTATGACTCATTATTACTATATCTTATTATTCGATAAATTGACTAAATATATTATAATATGGTTTGTACTGACTATTGAAAATCGAAGTTGAGATGATCCTTTAAATATTAATTTAATTTTTGTTAGGTTGGAATAATTATATTTCTGCGACAGATTTCTGCGATGAGGACTAAGTATAGGTGGAAAATTATGTTGTGAAATAATAAATTTTGCTTTGTCACACATCTAAATATAGTTCGTTTAATTATTAACCTGAGTACTATTATTAATTACTATTTATTAATTTTTTGCTATTTAACATTAATTGGGATTTTGGTTATTTATTAATATATTCTACTTGCATACCAATGTACTCATTATATTTCATCGATTGCGAACTCGTCTGCATTGAGTTAAAACATAAAACAGAAATTAATCAAACAATTTTACACATGCACATCGTGTGTCAGTTCATATTGACTTTACTAGTATACTTGATAAAACAAAAAATAAAATTTGTCCAATTTAAATGTACTTGATACAAATTATAATAAGTATAAAATAAAACTCATTGAATCTCGGGTTTTAATTTTTCCTTCTTTTATAAAAAATAAACATCATATCTAAAGAATTAATTTTAATTTGACCACTTTAACGTTAAATAATGTGTAACAATAATATTTAATAATAATGTAATTTAAAAAAATAATAATGCTATTCTGCAGCCATGACATCTTAACGATCTACATATATATATTATATATATTTCAGGAAGATATTCGTACATCGATCCAAAACACAAAGTACGAACGGTGGAGTATACGGCCGATAAAAATGGATTTCATCCTGCCTTAATCAATTTTGAGGATGCTTTTATTCAACCTGTCGATTCAAAAGCCGTAAAATTGGCCAAGGAACAACATTTTCGTCTTTATCACAGGATTGCAGAAGCAAACGCTCATAACATCTCAGTCAATTTGCCGCGAGTAATTGTCTTATATATTTGTTGATATAGAACAAATGTAAAATTGAACAGTAAAATTGAAGATTCAATTCTAAAGTCGAGCTAATTTTAAAATAAAAAATTCTCAAACAACAGAAATTTAAATAAGTTAAATTTTCTGTTAAAAAGATAGTTAAAGAAAACGAAAAAGAGCTTTATTTGTTCGAAAAATACATCCGACAATATCTCGATAAAAAATGATATTTTGATCCCGTTAGATTCGTGAATAATTTGTTTTTTCATTGCTTTGCTTAATATTGTTCTGCAGGATTCAGCGAGCGTGGCAAAAGCGAAGGACAGACACAATGAATTGTACCACAGAATCGCGGAACAACACGCAGCGATAGCCGCACAAAGGGAAGCTGAACGACGGGCTTATGACGCAACTTCCGTCGCCAATGACGTAAATGATCATACGATATATTAATGTTTTATGCATGCTTAACAAATTACTGCATATTGCATATGCTTAAAAAGAAATTACATTTCGCCCGAGACGCGCGTTAATGCTTGTTAAATTCTTTTATCTCTTTCTCGTCATGATTTTTTTTAATCAAATTAATTAAATGATATAGAAAAAGTGTCTGCTCGATTACAAGTAAAATAATTGTTAATTATAATATAATCAATCCAATTAATAAGATATGTTTAATTACAGGAGTAATATAATATAAGACAAGCTGTGTTCAAATATAAATTAAATAAATTAATATCTATAATAATTGTACAAGAGAAGCTAAATAAAGTTAATTAAATCTGTACAAAACAAAACTTACAAAAATTCATAATAATAGAGAGAAATTTAATGATAATCATGAAATTTAACGGAAATAATAAATAAAAAATTTTCATTTTTTAATTCATAATCAATAAAATTTACATACATTATTTTTTAACGTTTACATTTTTATGTTTTCGAAAATACAACATTATTATATAGATATGTTTCCAGATAATTATATTTTATTATAACGAATGGAAATAAACATTTATAAATAGTATTTAAGTACTTAAAACGTTTATAATAATATAAATGAAGATGTGTGTGTGTGTGTGTGTGTGTGTGTGTGTGTATATATATATATATAAATTTTACAACAGTATAAATTTCTTGTGTAATACTCTATTGTGTAGTATGTTCTGTTATTTCATAAAACTCAACAAAGAAAAATAATGATTGTTATACGTTGTTTTTTTTTGATATTTGTTTTTTTGCGTGTAATGATTCGTTTACATGATTGTACATACAAATATGTGCGAATGGCTGATACGGTCAACTTTGAAACTATTATTGTTCCGCAAATTAGTTATTGTTTGCGGAAGTGCCGGAAACGCTATTGCGCAAATAAAAAACATTTTGATGAAAGATATGTTGTCGATGAAAAATATAATCGTACTGTGATCATATAAAAGGAATGTCAGCGTGTATGGTATTAGTTCGGACAAATATTTCAGTGAAAGATGAAGTTTTTCGGCAAATTACTCTATTTTTTTCTCATAGGCATCATGGTAAGAATTATAATTTCAAAAGCATATAGACAAGCAAAATACGACTCTACATTCTTTTTATTAGGTGTTGGAATTAATTCGTAGCGTTTTTAATGAAAGAATGTTATTTATTTCACATGAGCATTAAAAAATACATTAATGAAAGTACTTCCCATCACTTGTAAAACGCTACGAATTAATTCCAACACCTAATATATAAAAATAATTTTTATTATTCAGAATCATAATAAAATGTCAAGCAATATTAACTCCTTGTTAAATACGTCATTATTTATGTATCTGCGTGTTTACTTAAAAATGAAAAAATATATTATTAAATATACATATTACACACATGCACGCGCGCGTACGCACACGCACGCACCGCACGCACGCACACGCACGCACGCGCACGCACGCACACGCACGCACGCACGCACGCACGCACGCACGCACGCACGCACGCGCACGCACGCACGCACGCACGCACGCACGCACGCACGCGCACGCACGCACGCACACGCACGCACGCACGCACGCACGCACGCACACATGAGACACTCATACGAGACACACACACACACACGCACAAAACTCTTGCTACTTACGTATATACACTTTTCTAGGCGACAATGGGCATGAACATAAACAAATCTTTTTTTGGGATGAAGAAAGTAGCTTGTGGAAATCAGTCTCCCAATATCACTGGTTCCGGATAGATGACAATCTGTATAAAATGTATAAATAGTATAAGTATAATCACCGACGAGATACTATTAAAGACCATCAACCGTGCAAATTTTCGTCCTCATAGACCAAAAGGTCTACTGTAATGCTTTTATTACCTATTTCGACAAATATGGAAAGTGGGTAATTTTTTATTTCATGTAAAACATTTACAAATACGCGCGCGCGCGCGTGTGTATGTATATGTGTTTAAGCCTGATCGCAATTCCTTGAAGGGGAGATAAGCTTTTTCAAATATGGCAGATTTTGAGCGTTTTTACTGAAAACATCAAAAATTAAATGTTGTTGCAATCGATAATAATATCTCTATAATAGCAAAATGTTAACAATTTATGAGTAAATTGACAGTAAACTGGATCAGATTTTAACTACAGAACCATAGCCAGCAGATTGCTGATAAAAACCGAGAGTCTACTGATATAAACTGACAGATTGCGATCAGAAATCAAGCATAGCCTATTGACATAACCTAGCGGTAGATTGGCAGCAGAAACCGAGCAAGATCTCATTTTCATATACTGCTCTGCCATGAGTTGGACTTGCTTCTCGTAAGAAGAAACATCCAACAATCTTATAAGAATTGACGTAAGTAAATCGAATAGCCAAATCTTCTAGAGATCCCAAGTTCTTTTGGAGTGCTTTCTTTGAATATTTTATTGATTATTTTATAACTTTATCGTGTGTATTTTAAAATGTGAATCAGTAATATTTTAGCAATAAAACTGTATTGATTGTTTCCAGTTTTCACACCAGTACATATAATATATAATTATATAACTGTTTATATATATATTATATTGTATGATTATATATATATACCGTTTATATATATACTGATGTGAAAATCGTTTATATACAGGGTGTGTGGAAAATAATGATAAATCTTCCGCATAAGAGCAGAACTAAACTAACTAAACAAAAAAGAAAAGTCCTTTACCATTTTGCAATTTTCGCAATAGTCAAGATATTAATTGCTAAAAATTGTCGAAAATTGGTCTTCAATAATTTTTTACTCAAATACTATCAACTGTACAAAAAAAAACTGCAAAAGACAAAAATTGTTTATTTTCTTCTCATAGAACACTACGAATATTTTCAGAATTTTTTATCAACTTTTAGTACTGCATTTTCTTATTTTTATCAACATGAGAAAATACGGTATTAAAAAATTCTGAAAAATTTAAAAAAAATTTTTAGAGCTGTATGAGAAAAAAATAAACAATTTTTATCTCTTGCAATTTTTCTATAAAATTGATAGTATTTGAGTAAAAAAATTATTGAGAACCAATTTTCGGCAATTTTTAGAAATTAATATCTTGTTAACTATTGCGAAAATTGCAAAATGATAGAGGACTTTTCTTCTCAGTTTAGTTCATTCTGCCTCTATGCGAAAGATTTATCATTATTTTCCAAACACTCTGGAAACAATCAATACAGTGTTATTGCTAAAATATTATTTATTAGCTTCACATTTCAAAATACACATGAAAAAGTTATAAAATAGTCAAACAAATATTCGGAGATTCAAAAGCACACTCCAAAAAAGCTTGGAAATCTCTATAAAAGCCTATTTGATTTACATACACCAATTTTTGTATGATTCCTGGACGTTTTTTTCTTACGAGAAGCAAGTTCATTTGGCAAGTGGCGGAGTTATATATAAAAATGACAGATCTTGCTCGGTTTCTGCTACCAATCTGTCAGGTTATGTCAGCCTAGTGAGCAAGAAACATTTCAATAACATTGAAGGAACATTATAACATTGTTACAACGTTGCGAAAATGTTTCAAGAAGTTTCAGTGCTTACTGAGCAGGCTCTGTTTGGTATCTGCTCGCAATCTGCTGTCAAGTGCAGCAGAATCTGTTTGATTTCTGTCATCAATTTGCTGGCACAGTATATATCAGCAGGCTTTATCATATTTTTAACAACAGTTTGCTGATTGTCTGATAGCAATAAATTCTGTGTACAATTTGTTGTCTTTCTGTAAAAAAAATTGGTAGTAAGCTCTGTTCAAAATCTGTCTCCGCAGGCTTTGTTATCAGGATGATTAATATTCTTATTCCAAGATGGGTGGAAACTCCCATACCCTTCAAAAGAATGCAAAGGGGTCGCCATACTGGATCAAAGTAAATTCTTTCTGTAAAAAAAGTAGCGATAAGGTTGAATTTCTGTCTACTCCCTAATTTTGATATCAATTGTCGAAAAATATATATAATTCCCATATGTTTTAGATATAGTTACCTATTAATATATAGCATTTATTACTGCAGAAAGTTTTCAGAAATGTTTCAATCTTTCACATCTCATATGCAACAATTCTGAAAATATTTTGCAATATGTCATATGAAATGTTTTAACAAAAATGTTTTCTAAAATCTATAATACACAATAAATTGAAAAATATATTAAACAGAACGAAAAATTATCATGATGTTAAAACGACTCTAAAATATTTACTAAAGTCATGTTTTGAACAATCACGATTCAGTTTAACGTTATTTTGTTATTGTAACTTGTTTTACTTTAATTGAAAAATTTTTGTATATGAATGGCTTTTTGGAAAAAAATGTTTCATATATATATTTATCAGGGAATGGAAATAACTCGTTACTTGTAATGAAGTTACAGTTACAAGTTACTTTTTTATAGTAACTTTACTTTTATCGTTATTTTGCACACGATTGGACACGATACGACACAAGCTATTCACACTATAAAAAAATTTTCGTAAATTTACATATATGATAGATATAAAAATTACATGATTAGATGATTCCTGTAAAAATATTGCAATTTTATAAAAATTATGTAAATTTGCTTTTATTATGTAAATATATCTTATTTTATATGGAAAATTACGTAAACAGCAGAATATTTCAAATATTTTCTGTAATTATCAAAATTTTAATGATATTACGTAACATGATAATTATTTTTCATATATTATTGTTAAATGTATAATAATATATAGTGCGAAATGTATTGTCATATTATCGTTCTTATAACTGCACATACCCATTGTAATTGTATTTCCACAATATGCTTAGTTACAAATCAAGAAATTATTTTTATTTGCATATTGCAAATTTACAAACGCGTGGATGTTTACAACTATTATAGTGTGTCTCAAAATTACCCACTATAATAACGAAAGGTCATTTCCTCAAGTAACTGTAACGAATTATTTTTAAAAATCGATAGCTACGAACGATAACTTGTTACTTTTTCTACTTGATAACAAGTAGATAATTATAACTTGTTACTTTCAAAAAGTAACTTTCCATTCTCTGATAATTATATAAAATTATATAAAATTATATACAGAGCGTCCGATAATTCTTCTGACAGTTTGTGGACATGTAGAGTGAACTAAAGTGAACTGAGACGGAAAGTCCTCTACCATTTTAATTTTCGCAATAGTTAACGAGATATTAATCTCTAAAGATTACTAAATACGCGCATCCGCTCGATCTACTATTATCAAGTGTACGCTCATTGTTAGCTCGGCACGCGAACCACGGGGAATGGGGATGGGTCTGGCACGCCTTGCTAGAGGCTGAAATATTTCTGAAAACCTTCCGCAATAATCGGTACTGTATAGGGAATATCTTATATATTGCCACTAAATTACAATTTTTTTTTCTGTGCAGTTTTAATTCTGTTGATAATCAAATTGGACGATAACATGTGGCGAGTTCAAGTTAACAAAACGAGGCATGCTTATTGTTAAGCAAATAATGAACATGATTGATTTTTACCTGTGGATTTAATCAATCATATTTAATTGCTCGATGAGCAGGTCTAGCTGCTTTGCTGACCTGAACTTGTTTATTGAAATCATAATTTTAATGAAAAATCGAGTATTATCGAATTTTAAATGCATATACACGTTTACGAAATTAATAAATCATAAAATTAGTATTATATTATAAATTTCTTACTATTAATTACTTAAATATTAACAGGAACACGAACTCCCATAAGGATGTGGGCCTTTAATAGTATCTCGTCGATAGTGTGGCACACAGACGGCTGTCGGCGAATTGGAATTTCACTACTGATCTAGGCTCTACATTTCAAAATGTCCTTTTCGAGGAAAATTTTATTTGAAATATATAATACACACATAACTATATTATACAAATATATATTATGCATACTCTTTCTTGTACCGAGTAAAAATTTCCTCAAAGAACGTTTTGGAATATAATTATAGTATGTACAGAGAGAAATTTGAGAGTAGACAGCCTTTTCGTGTACCAATTAACTTTGGGGTATTAACTTAGGGTAATGTCTATGTTTTTATTCTCTTGCATGATATTATGTGGATTAGATAAGGAATAATTAAAGTTGATTATCCGTCCTTGTCCAATCCACTTAACGGTATGGAAGAAAACAAAAACAAAACGTGGACGTTATCTTATGAGATTCTTATTTCTCTCTCGGGAATGAATTATTAGTGAAACCACTTGATTATTCAATCGTAGTTTTTTTATGAATTATTCAGAAGAGTTACTATTAGATTATTGAGAAAATTTCAGATAATTATTGAAAAAATTAATTCAGTGTTACTACTAAAATAAATATTAGTATTTAGCATCATATTCCATCATATTCCAGAATATACACGACAAAATTATATGATAAAAAAAAAGGTTTCCTCCTGAAATCGGGATCTTATTTCACGATGATCTCCAGCTTCCATCCATCCGAAGCCGTACCTAGTGTTATTTGACCTCTGCGATCGTATGGGACTGCTTCTTCGATGACCCATAAATCCTGAATGTTTATACTTAGAAGTATAACTGTGACGTATCTGGTCAATAGATGCTCTACTGTAAATTCTTACAAAAAAATTTTTGTGAGGTCTTCCAAGAAAATTTTCACATATGAATTTTGGACAAAAACATACAAGATCATATAAGAATATATTACATATGATGTCCGTAAGTAAATCAAGAATCTTTTGTGAATCTTACACTCATGTTACATGAATATTATAAGCATATTACTTGACTCTTACAAGCATGTTACAGTTATATGAATCCTGCACGCAAGTTATATGAATTTTGCGCGCGTGTAATGTGAATCTTGCAAGAATATAACTGGAGTGTCATTATGAAAATATTATAAGAATACTATTTTGTGAGATTTATTGCTATCCCAGTAAATAAAATGAAATGAGATAAGTAAGGATCGTTGAATGGGATTTAAAAGAATTCATTTCGACTAAAAATTAATTCTTTTTAGACAAATTGAAAACACATCTTAAAAGAGTTGTATATGATCAATCAAGATTACTAAATAAACGTACATGATCATATAAAAATCTTATATAATTTGTACATGAATTCCACCAGTAATCTTTAATGATCTTAGGAATCTGAAATGAATCGTACATGACGATTTATGATTGAAAAGATCTTGCCTTAGTCTTATAAGGGACTTTAAAAAATAATTTCTTTACAGAATCATGAAGAATATGATATTAATTATATATAATTCTCTTAAGTGTTACATAAAAGATCATGTATCAGTCTTAAAAAACAATATATATTGGGTGAGTGCAAAAATTCGTTCCCGATTTATTATTCAAAGTTCAAACGGCTGCAATTTTGTTAAAAATAAACGAAATTTAAATTTAAGAAAAGAGTTTTATAGCTTGAAATCTCTACTTTCAAATCTTTACTTTTTGAAATCTCTACTTTCTGGTTATTATATTTTTTTAATTTATATGAATTTTGTAATTTGTATATATAGAAAACTACGAATTAAACAAAAAAAGAAATTTTTTCTTCACTTGTAGATCTGTCACATATCCAAAAAAATTTGCAAAAATTTTTGAATTTTTAATGTAAAAGTTTATAGTTTTCTCTATAAAATTGGTTTTAAAAAATGTTTCTACGATTTTTTGTTACTAAATTGTTGTAAATTAAATAAAAAGAATATTTTGACTTTGAGTCATCACAACTCCGTCAAAACCATTACAATTTAAAAAAATAAATTTTTAAATTCTTTCAACAGATACAATAAGATTTAGCTTTCATTTCATTTTTAATTAAAATAGCAGTTGTTTAAATTTTGAATAATAAATTAGACATAACTTTTTGCATTCAATAGTTACGAAATAATTTATCTTTCAAGTTGGTGCAGGAATCTGGTATAAATCGTACACAATGATTTATATGGCAAAAAGATTTTAATTGCTTCATATTCTAATAAGATACTCTTAAGAAATAATTTCTTTACATGATCGCTTAAAAGTAATAAGGGTCGATTGTTCCAGTAAATGAAACGGAATTATTGAATGAACCGAAACTGGATTAAATAGAAATGAAAAAAAACTAAGAAAAATTAAAAAATTTGTCAGAATACTGAAGGCGGCTGAATAAAAGATCGAAACGTATATATTATCTGTCTTAACCCTAGCTATACACTAGGATTCGGGGATTCCAGCGGAATTTTCGAAATCGAAATTTTTTCGCGTTTCTAAATTTTTCTTTTTCAAAATGGTTGGATATAACAGGGCAATAGGAATCATGCACGATAATTCTTATGCAAACCAATACAGTTAACAAAACAACTTTAATCCGTATTACAAATCAAATCAAGATTCCTTATAAATCAAAGAATTGGAAAGGATACGGGCAATAGGAATCAAGCACAGAAGAATTTTTCCATTTGAAACCTTGAATAATACTAGCTAAAACTAAAAGTGACTCACTGTGTCTGATACTGACTGGCCAAAATATCAAGAACCGGTCTTTGAAGGTTCATAAGGTTTTTCATAGTAATGTTTGCCATATAGTTTGTGATTTGTGATCAGGGTGAGCGTCCTTATTTTCGGAATAGTTAATTATAATCTTCAAGTTTTTTGATAAATTAGTTTTTCATATTCTCTATTCTGATATTTCCATTATTTCCTTATTTTCGTTCATTTTTCTTTTTTCTTTTTCTTTCACTTTTTTTGAGTTTAATTCTGGCATTTAAATTCTCGAGGTAGGGGAGCTCATCATGACAGAATAATTTTTATTTACAATTTATTTATGTTAGTTTGTGTTGTCTCTGAGAAGAGTTCAAAAGTAAGTCGAAACACATAAGCGCGTTTCAGTGAATAAAGAAATTTCACACTTCATGGATATATTATTTGCGACGTCTTCTGCATTTGACTCCTACTGCCCGTAGGGCAGCATCCTTTCCAGTTCTTTGAAAACAACTTTATTAATAATTAATCCGCTTACATGTTTCATCTCACTTTTGAGTCATTCTCAGAGACAATATGATGTTTGTAATTACAAAAATTTTTTTACAAACTAATTCATTTCAATGAGCCACTTCCACTTATTAATGGAAACTATAATATAAAAACGAACTCTAATAACAATCTAAAATTATTAAAAGGTAAATTTATTGGAAACAAAAACGATTTATTGTAAAATATAATAGAAGGTAGTTCACTAAAACAAAAATTCACTATATCACGAACACTTAAATTCTATCGGTTTAGTCAAAAACCAATCTTTAATCATTCAGCAAATCAATTATGTTGAAATTAATAAATAACTTTTAATACCTAAAACATTAATCGCAAAAAAAAGAAAAAAAGAAGGAAAAAACTCTGGTATTAATTATAATCCAGACTAACATCAAAATCAAAACTGAATCTTTAATAATTTAATGTAATGAAAAGTATCAAATTGTAAGAATTGTGAAACTATGAAAAAAAGTGACGATTTTGAACATAAAATGTCGAACATAAATGTCTTTTTTATGCAGAAATAATTATTTATACTAATTTTTTGACAAAGTTTTTGGTCATTTAGAATGGTTGACAATTATGTAACTAAAAAACTTTGGACGAAGTCGGTGGTCAAATAGTTTTTAAGTTGCACGCCAATTTCAAAAAAATGGTTTTAAGAAAAACACGTTTAAAGTTTTCGGTATCATTGTATATTTGCGCGACGCGTATTTGTTTCTTGAGCTATAACTACAAAAATATTTCGATCTAACACTTTACGAGTATATTTTTAAAGAATAATACTATCGATTAAAGCAAAAAAAAAAGAAACGAAAATTTTGATCCTCTAAATCAGGTTCCCTCCTTAATGAATTAATAAATTATGATTTCGCTATAGTAAATGGCATAAATTTTTTATGCTACTGTCGCAAATCAAGTTTGATTTAATCGAAAAGATTTTTTCATTGTATAAATCATCGTGTACGATTCATGCTAGATTCTTGTAACATGGAAAATAAATTATTCCATAACTATGTCTAGGATTATATATAATTAATATCACTTTTAATTAATATCACTATAATTAATATTACTTTTAATTAATATCATATTCTTAGATGAGCCTATAAAAGAATTATTTTTTAAAAGTCTCTTATAAGGCTAAAGCAAAATCTTTTCATTACGATATGAATCGTCATGTATGATTCATTCCAGATCTCTAAGGTCATTAAAGATTACTGGTAGGATTCATGTACAAATCATATAAGATTCTTATATGATCATGTATGTTCATTTAATAATCTTGATTGATCACATACAACTCTTTTCAACATAGAACTAGTACAAAAAACTTATCAGAATTTTCAACAGGGTATAAAATGGAAAAGAATTTTAAAATATTTAAAAAATTGTCAAAATACTGAAGATGACTAAATAAAAAAATCGAAACGTATATTATTACTGTTTTAACAAATTGATAAATTATTACGCTATAACTGGCGTAAGTTTTTTATGCTTCTTTCCCAAATTAAATTTGATTTAATCGAAAAGCCGTTTTCAATTTGTGTAAAAAGAATTAATTTTTAGCCAAAATGAATTCTTTAAATCCCATTCAATGATCATTGTTTGTCTGATTCCATTTTATTTACTGGGATACGAGCAATAAACCACAAAATTTCAATAGTATTCTTATAATATCTTCATAATGACAGTTATGTTCTTATAAGATTCACGTTACATGCACTCAAAATTCATATAATCTGCACGCAAAATTCATATAATTGTCATACGTGTAAGAGTCAAGTAACATGCTTATAAATAACATGAGCGTAAGATTCACGCAAGATTCTTGATTTATTTACAGATATTGTATGTGGTACATTCTTGTATGTTTCTGTCCGAAATTCATATATTATATGAAAATTTTCTTAGAAGGTCTCACAGAAATTTTTCTTGTAAAAATTTGCAGTAGTATATTCAATCTAATTTCTGTTCATTTAATAATTCCATTTCATTTACTGGTAATGATCGATACCTTTATTACTTTGAAGCGATCATGTAAAGAAATTATTTCTTAAGAGTATCTTAGACTGTAAAGTAATTGTAAAAATCTTTTTATTGTGATATAAATCGTTGTGTACGATTCATGCCAGATTCCTGCATCAACTTGAAAGATAAATTAGTTCGTAACTATTGAGTGAGTGCAAACATTTGTGCTTAATTTATTATTCAAAATTCAAACAACTGCTATTTTTGTTAAAAATAAAATAAAAACTAAATCTTACTGTATCTGATAAGAGATTTTACAAATCCGTTTTTTAAAATTGTAATAATTTTGAGTTAAACAATTAACAATTTTATAAACAATCAAAATATTCTTTTTATTTAATTTGCAACAACTCAGTAACAAAAAATCGTAGGAACATTTTTTTAAAATTATTTTTTAGAGAAAATTTTAAATTTTTATATTAAAAATTCAAAAATTTTTGCAAATATTTTTCGGATGTAACAGGTCCACAAAGTGAAGACAAAATTTTTCATTTTGTTTAATTCATAGTTTTTTATATATAAAAATTACAAAACTCATATAAAAACACATATAAATTAAAAAAAAATATAATAAGCAGAAAATAGAGATTTCGAAAAGTAAAGATTCGAAAATAGATATTTCAAGCTATAAAACTTTTTTTTAATTTAAGTTTTGTTCATTTTTAACAAAATTGCAGCTGTTTGAACTTTGAATAATAAATCGGATACAAACTTTTTCACTCACTCAATATATGTTTTTTAAAACTGATATATAATCTTTCATGTAACACTTAAGAATCATACATAATTAATATCATATTCTTGGATGATTCTATAAAGAAATTATAAAATAATTTAGCATACATGATAATTAAAATGTCTAACGCTTCACTAACAAGTAAACCTAGTGTTACACTCCGATTTTGAGTTTTTATATGTTGTTCTCCAGACAAAAATTTATTTTTCTGGAAAAAAATTTATTTTCTCTTTCGAAGCGAATATCGCCGGAACTGTAAGAGAAAGAAAAAATTTTTCAGAGTGAAAATCGAATGGCTTCAAAAGTATTTTAGAACTACAATAAAACATTTTTTTTATAAATAAATAATTTTTATTATAAATAAATAAATAATTAAAAAAACTTTTTCTATCATATTTCTATAAATAAGAGGGAAAGATTTCTATAATAAGAAGTAGAAAAAATTGTCTAGAAAATTGAATGGCTTTAAGAATACTTATTTAATTTTCTAGAACATTTTTTCTCTTATAGTTTCGAAGATATTCGCTTCGAAAGAGAAAAACCGATTTTCTCAAAGAGTTGTTTTACCTCTTAAAAGTGCATATAGGCACGTACATAAAAAAATACGTGTCCCTTATTTTTGTCTGAAGAATAACATACTAAAAATTCATAAAAATCAGAGTAATAATAGAGTAATTTTAAGTCACAAATAGACCAGGTCTCCCATAAAATCTTTAAACTCCTGTTCTTATCCGCCACGTTGCATGACATGTGGCATGATATTTGGCAAACCCTAGATCGTATTACATATGAACAAACTATGAAAATCCTCACACAATCCTCTGAAAAACAGAAACAGAAATACATAAATCTCCTTCACAAAAATTCACAACCCTTTCTACTTAATGTCAAGAACCTATCCAACAAAGACCTGTCTCAAGACACTATCTCTTATTACTATTATTGCTAAAGTCTAACTTCACAGTGGCACTTAGAAAGGTTCCAAAGGAAGAGATTAGCAACTAAATAGTTAACCATCTACCGACTCCCATCAGAACAAGCAGATAACATCCGCAGATAGGTAACTGTAATATCCTTTCCAAAGCCAAACTCCTTCATCAAATATCACTAGACGAGAACGATTGGTCTTCCAAGACTTGAACAGGGACACTGACATCATCGTACTTCCAGCCGACAAAAGCAATACGATAGTAGTCATGAACACATCAGATATAAGAAAAAGATGAAGAACCTTCTCTTGGACAAAGCATAAAGCTTGACAAAGGTCCAACTAATACAATCGCACAAAACACCAAAGATCTTAGTAGGAAAAAGCAACATTTCCAGTAAAACCAAATCAACGTTAAAACCTACAAATCCTTTCCCACCAAGACTGTATACGGACTATATACGGACTATATACGGATTACCAAAAGTATACAAATCAAACATTCTCCTCAGACCGATTGTCAGCGCTATACACTTCCCGACATATAATTCTGCTTCTTAGCACAAACACTACAATCCCTCATTGGAAAATCCGAATCACACATAACCAACTCAACGGCCTTCATACAAAAGATTCAAAAAATCCGACTACGTCCCACAGATCTGCTTGTAAGTTTCGATGTGAAATCGCTTTTCACACAAGTTCCAATAAAAGACACATTAAACATAATAAAGGCGTTACATGAAGTTACGATCTCATCCCGCTAATAGAGCACTGCTTAACAACCACTTTTCTTATAACAACCAATTTTATAAACAAACTTCAGAAACGGCAATGAACTCTCCTATTTTTCCTGTAATCGCCAACATCTTCATGGAGCACTTTGAGAAAGAGGCCCTCAGAAAAACATCTAAAAAACCAAAAATTTGGTTCCGCTATATAGACGACACATTTGTGAAATGGAGACACGGCAGAGCCGAATTTCATAAATTCCTTATTTTCTTCAACAATCAACATCCAAACATCCATTTCATTATAGACATAGAGGAGACCGGAAAATTCCGCTTTCTAAATGTTCTTGTCTCTAAGAAAACTGACGATACCTTAGGCCATGAAGTGTAGAGAAAACCAACACACACAGATATTTACATGCCGAATCGCACCACCACCCAGCACAAAAATAGTCTGTAATCAATTCACTTGTACCATAGAGCCATCTCTGACAAAGAACATCTACAGACAGAACTTAAACACTTAAAATTTACAGAAAAACGGACATAAAAAAGACATAACAAAATAATAAATAAACATGCAAACAAGACAACAATCACAAGACGAAAGGATCCAATCCATTATCCCATATGTGAAAGGAACAACAGATCGGATTGGCAGGATATTAAATAAACACAATATCTGAACTATCCAAAAAGATAGGATAAATCTTAAATATTAATTATTCAAATCATCCAAAAAGATAGGATAAATCTTAAGAAATCTTAAAGATCAAAGACCTACATTCAGCTCCGCAGGAGTATACAAAATATCTTGTTTCTGTAGGCAAGTATACATTGGAAAAATCGGGAGAATGGACCTACGGATAAAAGAACACCAACGTGATATAAAATACGCCATGCAGTCGGCATTATCAGAACACAACATCGAACAGGATATCAAATATTATTTGACAAAACACATCACAATAACCAACATTACATCATACTTTCCAAGAAAGTATAGAGAAACCATAGTGATACAAAAACACTCTAATAATCTAAATACAACATAAATAAAATATGGAAGACCATTCTCCCGGTTATTGAAGACCGATCGATTTCCTCCACTTCTACCTCCCCCCTTCCCCCTCTCCACAATTCTCTTCTTCCCCTCCATCACTCCAACAAACAGCGTAATATAAAAGGAATGGCCCGAAACAGGCTCACTATCAGGCAGCTTCTCGCTCTGATGAAATGCACTGCAAGATTCACGAAATGTTAGCATCCCAAGAATGGATCTGGACACGGAGCAAACCCATAATTTTTATAAATACTCACTATTAAAGAGCGAATAATCACTATTAAAATCCAATTGTGATGATTTTCCAATAGTTCATTTCCGTAAAGTTGGTACATGAAAAGGATGACTACTTTCTAGTAGATTTCTCTCTGATGTATACACATATATACAAGGTGTCTTTAAAGATGGTCGGAGCCACATTGGGGAGCCACGAATGGATCAAAGGGAACAAAAAATTCTTATACCATTTTGAGATACTCACTGTAGTTTTCGAATTAGAAAAGAAAATGTCTAAGCCAATATGCGGTTAAGCCACGCCGCGCGAATTCGTAGGACGGCCCACTCAAGCGCCGACGAAGCTCTCCTTCCCCCTTCGTGCGCACCGCCGCCGCCGCCGCCGCCGCTCGAATGTGAGCCGTCCTACGAATTCGCGCGGCGTAGCTTAACCGCATATTGGCTTAGACATTTTCTTTTCTAATTCGAAAACTACAGCGAGTATCTCAAAATGGTATAAGAATTTTTTGTTCCCTTTGATCCATTCGTGGCTCCCCAATGCGTATGTTAAATATCATATGTATATATTAGTTGTTGGAATTAATTCGTAGCGTTTTTTAATGAAAGAATGTTATTTATTTCACATGAGCATTAAAAAATACATTAATGAAAGTACTTCCCATCACTTGTAAAACGCTACGAATTAATTCCAACCCCTAATATATATATATATATATATCAATTATCATAAATGTATAGAGTGCTGCCGATACCTACAGATCAATAAGTCTGCCTATTTGCTTATGGGCAGGGGTACATGTTATTGATAATGCGGAATAAGATTAGATTTCACACAATTTCGGTAGAGAATGAGATAAGAGAAATTGAATTTTACATTCTGATAATAATGTAAAATTCAATAATATGATATAAAATATGTATTTAATAATATAAATAATATCTGACTTAATCTAACAAATGAAATTTAATGAATATTAAAAAATATGTAATTATAATTTATAATTGTATATTTAAACAAATAAATTTAAAATTAAATAATTTATATATTTTTAAATATTTATTAAATTTCATTTATGTTAGATTAAGTCAGATATTGTTTGTATTAGTAAATACATATTTTATATCATATTATTGAATTTTACACTATATCAAAATGTAAAATTCAATTTCTTTTGTCTCATTTCCCACCGAATTTGCAATCTATAATAATTTTATTCCATTACCGTAAAGCGTGCCCTTGCCCATAGGCAGATAGACAACCCGACTTACTGATTTGTAGGTATCGACAGCACCATGTACATATACAATATTAAATATATCATATACAAATGTATCAATTTTTATTTTTAATAATTAAAATATTATTTGTTTTAGGCAACACTAAACATTATTAGACCACAATGATCTAGACCACGGATGGATCTAAAAAATTATGGACAGCCTGAAAAAAACTGAGAAATATATTACCTCCATAACTATTATTCTTTACTAACAGATTCTTTATATGATAAAATTAAAAAAAAACCTTTATATATATCTATATGAATAAATAAAATGAAAATCCACACTTTGTTTCTATATAAATATAAATATAAATATAAAAATAAGTCTCCGTATTTTGTAGGTTTTTAAAAATATTAACGTATGTTTATATATTTTATGTAAACAAAAGAATGTAACAAAACAAATAAAATAAACGTTTCGAATTAAAGGATCGAAACATTTATTTTATTCATTTTGTTACATTCATACGGAAATAAAAAGTTTTCTGTGCATCCGAACAGCTGATGTAGACTCTGATGATTTTTATATTTTTCATTGATAGAGACTATCTCGGGCTCGATCTTGGCCTGATTTCTAAATTCTTGTCTCAATCTTGAGTCAAAAGTGTCGTTAATCTCGAATTGAAAATATTTTACGAAGTATATTTTTACTGCGGACAAATGAATGGTAAACGTGCGTACACGGTACACAAATGATCGATCCGAACTTCGAGTTGCGAGGATTTTGATAAGCATTTGTTATTCACCGAAATACTTGCAGCTCGAGGTTCAGAACTCGGTAATCTGGATATATATCTTAAAACAACTGATGTTCGCGAACGATTTCTCCGTGCAAAGAAACTATTTTCCCTTAGATTATTTTTTTTTTAATTTGTTATTTTGTCTAAAAAATTGTTTCAATTCTTCCGTAAAAAGGCAGTTTGTGGTCAGATTAGAAAACATCGCATCCAAATATCATAGTCTTGCAATGGATTCCAATTTAGAAAATGGGATAGAACCATCTACGAGTACAAAAGTGTTAAAGATCATAAATTAAATGTTCTTAAAAAATATTTCTTATACAAATATGTTGTAGAAGGAAAAAAAATTTGGAAGATATCTGATTTTTGAGCGTGAATAAAAATGCAAAAAATTTATTAAAATGAAAGATATAACACGACGGGATTAAAAAGAAACATCTAATGTCGTATCACAAAGAAATTTTTAACAAAGTTTTTAAAAAAGATGAACAGCTAACAACTGAATAATCTATTCAACAGGCAAGTAAAAATAGCTTAATAACATAGAATAACTCCGGCATTTTCGTAGCGCGAGAATTTTTTAAATGTATTTAGCATTCTTATTTCTTAAAACTTTGTAAACATTTTAAAAGTTATAGTATCATTTTACATCTTATTTTAAAGCATTATTTGTAAATTTTTCATGAGCCGTACATCCCATGTATGATCTAGTAAACATTGAGATCTTGTAAACATCTAAAAAATATCTCTTTAAAGATATCTTTAAGACATTTCTAAAAGATATCTAAAAGATGTCTAAAAGATGTCCAAAAAAATTTTATTAAAAATATCTTTGTATAACTTCTAAAAGATATTTATAGACATCTTAAAGATATGATCTCTCTTGAAAGATATCTATTGACATATGTCTTTTTATAAATAAAAGACATATATATTATTAAAATGACATTTCCACTATTGTGATTGGTACGCGTCATATTACAATATTTTTAAATAATTCATTTATATTTGACGCTAAACTTTAAATATAGCTTGCAATATGCTAATAAATCACGCGTCTCTCTTTGTTTTTATGCCCGACTAGCGTGCAACGCACAGAATACCATGTGTAGAATCAGAGGAAAATTCGCAGAAAAATCAGAGATAATCTTCTTTATATCTTATTATATCTTATTATTTATAAATGTAGAAATAATTATTTTTGATAAATGTTTTTTGTTTGAGAGCGAATCAGAGCGAGAGCGCTGACGTGAAATTTTTAAAGTGATGCGGCGTTTGTCTAACAATATTTCTTGCGAATCACATTCGGCGGTTTTCTAGCGGCGGAGTGTCTCCTTGGCGGTGCACTAATAGCGTTAACTTAGAACGGTGGAAAACTGAGAGCGGCGGAAAACTAAGAGTTGCGGAGAACTAGGAGTTGCGGAGAACTATTAGGTGTTGGAATTAATTCGTAGCGTTTTACAAGTGATGGGAAGTACTTTCATTAATGTATTTTTTAATGCTCATGTGAAATAAATAACATTCTTTCATTAAAAACGCTACGAATTAATTCCAATACCTAATAAGAGTTGCGGAGAACTAGAAGTTGCGGAGAACTAAGAGTTGCGGAGAACTTTAAGAGTTGCGGAGAACTAAGAGTTTCTTTATAATTTAACAAAAGAATTTTCTTTAATATGCACAGTTACAAATTCAGAAAATATAATTAATTAAATATTAGATTAACAGAATATTAAATGCGGTCACCTTTTTCAAACTGTATTTGGAATCGCGATGATGGAAAATCTCGACGATTTTCTCGGCACTTCTCGAAAAGATCTGTCTTATAGCGATTTTCACTAAGCGGTTAGCACGGCGGTTTTACGAAACGATATAGTAGCGAGACTATGACTCTAAGAACTCTAAGAACTCTAAGAAGGAGGAACGGCGAGATCGAAGCATTTATTGCTTTCGGCCTGGGCTTTCTTCTTGGGAAAAATCCAATAAAATTTTGCCACAATCGTAATTATTGCGTGGCATTAGTTGTACAAAATTGATTGGCGCTTTGGATTCTTTTCTAACGACGTTCAACGTAACAGTCATGCGCGACAGAAAATCCGTACGTGGGATTGGTGACAACGCGTGACGTATTCGTCGGAGCGCGGCGCTCGCGTGCACGAATTGAATTGTTCTAGAACTTTCGATTGTCCGTTGCCGGTGCCTGTTTGCGTGTACCGAATTGTTTTAAAAAGACTAAAGAACGACGAATCCCTGACTTTGATGAGGATTAAGGTCAGGCTCGAGATGAAATCACGAGCTCACCTTATGCGTGCGTTCAATAACAATTACTGTCGGTCGAAAGAGTTCTTACTTTTTTTTCGAATTACCGATCTCAAACTTTTTTTTTTACTGCAACGGTTATTTTTAACAGTTATATTTAACAATTAGGATGTATTTTTATATTAACTTTATTATTTTTTTCAAATAACTTAAAACTTCAAATTAATTAATGCTTATTGTAAAATCTGTTAAATTGTGTAGGTATTATTGGGAGTACAAATTAGTTCGGTCCGTTTTTCAAAAGATGGCTCCGGCTGTTATGAATGGTTCATGGTTATAGACAGCTGATTTTGGCGTTTTCAGAGAGGTTAGACATCTGCTAATAATATTCAGTTTATATCGCTTTGAGTTTCATACAAAAACCTTGATTTTTACTGTGTTTGAAATGTCGAATTTTGTGTTAACCAAGCAGCATTTGCCAGAGGTTCTAATTTTCTGCTTTAATTGGAAGAAAAGTGCAGCTGAAGCCCATCGAATGCTTGTCGAAATTTATGGTGGCACTGCTTCAACTGATAAATCATGTAGGGAATGGTTTCGACGTTTCAAGGATAGAGATTTCAGCGTTGAAGACAAACCTCGCTCTGGACAGCCAAAAAAATTCAAAGACAAAGAATTAGAGGCATTACTCGAAGAAAATCAGAGTCAAACGCAAGAGGAGCTTCCAGAATCATTGGAAGTAATTCAACAAGCCGTTTCTGCGATTGAGAGCCATGGGAATAATTCAAAAACAAGAAAATTGGGTGCCTTATGAACTGAAACCGAGAGACGTTGAAAGACGATTTTTCACTTGCGAATAACTGATTCAAAGACAACAAAGAAATGATTTTTTTGCATTGGATTATGACTGGAGATGAGAAGTGGATATTCTACGAGAACCCCAAGAAGAAAAAATACTACGCTAAGCCCGGTCAATCGTTGCCATCGACCTCAACACCAAAGCCGAACATTCATGTTTCGAAGATCATGCTCTGTATCTGGTGGGACTAAAAGGGTGTTGTTTACTATGAGCTGCTGAAACCTGGCGATTCCATTACGGACGATCGGTATCGACTATAATTGATTCGTTTAAGCCGTGCATTGCGAGAAAAACGGCCGGAATACAAGCAAAGACATGATAAAGTTATTTTTCTTCATGACAACGCTCGGCCTCACGTCGCAAAAGTCATAAAAAAATATTTGGAAACGCTCAAATGGGATGTTTTACCGCACCCGCCGTATTCTCCGGACATTACTCCTTCTGATTACTGGTTGTTCCGAAGGATGCAGCACGATTTGGCAAGTCATCGGTTCACTTCTCCAAAATTGGACCGCCTCCAAAGACGAATCATTTTTTTCGAGATGGAATTCGAAAATTGCCTGAGAGATGGGAAAAAGTAGTAGCCAGCGATGAACAATACTTTAATTAATCTGTTCATTCATTTTGTTTTGAAATAAATGCATTTTTGAACACAAAAAAACAGACCGAACTAATTTGTATTCCCAATATTATCAGTGGAAACAGATAAAAAAGATAATTAGCCGATTAAATTATTAGAACTGAGAAATAAATATTGTTCCACATTCATAGTTCTTTTCGTTGTCGGCGCGCACCATGTTTACTGGCACCATTACTATTTGAAACGGAATTCTTCAAATTGAATAGTCGGATGAAGAAGCGGCAGAAAACAATAAGGAAAATGAAAAATAAAATGAGGCAGTAACCAGCGATGTACGAGTACTTAAAGATGATATTTAGTGTTTATTCTCATAGAAACAAGAAGCAGGACTAAACCATATGTAAAGATGCACCACGTTACTGATTTTTCTTCAAAGGTTAATATAGTAGCGTGACCCAGCTCTTTTAAGATCCTCGAGCATGATTCTCAAGTTCTCCTCCTTCTCCTTCTAAACGACGTACTATAGTAATCGCGGAATAACCTGTAACACGAGAGAAAATCCACGATAGTAGGAATTTTAGAAAGCGCGATCGTAATCCTAGGAATAATTCACATCCAATGCTAAACAAGAAATCCAAGAGTTGAAAAAAGTACATGCCACTGAATTAGTTCGTCTGAAGGACGAACATAGTTACATTGTAACACGAATGCTTGAGCAACATCAAAAAAAAATTACTAGTCTTAAAACGAATACTGGTAACAAGCAAGAAATTAGTCATGTTGGAACTTCAGAAAATATCATTGAAGAAAGATAATTGATACATATAATATATTGAAATAATATTATTTTAGGATTTTTTATAGCAGATAAACAATTTAGTCATTAAAAAATTAATTATTAAAAATTAAATTTTAATCGTAAAAAATTTAATTGTTATTTTAACTATAGTCATCTATTATAATATAATACAATATATACATATTATATGTAGGGATTGTGAGTCATACCAAGAGCAAAAATTGCACCATTGCATCGATAAAAAAAATTAAACACATAAAAAACTATTGCAACATGCCGGAGATAAGATGCGATATGAGAAAAGTATAAAAGAAAAATATATTATTATACAAAGATCAAAACGAATCATTTTGTACATTCAGAGGAATAAGGATGGCAATTCCGATGCATTATCTGCAAAGTACATGTTTTCTCTAAATCCGATGCATTATCTACAAGTTCATGTTTTCTCTAAAGAATTAGATTTAATTAGATATGATAGATGACTAAAAAATTCAATATGTATTAAAGGCGCAAATCAGCTGATCAATTTTATATTTTGCGAGGACGCTACGCATTCTCTCGATCCAGTCATATAATGTCAGGATATAGCGTTTGTAACGCAATGGATTACGAAAACCATATTATCAGTCACATTGATTGTGTAGAATTCTACATAATAACATATCATAGAATTTATTAATATCACGACCTTTTTGTACGATGTACCGGAAAAAGAATTAAAGTTAAGTTCGCCTTAGATCTTCCGTTAGTACATTACAGTGCAATTTTTGATGTATGGTATTTAATTGTTAAATGTCGGATGATAATAGTGAGTCTTTATATTATGTTCTATTCCATTCTTTTTCTCGTGAACGTAAACTTCTTAATAAATATGAAAAGTCTATTTTTATGAGGTAGCATAAAACTTTCAGCATAAAATAAATAAGGTGTACACAAGATTGTTTAAAAAAACAACCCAATATATGAAATAAGATTATAAGCTGCATCATTTTGAGATACGATGCAGTTTTTATAATTCTGAACAAATGTCTTCTTTGCTACATCCATAGAAAATTAATGGGTTAAAAAATATGGAGCTCTGAAATCACAGAAGCTGAGTGTTATATCTCTAAGATAACTAAAGCTGCTCCCTTTTATGAGTAATAGATCAGCCCATATACCCATATATTCTTGAATATTGAGTAGTTTGATGTGTATGTGTGCGTCCGCGTGCGTGCGTGCGTGCGTGTATGTATATATGTATATGTGTATGAATGTATGTAAGTTCAGGGTCCGGCAAAATGATCTCCCACATTTTGCACCGCCACTGTCCCCGAACCACTGAAGAGAGGGGGAGCTTAGCGTAGTCGATTGGTAGCTCGCGCCTTGCCATTTCAGTTGTCGTCATGAATTAAACGGGCGAGCATCGTGTCTTCGTTATCGAAACATTTATGAAAAGTAACGAATGTTTTCAGGACGCGTAATCTCGTTACGTGGAGACGTTGAGTGGCCTGCGCGTTCACCCGATCTTGCCCCATGCGACTTTTTCCTTTGGGACTACCTGAAAGCGAAGGTTTTTCAACACCACCCCCGAACCATTGACGAATTGAAAGCAGCAATACGCCAAGAAATTACAGGAATATCGCCTCAAATTATTGCTCGAGTGATGGAAACTTTTAGAAATCAGCTTCGAATGTGTATCGAAAAAAATGGTCGCCACTTGGATTCTGTAATTTTCAAAACTCAATAAAAACAAATGGCATAGCATAAATTTTCAGTTAATAAAAATAAAATCTAAATAGCATTTACAATGGCGTTTTTATTAAAGATTAAAATGTGGGAGATCATTTTGCCGGACCCTGTATTGTAGATATACTAGGAGAATTCTGACCAAGGAGAACGCGGGGTGCGAGGGATACTCCTTGGCGAGGGGAAGCCCTGGAGATATTCGTTGGCGAGTACTCGTTAGCGAGGAGAGTAGATATACTAGATGGGTTCTAATCCAGGTCCTCTGAGAGGGGCGCGGGACGCGAGGGATACTTATGGGCGCGGGGATACTCGTTGGCGCGGAGGAAGGGAAATTGTAGGCGCGGGAAGGTCCCGGTGTTTACCGATATAATGGTACATGCCACCACCGCCATGTTGTGACGTACATCACGTATTATTGAGGACCGCCATCGCCGCCATCACGGACTCCGCGTTCACCTCAAAATATGTTTCGGGCCGCCACTGCTGTACGCGCTATCTCATATATTTACCATCTTTCTCTCGATGCGTTGCCGTTCTTCTCCTATCTTCCTTTTTTTCTTATCGCACCCAAAACCATTTGACCATTTGTCCTGATGATAATATCATCAATACGATTCGATATAAATGCGACATTGCCAAATAGTGTCACGTGATCAGATTTTTCACGAACATTAAACATTGTCTACACATTAAACGATATGTCACAACATGTTCGAACGGTGACATCATCATCAATGTAATGTGAATATCACGCGACCAAGTAAATGGTATAAAATGAGAAAATCAATTTTAACCACCGAATTGCGCGCATTTATTTTCATACTTGTTATTCATTCTTTCGTCTTACAATAGATAGATACATATGACATAGGACAAGTTGAATAGGCAATAAAGAAAGTACATATAGTATGATATGAACAAAAAAAATTTTTATTCACATAATATTACATCGTTTTTTTAAAACGTATTAAAAATTAATGCCAATAGCTCGACGAGCTGATGTCCATTAAAGACATCGCTACAGCGTTTTTGGACGCGATAGTGAATCGCGTATACTTGACATCGACCGTATCGACGAGTCGTAATAATCGTTCGAACGTTACATCGATACATCCGTCGAACTTAAACATACGGCAGTATCATTTCGGTCATCCTAATGCGTACAGACGAAGAATCGAGACGTACAAGCGTAGCAAATTCTGATAATTAGCGGTCCAACGCTTATAAAATTATCTTTGTATTCGTTTCGCAGCATCTTGTAAATATTCCATCGCTGTTTGTAGAGGCCCTACCAAGTTTCGAGAAACAGCTACAGTTCGTGTCCGTGATGATCTTCCAGGACAATCTCCACATAATTCGGTAGACCAACGTTGATTCCAATTTTCAAATACTTGTAGTCTGTAGCCGCCAGATCGTAACGTCTGCAGTAAACGCACTGCGCGATGCTCCATGCTGTGTACGTACATAATGTTAAAAAACATTTCTGTTGTATATATTAGGGGTTTGCATTAAAAGTTACTGTTCACGTTTAGATGACAGTAGCTGCGTATGCTATAGTCAGAGACATCTGCTACTTATACCATTTTGAAGTGTGAACATTTCCTACTAAAATTCAGTCAACAGACGTCATCCTTGGTTACATATGTGCTTTTCTATAACTGAATTAAAATGGAACGTGATAAGTTGTTTTTCCGATGTGTACGTCTACACTATTTTGATTTGAAAAAAAGTGCAGCTGAAACTCATCGATTGCTTGCGGAAATTTATGGTGAATCTGCTCCATCGGAAACAGTATGTAGAAACTGGTTTCGACGATTCAAAAGTGGTGATTGTGATGTTCACGACAAACAAAGCAATGCTCTGTATTTGGTGGGATATGGAGGGTGTCATGTATTATGCTGCTTAAACGGAACGAAACAATCACCGCCGAGCGTTATCGACAACAATTGGAACGTTTGAATGATAATTTGATGCAAAAACGACCATCAATTGCATCAAATCGTCGAAAGGTGATTTTACTCAATGATAACGCTCGGCCTCATATTGCTATAATCATGAAACAAACACTGATGGATCTCGAATGGGAGGTTCTCCCGCACCCAGCGTATTCTCCGGACTTAGCACCAAGCGATTATCATTTGTTCCGATCGATACAACATGCTCTGGAAGATACTTCCATAATTATAGCGAAGTCGAAAATTGGATTGCTGAATGGATTTATTCAAAAGACAGACCATTCTTTCGTCGTGGAATTCAACTTCTGCCTGAAAAGTGGCAAAAAGTCATAGCTTCCGAGGGAAAATACTTTGATTGAGGTATTCATATATGGTATTTTGTTATTGAAATAAGTGCTCAAATACAAAGAAAAAACAGTAACTTTTAATGCAACCCCCTAATAGAACGTTGAAATTTATACGTTACTGCAGTTCTTCTTCGTTTCGTTCGATGCATTGCGAAGTACATTTTTCAACCGTTCGTACAAGAGGTTACCGCAAGACTAATCGTACCCGCGTAAATTGCGACGTATGGTAAAACTTATAAAATCGAAGAAGGGATAACCTCTTCCCTCTTTCCAAGAATTTAGTTTTAACATTTTTAAAAAGTGTAATTTTTTTTTATTTAATAGATAAATAAATTTATTAAAGTGTAATTAAATAAAAATAAATTATTAAGGTGTAATAACAAGATATCCATTATTTTTGCATGAAATTGATTTATTTAGTATAGTTAGAATGATACGATTTAGGTCAAATATGCATCGTTTTGTTCGATAACTTGTTGCCATTTTGAAGGTAATTCCATTATGCCTTTCTCATAGAAAGTCTCGTCCCTATTGGCAAAAAACTGAGACAGTTGATTTTCACAAGCTTCTCTTGAGGCTGGCGAATTTTTCACCAGCAAAATCATTCGCCATAGACAGGAACAGGTGGTAATCACTTGGAGTCAGGTCCGGACTATAAGATGGATGCATAAGAACCTCCCAACCAAGCTCCCGGAGCTTCTGGCGAGTCACTATCGATGTGTGTGGCCTTGCGTTGTCCTGATGAAACACAATTCCTCTCCTATTGGCCAACGCTGGCCGCTTCTGGACGATTGCTTCCTTCAGACGGTCCAATTGTTGACAGTACAGATCCGAATTAAGAGTTTGGCCGTAGGGGAGCAGCTCATAGTAGATGATTCCCTGCCAATCCCACCAAACACACAGCAAAACCTTCCTGACCGTCAATCCTGGCTTGGCCACCGTTTGCGCCGGTTCACCGCGATTCGACCACGACCGTTTTCGCTTGACATTGTCATAAGTGACCCACTTTTCATCACCATTCGTAATCACCATTCTTCAGAAATGGATTGATTTTGTTGCGATTCAGCAGCGATTCGCAGATGGAAATTCGGTCCACGAGGTTTTTTTGTGTTAACTCGTGTGGCACTCATATATCGCTTCTTTTTGTATCCAACCTTATTCAAGTGGTTCCAAACGGTTTTTTGTGCAATGTTTAGCTCCTGGGCAATCGAAACAGTGCTTACATGACGGTCGGACTCGACGATTTCCATTATTTTATCGACATTTTCGACAATTGGCCTTCCAGAGCGTGGTGCATCTTTGACATCAAAATTACCGGAACGGAATCGACGAAACCAAAATTGCGCGTGATTGGCTGTTACAGTATCAGGACTATAAACATTATTCACATTTTCAACCGCCTGGCTTGCGTTTTCGCCTTTATCGAAGAAAAACTATAATATGGAGTATTTTCTCTTTGCTGGTGTCTTTGACGCGCGCTCAAACAATATTGAGTCAAGCAATCACAAAACTATCTGAGAAGTTTTTTAGTACGAAATCTTATCTTTCTAACGCCATCTAGCGTAACCCGATCGCACTTATACAACGCGAGATACAGATTACTAAAGCCATGTATTGGAAAAATAATGAATTTCTTTTTACTACACCTTAATAAATTTATTTTCTCAAAAATAATAAATTTTCGAATTTTATATCTTTTAAAGATGAAATATATTTAAATAAAAAAAGATAAAATTTGAATTTCTGAACCTAATCTGACAACGTGTTTTTATTGACCGTGACGTCATATCTTATATGCGCAGACCAGCGCAGACAGATTTTGGTCAGTTTCAATGAGAAAAGACAGAAAAAAGGTCATAATTATAAATACTGTATCTAATGTAAGAATATCTTTGATAAAATAGAAAAAGATTTTATCAAAGCAGATTCAAAAATTTACCGAAAATGAATATTTTTATGGTAATAGAGTTGTTAAAAAGTGATGACAGATATAACGTACTTGAACTACGAGAAGCAAAAGCATTTCAATAAGTTAGAAAATATATTTCATTGAAGGTTTCTTACATTTGTGTGAGACTCGTTATTATACAGGAAATATTATTAACAGATCCAGCCGTGAAAACTACGAAGACTCTGTTGTAGGTTATGTTTGCCTGCGCAGAGATAAACCACTATGCTTAGTAAAGGCAAGGATATGCCCTGAGCATCGTGTTAAGACAAAACCTTATGCAATTGCTCTACTTATAGATGAAGAGGAAGAAAAAATAATAATTGTAGAATGTTATGATTCGCAGCTTCTAATAATAAATACAGGGTTGGCCATATTCGACGGAAAGATGTTTTTTTTTTTCAATCATGGGAAACGTCGTTACTCGATTTAACATCTCTGTCAAAAGTTACAGTGTTGCCAGATCTTTCCGTCGAATATGGCCAACCCTGTATATAAAAAAGGAATTAATAGTTGATAACGCATATGTAATCGTTAAAGTATAAGAACTTAATAATTAAATTAATAATAAATAATTACATATAATTAAAACGAACGTGGTTTATAAATCAAAACTTATGAAAAGAAGAGCATAAAACTATAGCATAAGATATTGTTTGTGATATTTAATTATCATTACATTAATAAAACATTAGACGTTTTTTCGGTCTGGCCATCAATCTGGCCATCTTCAGTATATTCACAAATATTAGTAAAACGCAGAATTACATATATCTGACATTAAATTCAGCCGTCGTGTAATATAACTATGTATAAACGTGTTCTTTCATCTTGTGAAGGTGCATCGTACAACAATGTTGCAGCGCCAATTGTTATATTGCGAATTATGTAGAACAAGAATTTCCAGATTCCAATTTAAAAAAATTTAACCTATCATTAATATCTTTTAGTCGAATTGTATAAGAATTGAATCGTTACCTGTTTTACAAAAAAAAATGATGAATCTTAAGCCCTTCCTTTATACAGATGGAAATTCGTCGTGACATTATGTATTATTATTTGTCATATCATATATGTTACAATTACTTATATATATTATATGTCAAAAGTTTAGATTGTTCTAGAAATATTTATTATAAGTGTGAGAGAGATCTTTCTTTAGAAAAGGCAGATAAACAAACCTTCAGTATCACTTTGCTTATTGATACTACTTATTTGGCTTTTTATGTATATCATTTCAAAAATTCTTCTTTTCAATAACGATTGTTCTGTATCTAAAATTCTAATATTATCCCAATCCAATTCGTGCATCTCATTTAACTGATGACGTGAAATCACTGACATCTTCGATCTTCTTATGTCAGCCTTATATTCTTTTATTCGAGTTTTTAATATCCTTTTTGTTTGGCCAACATAAGAAGATTCACAATTTAAACAATTTAAAATATATCTTAAATAAAAATGGTTATAATTTTAAAAATTAGAAAACAAGGAACATAAAAAATCACAGCACAGGTTGTCGGTTGTGATAATCAAATTTACATCAATAAAAAATTCTTTAAGCGTTTATCAATACAACATATCAAACAATAAACAATTAAATAAACAATTAAATAAACAATTTGGTTTCGGCCACAATCTGGCCACCTTCAGTAATTAAAAATCTTCTTAAGACGCAAATTTACATTTAGTTGAGTTAAATACCACAGTCGGTTGTTAAAATAAAATAAAAGTGTTCTTATTTGTGTGAAGATGCATCGTACGGTAATCTTACAACGCCAGTTTTCATATCCGGACAATGTAGAACAAGAATTTCCAGATTCTAATCAGAATAAAATTGTATATCGTTAATCTCTTATACTCGAAACATAAAGCATAGACGCGTTACCTGTTTTACAGCCAAAAAACTAAGCGGTGGATCTCAAATATCACTTTTGCACACTTAAAATTTAGTCGTGACATTGTGTGTTGTTACTAGTCATAACATGTGTTTTACCACTATTTATATACCGAGTCAAAACTCTCGAAAGTTCCAGAACAATTATTGAAAGAAAAGGAGAACCTACCTAAGAAAAGGAAGATAAATATCAGGCAAACCTTCCGTGTCACTTTGCTTATTGATACCTCTTGTTTGTTTTTTTATATGTATCATTTCCGAAATTCTTCTTTTAATCAAAGATTGTTCTGTGTCTAAAATTTCTATATTCACCCAATCGAAGTCATGCATCCCGCTAAGACGATGACGCGAAATAACGGAGATCTCAGAAGACAGTTTCCTTACATCCGCTTTATGTTCCTTGATCCGAGTTTTTAACTTTCATTTTGTTTGGCCCACGTATGATGATCCGCAGTTTTGACAGTTTATTTTGTAGACTAATCCGCTTTTTTCATACTTGGAAAGAGAATCTTTTCCCGTCTTAATAAACTTGTTCATTGTATTCATAGGTTTATAGGCTATATTAAACCCATGAATATGTGAAAGTTTTTTGAACTTTTCAGATACACCACCAAGATATGCTATCGTGAAAAATTTTTTTGAAATAAAATTCGAATTGTTTTCTACACATTTCTCTTCCAAGTTAATTTTATTCGCTAATGTTTTAATTCTGTTGTTTATGGTGGAGAAAACAAATTTCAACGGATAACCGTTACACAAGAATACATTAATTAGTTCAACAATGTTTTTTTCATGGAATTTAGGATGAGACAAAAATATAATTCTATCAAGTTGACCGATGATAACACCTCTTTTATGTATTAATGGATGATTTGAAAAGAAGTTTAAATATCTTCCCGAATTAGTAAGTTTTTTATAGATATCAAAGATTATCTTTCCTTTTTGTTTCATTAATTTAACGTCTAAGAAATTTATACCATTTTCGTCACCATAATCAACAGTAAATTTTAGTCTTTCGTGATATGTGTTGAACAATTCCAGAAATACATCAACGCTCTCTTTATGCACGGCTAATAAGATGTCATCCACATAAAAAAACAAATAAAAGGTATCAATAAGCAAAGTGACACGGAAGGTTTGCCTGATATTTATCTTCCTTTTCTTAGATAGGTTCTCCTTTTCTTTCAATAATTGTTCTGGAACTTTCGAGAGTTTTGGTATATAAATAGTGGTAAAACACATGTTATGACTAGTAACAACACACAATGTCACGACTAAATTTTAAGTGTGCAAAAGTGAGATCCACCGCTTAGTTTTTTGGCTGTAAAACAGGTAACGCGTCTATGCTTTATGTTTCGAGTATAAGAGATTAACGATATACAATTTTATTCTGATTAGAATCTGGAAATTCTTGTTCTACATTGTCCGGATATGAAAACTGGCGTTGTAAGATTACCATACGATGCATCTTCACACAAATAAGAACACTTTTATTTTATTTTAACAACCGACTGTGGTATTTAACTCAACTAAATTTAAATTAAACAATTTATTTTATAAATCACTCCACAATGGTCTTCTTTACATAAAGGATCCTTTCCTGTTTTAATAAATCTATCAATTTATTTCTAGGTTCTTAAGCGATATTAAAACCCTGATTATGTGATAATTTTTTAAATTTTTCCGATACTTTACTTAAATATGATATTATAAAAAATTTTTTCTTTAAATTAGAATTAGAATCGCTTTCATTATTGTTACACTCATTATTTTTATCTAAATTCTATTTTCTAAAGTTTTAATTCTGTTGTTTATTGTTGAAAAATTTTATAATGCTTTCATTAGACTCTGAGATGAATTGCGATACTCTAAATGTATCATTGAAGTTAAAGAAAATTTCAACCAAAGATATTACGGTCCATGACAAATAACATACAATATTAATATTTGCCCAGACAGATTTAAAACAAATTTTGCAATAATGAATATAAACGAACAATGGCTAATAAATCTCAGTGATATTAAGATTCCAGAAAAAGCCAAAGTCGTATTGCATTAAGTCAGCAATTTAATTTACTTAATAATGTCATCAGCAAAGAAAACAGTATGCTCGAGTTTATTAAACATGTGGAATGTAACCTTTTCAAAACTGATGACGAAATTTGTAAAACGGTTAGGAACGAAGTAATTCAAATATTTAAATCAATAGATGACTGCGACATTAAATCGTTTGAGAATAATATTATACGTAAAACGATTCATCTCAGAGAATCCTGAAATTTTAATTAGCAGAGCCGATAAACTAACACAACAGTAATTATGAATCGCGAAAGTTACAGAAGGAAAATGTATGAGATTCTCAATGACCAGAGCACATACATTTTAATAAATAAAGATCCCATCAATAAAATACCAACAAAAATTAAATTAGTAATTTAAAAAATTGGAAAAACAAAGGATACATTGACCTAAACATATTTACAAAAAATTGTATGTATCGGACGGCGAACTTCCGAGTTCTTATGGACTGCCAAAAATTCATAAGGAAGGTCAATCGCTAAGATTAATAATTAGTTGCATAAACAGTGCTTTTCATCATTGTTGATCTTCTTAAAAGATATTATAGACAATAATAACAAAAAGAATTTCAGTTATGTCAAAAACAGTTTTAATATTGTGAATAAGCTCAATGGAAGGGTAATCAATAAGAATTTCTGTATATCATTCGACGTGGTTTCGATGTACACGAACATTCCGACCGATTTAGTATTAAAGAGTATTGAACGAGAGATGGAACTTGATTGAAAACAAGACTTCGATTCCTTTCCATGAGTTTATTATAACAATTATGATTATAATTAACTCTGCATTTTTTAAATTTGACAAAAAAATATTTAGATTTTTGGCCAATGGGCTCTCGATTGTTCCCTACATTAGCGAATATTGTTCTGCAAGACTAGAACAAGAAATTATTACGACCAATAATACTATATTGTTTCATCTTTTTATTTCTATTATGATGATGACATTGTATTGTCTGTGCATAAAACCAAAGTTGAGAATGTTCTGGAATTGTTTAGTACGTATCATGAAAGGTTAAGGTTTACAGTTGACTTTGGTGACGAAAACGGCATTAAGTTTTTAGATGTTAAACTAATGAGACAAGAAGGACGAATCATCTTCGATATTTATGAAAAACCTACTAATTCAGGGAGATATTTGAATTATTTTTCGAATCATCCGTTAATAAAAGGGATGTAATCATCGGGCAATTAGATAGAATATTGTATTTATCCCATCCAAATTTCAAGAAAAAAACATTTCTGACTTAATTCACATTCTGTTAATGAATGATTATCCTCTTAAATTCATTTTTTTCAATAATAAAAAACAGTATTAAAACTTTAGAAAATAGAATGAATTTAGATAAAAATAGTGAGTGTAACAATAAATGATTCTAATTCTAATTTAAAGAAAGTTTTTTATACCATATTTAAGTAAAGTATCGGAAAATTTAAAAAAATTATCACATAGTCAGGGCTTTAATATCGCTTACGAACCTAAAATAAATTGAATAGATTTATTATAAGTGTACAAATAAGTTTCCGCCGTTTTTTATCAAAAATTAAGCATTTATCATGAAAGAACGATACATAATGTTTTATTGGAAGTATTGTCCATCGCTAGCCATTACTTTTTCCCATCTTTCTGGTAGCATACGGATACCGCGTTGGAAGAACGTTTCATCTTTTGAGGCTATTCAATTATTGATCCAATTTTCGATATCTTTATATGATGTGAAGTGCTGCTCAGACAGGCCATGCGCCATCGATCGAAATAGATGGTAATCGGAAGGGGCAATATCTGATGAATACAGCGGGTGGGGTAGAACTTCCCAATTGAGTGTTTCCATGTAGGTTTTAACCGGCGTCGAGCATGTGGTCGAGCATTATCATGCAGGAGAATAATTTTGTCATGCCTGGAGTAGTAGTGGGCGCGTTTTTCCTTGAGTGCTCGGCTTAATCTCATCAATTGTGTTCGATAGAGAGCCCCAGTAACGGTTTCGTTCGGTTTGAGCAACTCATAATACACGACACCAAGCTGATCCCACCAAATACACAACATGAGTTTTTTTCCATGAATATTCAGCTTGGCTGTCGATATTGAAGCATGGCCAGGTGATCCCCATGATTTCCTCTTCTTTGGGTTATCGTAGTGGATCCATTTTTCATCACCAGACTTTACGATGTAAAAAACCCTTTCGTTTATGCCTGACAAGCAGCATTTCACATATGGAAAATCGGCATTCAACGTTTCTCGGCTTCAGTTCATATGGAACCCAATTCCCTTGCTTTTGAATCATTCCCAATGATTTCAAACGATGTGAAATTGCTTGTTGAGTCGCTCCTAATGTAAGTGCAAGCTCTTTTTGCGTTTGGCACGAATTTTCATTCAATAATGCTTCCAATTCCGCGTCTTCGTACACTTTCGGCCTTCCACTACGTTCTTTGTCTTCGACATCAAATTTATCGTTCTTAAATTTTTGAAACCATTCAACACATTCAAATTTTTGAAACCATTCGACAACTTCTCTCACTTAAGACAGCCTCACAATATACTTCTACAAGCAATCGATGAGCCTCAGCTGCAGATTTCTTCAAATTAAAAAAGTAAATCAAAAGTTCCCGCAAACGACGCTTATTCGGCTCAAAACTCGGCATTTTCAAAAAAAAATATATAATGCTGATACAAAATCGCTAGTATTTCAAGATTATGTTGTTAACAGATGTCTAACTTTACGATATAATGTTTTACATCAGACAATTTTAACCATAGCTTGCTAGTGGCGCCGTCTTTTGTCAAACGGCGGAAACTTATTTGTACACCTAATTTTGCTTTGAATATGATATACTCATATACATTTCATAAACGTACAATATCATATAAAAATTATGCATGTGACTATTGACTGTGTAATGTATGTTATGTATATTGGGTCATCTAAAAAGTATCCGCGGTTTTTTGTCACTAGATGTGTGTTGATGGTCATATATCTAGTGACAAAGTACCGCGGATACTTTTAGATGACCCAATATAACATATATATAATATTATATAGAGTGTCCAAAAAGACCCCGGATTTAGCAGCTGAACTTAAAGGTGACTATAACTATAATCGTAAAGGAATGTGAATTATACTTGTATCGGCATGCATAGTACGTCAAAATATAATACGTTGATCTATGATTCACGTTCTCTTCTATGATTGAATTACGGCCATTCTTGTGCTATAAGGCTATTACATAACGTTTTTAGAAAAAACGTTTCAGACAAAAGTTGTAAGGTTTCAAAGCTGTTTACTAATATTCAGTTCTTTTTTCTTTATTAATTTCTTTGTTTTCATCATGTCAAGCAATCAGCTTTTGATTCCATCATGACAATGCATCTATTCACATTTCTTTAATTGCAGACGCAAAATTCTACAAATTGATTCCGTAATTATATTTGACCAAATTTGATAATCGAATGCCTCTGCCAGTAAATTAAAAATAGTCAGTCCACGATGAACGCCTCTGACATTTATCTATAACTAGCCAAAGCACGATTTACAGCTATGGCATTTTGTTATAGCTAGCCAGCTCACGATTAATCCCTCTGACAGTAAATTAAATATAGTCAGTCTATGATGAACGCCTCTGACATTTGTCTATAACTAACCAAAGCACGATTTACGACTGTGACATTTTGTTATAGCCAGCTCACAATTAACGCTTCTGGCAGTAAATTAAAAATAGTCAGCCCACGATGAACGCTTCTGACATTCATAATTAGACAAAGCGCAATTTATTGTTATAACATTTAACTATATCACTTGTATGATAAATAATAGTGATATTTTCACGAATGACATAAAGATGCTAACCTTTCCCATGCTGGCTTTCTAGGATGCCTTCCAATAAGAAACACACATTACAATAATCAATTTTGACCTTCTAGAGTGCCTTCAAGAGCCACAATATGACACGATGCACCATTACAATCTTGTTTGCCAATACAAGGATGAGATACTGTATTGTACTCAGTTGCTTGTTAAAAAGCACTCATAACCTTCTCTTACCAAAGGCAGACAATATTGTGCTACTACATTTTTTCAATTTTGTGGACAAAACACTATATAAATACACACACGCGCGCGCGCGCGCGCGCGCACACACACACACACACACACACACACATATGGGTGTAGAACACTACTACATTACACTGAATTGACTACTGTTGCACGGCAATGATACTGTGAACGCGGCTCATACTGGTTACAGCTGATTGACTCGTATAACGCCGCTGTTTTCTGACACATACAGCGTCACGCAAAACGATATGTGTATACATATATATATATATATATATATATACATATACATACAAAAAATTTTTATTTTTCACTCAAGAAAAAAGATACATAATCGATATCATGGTCACATTATCTTCTCCTTAGTGACTAATTAAGAAAAGGCGTTCACCGTATCTAAATTCACATTATTGTAAAAACTATCTATTATCTTTGAAGTTCTATTATTGATACGTCATTTAAGTGCATTCTCCAGGTTTATTCCACTAAAAAAAAAATACAAATAGATAACCAGATATATGACGCGGTAAAGTAAAATTCTATATTACATTCTATGGCACAAAAACGTGATTAGTAGCTCTTTGAAACTGAATGTATCATAAAAATAATAAAGTAATATTTTAAAAGTACATTACATTCTGTAAAATGCATTAAGTTATTAATATGATGTTTAATCACTATTATTAAGAAAATACAATATTATGTAGGAAGGAAAATATTTTCATGACAATTTGCTGGAAGGTATAGTCGCAGCATATTTCTTATACTATGACGCTCTTGAGATACACGTCCGCGCGTGAGCGGTTCGGCCGTCAAGCGTCGAGCGGTTGTGAAGGAAAAGTAAGCAGCATTTCAGAAATCGGCCCGAAATGCGCAACTAATTTCGAGCACATTGAAGTACACATATATAATTTCTGAAATTTTATAAAAAGTAAATTTGGAATAATATGTTTATATTAATAACGTTATATTAATAATGTTATTTATTAAATAAAAATTATGAAAAAAAGAAAAAGCATCGAAAAAGGATCGAACATAAGATCTTCAATATTCTGATCTTGCACTCAACTCCCGAAACCAGGTTCTTGCAGATCACCTCGACGAACGCTGTACATACAGTGCACGGAAAGTCGTAAACTATTGTATATCTCATTAATGTTTATGTTTTGAAATTATTTTTGCTATTATAAGTTAATGAGAAAGATATATTATTAATATAATTTAATAAAAAGAAAATGAAAGAATTTTAATTCACAAACACGGTTGCCAGTTCTCCGTTTTTTTTTTTGCCAGACTTCGGTTGCTTGGACTAATATTTAATACTCCAGCAGACGACAAAAATTGGAGATTTTCACATCTGCTGGAGTATTGAATAGTCCAAGAAATCGAAGTCCGTCAAAAAAAAAACGGAGAACTGGCAATCGTGTTTGTGATTTAAAATTCTTTCAATTTCTGTTATTTCGATAGAGCGAGACAGAGAAAAAACAAAAACGGATATAAGCTCCGATTGTAATCGGTGAGTCTCCGCGTGGACACGCCGAACTGAGCTCGTCTAGCAAACAATGAGTCTGTCTCTGTCCTTCTCTCTGTGGTCGCTTGTTTCTGGTGATCGAAAATATTTTCTCGGCGATCTCGGCCACTTGGCGGGTATCATAAGAGGGAAAGAGACATTCTAGATAATACATAATTTTTATTAAATTACATTAATCCTTTGCCCTACGATTTAAGTTACGATGGCGCGTGCCATAATTAACAGCCTGGAACATGTTGTTTATGTTTGACTCGATAGACGTACCACGGCTCTCATCAATGATATTTATGTTTGGCCCGATTTCTTTACCACGAGTCTCACACAATATTACAAGTGAAAGAGTTAATCATATACCTTTCTCATTAATATATAATAGCAAAAATGATTTCAAAACGTGATAGTTAACGAGATATATTTTACGATTTTCCGTGTATTTTATGTACCACGTTCATAGGGGCGGTCTGCAAAAATTCAGCGTGGTCTTGGGCGTTAAGTACGAAATCAGAATGTTGAGGATCCTATGTTCAATCCTGCTTTTTCCTTTTTTTCTTAATTTTTTTTTAAACAAATAACGTTATTAATGAACATATTACTCCAAATATATTTTAATAAAATTATGGAAATTATATGTGTACTTCAGTGTGTTCTAGTGAACTAGTTACACATTTCGAGTCAATTTCTGAAGTGCTGCCTATTTTTCCTTTACAACCGCTCAACAGTCGACGGCTGAACCACTGGATCGCGCGCGGACGTGCATCTCAGGAGCGTCACAGTATAAGAAACATGCTACTATCATACCTTCCAACATGAAAATTATCATGACAACATTTTAGCATGAAAATTATCATAAAAATATTTTCCTTCCTACATAATTATTATTTTCTTAATAATAGTGATTGAACATTAATAAGTATACATATACATTTTACTAAATATTATGTACTTTTAAAATATTTACTTTATTATTTTTATACATTACATTGATACATTCGGTTTTCTTTCAAAGAGTCACTGACCACGCTTATGTGACACAAAATGTAATATCTTTTAATATAGAATACTGATAATATCAATTTAAGACTAATAAGAATCGATACAGAACGAGATGCATAATTTTAAACTGGAATGACTCAACTTCAATAACTCCGTGAGGTCTTCTTTATTCAATATGTGAATAAAGAAGGCATGTTGAATAAAGACATCACAGAAGACTAAGGAAAGTAAAGGATTAATAATTTGCTATAAGGTACGGAGCATATTTCTTAGTGCAACGCTCCTGAGATACACATTCGTGCGCGATCCGGTGCAGCTCAGCCGTCGAGCATTGAGCGTTGGCAGCGGGGGGAAAGAAGGCGATGCTTCGAAAGTCAACCCAAAATTTAACATATATTCCAATAACTATAGGAAGAATACCGAATCACTTTAATAGATAAATAAAAAATTATTTGCATATAAAGGCATATATAAAGGCTTTTTGATTTGTTAATTATAAAATTATATTGACATCATTCTTATAATTATATTAATCGCACTTTTGCGATTTGATTGATTATCAGAATTTTCATTCGGATAATAATTATAAAAAAAACATTTCACAGAAAGTACTGAGCGACGTAACATTATTACAGAAACATAATTTTTTTTTGGATTTTTTCTAAAGGTAAATTAAAACTTTTAGAAATACACATATAATTTCAATAATTAAATAAAAATATATTTAGCCTGTAATATATGTTAGTTAACAATGTCACTTATTTAAAAAAAAGAAATTATGAAAAAAGAAAAAAGGAATTGATCATGAGATCTCTAACATTCAAATCTCGCATCTTACGCGTGAGACCACGCCGAGATCTTGCAAATTATTTCTATGAACGTGGTATATAACGCTCATAGAAAATCATAGAAATCAATATCTCGTAAATTATCGTGTTTTGAAATTATTTTTGCTATTATACAAATTGGAGGGATATATTATTAGCATAATTTATTAAAACTTATATGTTATCTATAATGTTCCTTCTGTTCTTAATTATACACATTGAGCGGCCGAAATTTTCCAGAAAGCATTTTCGGTCGCTAGAAACAAGCGACCATATATATAGAGAGAGAGAGAGAGAGGGGGGGGGAGAGGGAGAGGGAGAGAGGGAGAGAGAGAGAGAGAGAGAGAGACTCTGAAGGATAGACTCGCTGTTTCGTTCGACAAGCCCAGCTCGGCGTGCAGAGTCTCACCGATTACAATCGGAGATTCTATCCTTTTTTGTTTTTGTTCTGTCTCACTCTGTCGAAATTCTGTTTCAATAATTCGTTCTGCAATTCAAGAATAACACGCGCGCGCGCGCGCGCGCGCGCGCGTGTGTGTGTGTGTGTGTGTGTGTGTACAATAGCATACATACACACGCGTGTGCGTATGTATGCGTGCATACATATACATATACATATATTGGGTCATCTAAAAAGTATCCGCAGTACTTTGTCACTAGATATATGACCATCAACACACATCTAGTGACAAAAAACCGCGGATACTTTTTAGATGATCCAATATATATATATATAGGGTTGGCCATATTCGACGGAAAGATGTTTTTTTTTCAATCATGGGAAACGTCGTCACTCGATCTAACATCTCTGTCAAAAGTTACAGTGTTGCCAGATCTTTCCGTCGAATATGGCCAACCCTGTATATATATATATATATATATATATGTGTGTGTATTATTTTATATATATGCATCAATAATTTACTAAATAAAATGTATTTAAAAGACAGAACAGTGTAATTAAAATAATTATCTTCATTTGTATTCATATGTAAATAATATGTTTCTTGTTTAGGAAGAAATTATTTCAACAAAATTGAAATAACTAATATCATATTTATTTTATTATTTTTCCTCTCAAAAGAAAAAACTTTGACCAGGGCACGTTTATTGATATGGGCCTGAGTAGGTCGATAATTCAGATCATTTCTATGGTTCAGCGACGCACTTTTCATGACAGCGCCGCTGAAATATCGCGGAACTAAAATACTGCTTAGTTTTATGGCTTCACGTCAATTTCACTAATAATATACAAACGAAATTTTTGTATACGCCTTTCTCTTATACTAAAACTCCTACCGCGTTTCTAAAAGCATAGAATTGTTCGTTTAGGTTTTCCGCAATTCACCAGCTACTTTTTATGAACGTGCAAGATCTGAAACTCTTATATGCAGCACATATTGTGATGTGTTGACTACAGAAGCCGATAACAAAACTGTAAGTCTTCAATTTTCTTTCGTTTTTCGTATTCAAATGTAACTGGCGAATTGCATTGTTGTCGATATCTTTAATTGTGGAGAAGGATTTTTCAATCCATAAATACAATTAAGTGAAAAGAGTCTTTAATATTTAATGATAAAACTGTAAAATTTAACGAGGACACTCCAGCATCCCCTTAAAGATTATGCATTTCGCGGGTTTCTTCCGTGTCCAGATCCATTCTTGGAATGCCAACGTTTCATGAACCTTGCATGTTATCAGGGCGAAGAGCAGCCTGATACTGAGCTGTTCCTCCGGATCGTTCCTTTTTTATATTATGCTACTTGTTGGAGTGATAAGGGGGAAAAAAGAAGTGAGAAGAGGGAAAGTGGGGGAATCGGTCAGTCTTCAATAACCGGAGAATAGTTTTCCATATTTTATTTATGTTGTAGCCATTATCTTTATTGAGATTGTTAGGGTGTTTTTGTATGTCTATGGCTTCTCTATACTTTCTTGGAAAATATGATGTAATGTTGGCTATTGTGATCGTTTTGTCAAATAGTATTTGATGTTGTGTTCTGATAATGTTGATTGCGTAACGTGTTTTAGCCTGATATCACGTTAGTGTTCCTTTATCCATAGGTTGACCATTCTCTCAGTGTATTTCTCCAATGTATACTTGCCCGCAGGAACAAGGTATATTTTGTATACTCCTGCGGAGCTGAGTGGAGGTCTATGATCTTTAGGATTTCTCAGATTTGTCCTATCTTTTTGGGTGGTTTGAAGATAGTGCGGATATTGTGTTTGTTTAATATCCTTCCAATCCGTTCATGTTCTTTTGACATATGGTAGAAAGGATAAGATCCTTTCGTGTGTCAGAGACCGTTGTCTTGTTTGCATGTTTATCGATTGTTTTGATTATGTCTTTTTTGTCGTGTCCGTTTTTCAGTAAGGCTAATTTTAAATGATTGAGTTCTGTCTGTAGATGTTCTTTGTCAGAGATGGTGAAAGCTCTATGTACAAGTGAATTGATTGCAGACTATTTTTGTGCTGGGTGGTGGTGCAACTCGGCATGTAAGTATCTATCTGTGTGTGTTTTCTACACTTGATGACCTAAGTTACCGTCAACTTTCTTAGAGACAAGAACATCTAGGAAGGGGAGTTTCCGTTTTCCTCTATGTCTATAGTGAAGTGGATATTTGAATGTTAATTGTTGAGGAAAATAAAGAATTTACGGAGTTCTGCTCTGCTATGTCTCCATATTCATCCATGTCTGCCATATCACGAATATGTCGTCTACATAACGGAATCAAACTTCTGATTTCTTGAGTCGTTTCCTGAGAGCCTCTTTCTCAAAACACTCCTTGAAGATGTTGGCGATTACAGGAGAAATAGGAGAGCCCATTGCCGCTCCTGAAGTTTGTTTATAAAATTAATTGTTATAGGAGAAGTAAGTAGTTGTTAAGCAGTGCTCTATTAGCGAGATGAAGTCGGAGGGGACTTCATGTGAGGCCTTTATTATGTTTAATGTGTTTTTTTATTGGGACTTGTGTGAAAAAGGATTCTACGCCGAAACTTTCAAGCAGGTCTGTGGAACGTAATCGGATTTTTTGGATCTTTTGTATGAATCCGTTAAATTAGTTATGTGTGATTCGGATTTTCCAGTGAAGGGTTGTATTGTTTGTGCTAGGAAGCGGGATAAGTTGTACGTCGGGGAGTGTATGGCGCTGACAATCGGTCTGAGGAGGATGTTTGGTTTGCGTACTTTTGATAGTTCGTATAATCTTGGTGGGAGAGGATTTGTGGATTTTAATATTGATTTGATTTTACTGAGAATGTTGCTTTTTTTCATCAGGATCTTGGTGTTCTGCGCGATTATATTAGTTGGATCTTTGTCAAGCTTTTTGTATACTTTGTCCGAGAGAAGGTTCTTCATCTTTTTTTTTATAGTCTGATTTGTTCATTACTACTGTCGTGTTGCCTTTGTCGGCTGGAAGCGCGATGATGTCTGTGTCCCTTGGAAGGCCAATCGCTCTTGTCTAGTGATGTTTGGTGAAGGGGGTTTGGCTTTGGAAAGGATATTAATTACCTGTCTGCGGATATTATCTGCTTGTTCTGATGGGAGTTGGTAGGTGGTTGACTCTATTTGGCTGACAATCTCTTCCTTTGGAATCTTTCTAGGTACCACTGTGAAGTTAAGGCCTTTAGCAAACGCAGATAGTGTGATCTTGAGACAGGTCTTTGTTGGATAGATTCTTGATGTTAAGTAAAGAGGGTTGTGGATTTTTGTGAGGGACAAGGTTTATGTATTTGTGTTTCTGTCTTTCAGAGAATTATATGTGGGTTGTTCGTATGTTATTCGATCTAGGGTTTGTCAGATATCATGCCGCAACGTGATGGATAGGAGCATGTAGAGTTTAAATGTTTTATGGGAAATCTGGGCTATTTGTAACTTAATGAAGTAGATGCGAACACATCATGCAATCAGCATTATCAGAACACAACATCAAAACAGGATATCAAATACTGTTTAACAAAACTACCACAATAGCCAATATTACATCATACTTTCCAAGAAAGTATAGAGAAGCCATAGAGATACAAAAACACCCTAAGAATCTAAATAGAGATAATGGCTACAACATAAATAAAATATGGGAAACCATTCTCCCGATTATTGAAGACTGACCGATTCCCCCACCTTCCTCCCCACAATTGTTCTTTTTTCCTCCTTACCATTCCAACAAGTAGTATAAAAAAGGAACGAACCGAAGGAACAGCTCAGCTATCAAGCTGCTCCTCGCCCTGATGAAGTGGACTGCAAGGTTCACGAAAAGTTGGCATTCCAAGAATGGATCTGGACACGGAGGAAACCCGCGAAACGTATAATCTTTATATAGAAAGCACCCGTAGAAGTCTCAAGAATATTATCAAAGACACATACTACTGTTACTCGGAAATACCAAAAAAAATGGTTCCTCCTCCATCGCAAAGAGAAATTGAACTCGAATCTAAATAATTCAAACTTACTGGCATAACCGCGCCAACTAACAAGTACTTGTTTATTAGTCCCTCGTTCTCTACTCTTTATCACGCGATATATCGACGATAAACTGTTCTTCCTGTAAGTTTTTCTCAACTCGAGTTAATTCTTCCTCATAAAAAATACCGTCTATGACGTCTACTTCGTCTATGACGTCTACTTCGTCTATGACGTCTACCGTCTATGACGTCTACTTCGTCTGCTAAATCTCGCAGTTCATACATGTTAAGGTACCAATCGGTAACACGGTAAATATCTCCTCGTTCCATTCGTATCCTTTTCAAAGGCGTCTTTCGTTCTACTTATACGAATGAGATCTCCGACGCGATATTTAACCTTTCGCGCAAGTTTCGTTTTTTCAACGACGAACTATATTTTCACGAGCGATACATGCGTTTTCTCTCGTTATTACCGCAGGTTGCATTCTCATGGACGAGTGTGACGCGTGTGATTGCAAGCGCATACAATATCCTGAAGAACATCGATGTAGCATCGCGAATTTTTATGCGTGAAGTAACATTCGCTCCTTCAGTGTTCTATTGAAGCGCTCGACGATGGCGCTTGACGATTACCTGAAAACGAATGTCGTTTTCTTTAAGAAATTTCTGCATTGATTGCGCGACAAAATCTTTGCCCTTATCCGTTTGTAAGTATACGGGTACTTGTCCTTCGCTTTTCACTAATACGCGTTAGAAAACTTTATCACGTAGTTTTGTCGCGTAACTGTTCTGCCCGTATATTCTGACGTATTTATTTAGTACATCGATAATTACTAACAGATAGGAATAACCGTCATTGTAATTTTTTAGATTTCGTTCTATTAAATCTGCTTCCCACACTTCGTCAATGTTTGTTATGTTGTAATGCAATCATGGACATTTTCTACGCAATGGTCGATGTAATGTGTATGCGTCTTGCGATTCGAGCTAGCGCACTTCTCCCCGTGAGAAATTCGGTTTCACAACACGAATTAGATTATCCACCGTCGAATGCCACCTGCATATTGCGACGGATCATAGTATAATTTTTCAAATGTCATCATTATTTTAGTTTTTTCTAACCGAGTAACCGATTTTTTTTGGTTTGTAAAGATGCGGGGATAGTTTTTTGTATACGAGAAAGAATCAGCGAGCTTTCCTCGTCTATTTCTTATTCATAATTTTTACGTTTTTCTCTTTTCTTGCGCTCTCGATACAATCGGCAAAGTGCTTTCGTTATAAAAGGTGTGGAACTCGCCCGAGGTTTTACGCTGTTTATACTAACACTGTGCATGGATAATAATCTTTTATTTCTCACTAGCGCAGAAAGTATGTTCAACGCACGGAATAATAGCGCAAACTGATTTCTACCCACTACTTTCACAGTTTTTTTTCTCGCACATTGCGACGTTTATCAAGTCACTGATATATGAATCTTTCACGACGTTACCATCTATAGTCACGATTCCATGCTCGTCCCAATTAATTCTATCAGATACAGCTTTTCGAAACAAAAGTTTCATCAGTAAGTACGCATGCTTATGATAAGATTTCGGTGCGCTTTTCACTATTTCTTCAATGCTTTTCATCGCGTCATTATTCCTCGCATGATTATGCTCGCTCGAAATTCCAAAATTTTTCGTAATAATATCGGTGTTACCGATGGAATGTGCCAATGGTATGTCAGCTGTTTGCGTGAGATCGTGAAAAACACCATCATTCGTCGTCTCGTTATCAGCGGAGGCATCTTGTGTAGTATTGTCTTCTGCATTTTCGTTTTCGTTGCGTATGTCTTTCTGTCTTCGTGTTCCTTGGATATCGCAGGTATCGTCATAATGCCTCTCTATACATTTTCCATCTCTCACTTTTGTCACGCGGCCAGTCAGAATTAAGAATACGACTCATCTCCGCATTGAGTCGTGTTAAATGAGTTCCGGGGGTTTGCGTTGTATTATTAGTGCTCGCTGTGTTATCCTAATTTTATGGTACTGCGATTTCTTTTGACTCTCCGCCAGCGAATGATGTCGGATTCTGATGTAGCTGATGTTGTATTCTCTCGAAATTTTCCGTCGAAATTAAAATCATTTTTTTTACGCTTTCCATAACGTTTTATCCCCGCTATTTCGTTCCTTCGATAATAAGGTCGTTTTTTTCACAACGTTCGAGCGAGACGTTACCTTTGAGTGTATTAAAAACACATTCACAGATACAACGAATTAGATTTTCGTCAATGCCTTGTTGTGCGTTGATTTTTATTCAAGTGATAACCCCGAGAGGAGACAGGCATTTCTCTTATCGATCGAATGTGAGGCGATTTTCGTTGTGCACTGTGCGATTTCTTGTCACTTATCTTCATCGCGAGAAAAATCTACGACTGACACGTATGATTGCCCGTACTCGCCTTTTATGAATCCGCTGGAAAATGATCTACGCGGTACGTAATGAATTGTATCCTCAGGAAAAATATACGTTTGAAATCGATACTCCGGGGTTGATAGTTGATTTCAGATCGAGCAGCAAATAGTAGTGAGGCCTCGACGTAGCGTCATAGTATGCCTCTTCTAGGAATTTTGAATCGTCGGGATAGACTTAGGGGATAGACTTGACGCGCTAAATGACGAATTTGAGCGCGATCACGATTTTTGAATAGCAATTTAAATGAGTTGAACAACGACGATGTAATTCGCGTTGAGCGATATATCGCGTTGACTATCCCCCTGATGGAAGAGATTCTGCGATATAAGAATAACTGAGATATAAGAATAACTGAGATTCTTGTGATGACTGCTTTTAGTGAAAAGATCCACGATCGTCGCACGACGACGAATATCTCTCATAAGATCGTTGATTATCACTAATTTCGGAGAAAGCGGATCGTTCGAGTAATCTTCCGGACGGGGTAAACTTTCGCGAAATTCAATTATGTTCTTCTTCGTCACTTTAGTATTACCGCATTCGCAACTCTGTTCATCTTCGAGGGCTTTTTCACGGATTTTTCACGGGCTCTTTTCATATTGTAATTGACGATAGACTTCTTGCCATTCCGCATAATAAAACAAAATTCTCTCGAAATGTATGTCGAACATGAAAGATAAATACCAGAGAAAAATCTTTACAAAAATCATTTTCCCACATCCAGTCGGACCGCATACGATCCATGGATGTTTCCAGCGTACGTCCATTTTGCGAAATGAGCTACTCTATTACCGTGCAAAGCTTCAAAAGCAAATAAAAGGAAAAATGGTGCTTAATAATATTTGCAAGAATATACAAAGGAAAAAAATTTAAGAAGGGGAATAAGATCAACGCGGCGGAGGACCCCACGCGCGCTCGTGTCAGCGTATCCCCGACGTAGGCTAGACCGATGAGAGCACTGCGGCGTCTTCCGAGCTGATTCTTGCTGCGGTGCGACTCGTATAAGCTTATCCGCGACGAAGTCAGCAATTTCTTCGGGAAATATCATTGCCGCTAACGAGCTTATACGCGATGCCGAGTGAAAAGCTTATGATGGATGAGGCAAAAGGAAGGTGCAAAAAAATTTTCTTGTGATATAAATATTTCCCAAGTCTGTCAGGAGCTATTGCATATCCATTCTGAAGTATTTAAATGGTAAATTATTATTATGTAATAAACACAGGTAATATTATTATTTAATTATTATTATGTATGAGGCCTTTTTTACAAAACTTTTCTCATTTTCAAGTATTAGATTGCGGTGTGACTTGTCGATTTTACCTCAACTAACTACACTATTAAAAACTTTATTTTTGAAGCTGAACTAGTTTGGTATAGCAACTATATTAATTTGAATCATATTTTAAGATTGATTATTGAAGCATCTTCTTGTTTATCTAAGAAAGAATTGCCATCGCATTTGCATTTAATTATTGGTGACATTATGTTGACATTATGTTGTTATAAACAATAATTTAAATGAGTTGCATAGGTAATTGTTTTAAACATAAAAACTGTAAACAGTAGAAATATTATAGTATAATTTAATTTTTGTAGAGCACTCATTTAGGAATGTGAGATAACGTATAATTAATTTAGTAGACAGTCGCTAATTATTACTTGTTTCGTTTGACAGAGAAAAAGTATTTGAAATTTTTATTATGATCTTACCAATCCTACTCCTGAAATCGAGCATAGATAACATCGTAATTCGTATGATCAGTCAAATTTTACGTTTTAAGGAATGGATTCGGGAAGAATTGATAGCTAAACATGAGTTATCGGTAAGTTATATGTTTTCCAATGAATTATGGTATAATAATTTCATTTAAGAGGAATTTAAACCATTTGGATTGGAATAAGAAAATCCTTCAATAAGAGATACGTATACTTAGGTTTCATTTTATAAAAATTAAAATTAGTACGATTTTTTGGATTAAGTAAATAATAATTTCCATTATAATATACTCAATAAGTTGGGTTGCCTATCTGCCTATGGGCATGCATTACGGGTAATACAGAATATGACTATATCGTAAGTCCGGCGGGAAATGAGACAAGAGAAATTAAATTTTATTCTGATGTAGTGTAAAATTTAAAAAACACAAGTAGTACTATTTCTTAGTATTTATACAAACTTACCTTTCAAAAAAAAGGTAAAAAAAGCGCTAAGTGCTTTTCGTGAAGAATCATTTGGGCCGGTTTCACCAACGCCAATTACTTAATTGGCCATGGAACTGATTAATTGTATTTGCTGTAGTAGAATTGACCACTTATAGTTGACAGTTAATTACCGATTCGGCTTAATCGGTGAAACTGGCTCTTTGTATATAATACTAAGTATCCAATCCAATTAATAGTAGTTTTAATTTTTTTTCAAAGATATTCTTATTGAAGTCTTCTTAATCCAACCTCTCTAAGTAATGGCAACTTTAATTCTCTGTCAAAAATTATTACTCTTCGAAAAAAATGAATGTGTCTAATGAAAAATTAAAATCCAGATGCTATAATCTTAACTAATCAAGTTAAGTTCTATCAAATTAAAAAGTAAGACACAAATGGTCTCTTGTTATTTATTTAACTCTAATAATATATATCATTCGTATAAAAAATTTGATATCTACAAAATTGGCGCCAAGTCAAATTCCATGTAATTCGGATATCAAATTATATAAATAATATTAATTTTAATGATACGTACCATTCCTTTAAAAGATTTGATATCAAGAATTAGCGCAAAGTTAAATCCCATTTCTTTATACCATGCCAAATTAAATAAATTAATGAATATTAATCTAATGATATATATTATTTATATAAAAGAATTAATATCAACAACTGTGGCGTCAAGTTAAATTCTACTATCAAAATCAAAAGTAAAACCCAAGTGATATTATCTTTATTATTATTTACTTAATCCAAATCGTACTATCTTTAATTTTTGAAATGAAACCTAAGTATACCTTATAGAAGGACCTTCCTATTCCAATCCAAATGGTTTAAATTCCTCTTAAATGAAATTATTATATCACAATTCATTGAAAAACATATAATTTACTGATAACTCATGTTTAGCTATCAATTCTTCCCGGATCCATTCCTTAAACCGTAAAACTATTTGACTGATCATACGAATTACGACGTCATCTATGCTCGATTTCAGGAATAGGCTTGGTAAGATCGTAACAAAGATTTCAAATACTTTTTCTCTGTCAAACGAAACAAGTAATAATTAGCGACTGTCTACTAAATTAATTATACGTTATCTCACATATTCCTAAATGAATGCTCTACAAAAATTAAATTATACTACTTCTACTGTGTTTATAGTTTTTACTTTTTATTTAAAACAATTACCTGTGTAACTCATTTAAATTGCTGTTCAACATAATGTCACCAATAATTAAATGCAAATGCGATTGCAATCCTTTCTTAGATAAACAAAAAAATGCTTCAATAATCAGTCTTAAAATATGATTCAAATTAATACAGTTGCTATACCGAACTAGTCCAGCTTTCGAAAACAAAGTTTTTAATAGTTTAATTAGTTGAGGTAAAGTCGACGAGTCGCACAGCAATCTAATACTTGAAAATGAGAAAAGTTTCGTAAAAAAGGCCTCATACATAATAATAATTAGATAATAATATTACTTGTATTTATTACATAATAATAATTTACCATTTAAATACTTCAGAATAGATGTGCAATAGTTCCTGACAAACTTGGGAAATTATTTGTTGCAGTTAAACGAAGGTGTGAACTATATATGAATTTTACAGTCCTAAATTTTGTTCCCAACATCCTTCCGTAAATTCCATTTGAGAAAAATCTTTTTGACGTTTTCTGGATTCATTAATAAGAAGTTTTATTTTACCATAAAGAAACCTCGATAGAAAATTTTTCATATCATGAAACGTATCTTTAAATCAACGCTTCATACGTTTGACGCTATAATCATCCTGATTCAACGTATTCCACAATCGATTGCATAATTACAATTTGCTCAAAATTGTAATCTCTGTGTAACTCTCAACTTTCTCATCTGGACATACTTTGAGCCAAACGTCAGACATTAGTGGCATCAATAAATTTACATATTTTACAAATTCTTCTATAAGTAAGGTTTCTTTCTCACGATTATCTATCGAAACCATATCTTCGTCAAGATTAATTTCACAAAATTAAGTGGCACTATCGCTATAAACTGGAATATATTTTTTCATTTTCACAAACGGAAGCATAATCGATGGTATACCTATACAAAGTTTCCTGTAATTAACAAATTTACATTAGTACTTTTGGAATGTAATGTTGTCATTAATTGTGCCACAAAGCTACCTTCATTATGTAACTTGCATATCATATCCAAAAAATTAAGTAATATTTTATGATTACTACCTTTCACCAACATGCACTATTACAATTTTGTACAAGCACATCTAAGAAAAGTAGAGAATCTTCTTTCATACGTGGATCAATATGTCATTGCACAATTCAGATACGATATTATACAATATAATTTCATGCAAAGATGTCAACTGTTTCTTTGAGATAAGGCTAAGAATAAAATTAAGTGCATGAAATGAATTTGTGCGTATTTCTTTTTCTTTATTAAGAAATAAAGTTGCGATACCATGTAACAGAGAATTCAATTGTGAATGTAAAGATTTTAAAGGATTTTGTAACAAGATGTCTTTTAATTGTTTCAAAGCACCTTGTCTCACAGTTGAATTGTGATGCCGAAAACGTGTTAATAAATCTTGAAAATACATTACAAGTTACACAATAATGTACGTACAAGGTCGAATTATAACGTACTAAACAATTAGGTTTATGCAAGACATCAACATTCGATAATTGTTGAATTTAGTCTTCTCATCTCCTCGAGGTTGATAAAATTAGACCCATTTTTGCACGCGTTTTTGCACTACATGAACAAATGGCAAAAAAATGTGTCGCTCTGCCCCGTAAATCGAGTTATTAATTGTCAAAGTTGACAGATATCCAGATTAGGAAATTTGTTGTATCGATGGCATCGAGAGTTAAATAAATTTTCTGCTTTACAGACAAATATTTAATCAAGACATATACTCTGCTGTAAAAATAAAAATTATATAAAAAATAATTTGTATTCTTAAAGCAAAGAATGCGTTCTTGAAGCAAAGAATTTATGTAATTTAAGCAGAAAATACTTACTCTAGTTTCAATTACATGTTCTCAACATGTTTCAATCTCATGTCCTTCTATGCCATCGATATGATAGATTTCCTAACTTGAATATCATCAACAACTTTAACAATTAATATCTCGGTCTACGGGGTAAAGCGATACATTTTTTTTGCTAGATTCGTGCAAAAATGTGTCAAGTAAATCTAATTTGTGTAATTGCAGAAGCAGAAAATCACGTGTTCCTCTATGCCAACGATGTGACGGATTTCCTAACCTAAACTATCTCACTTTAATTTCAAAAGTGTACACTAGTCATCAGCCACAGAAAACAGACATGTGTGACTATGCATTGCTAGCGCCACACTTGCCTCTTGCGCCAAAAATTAGCTCTCGAGTTCGTCCGTCATATCACCCAGAAAATTACCCGTACATGCTCGTTCGGATTACCTGTACTTAAGTATACTGACATGAGTCAGTATCGTAATATAAAACACGTCTATCTAATTTTTATAAATATTCATATAATTTTAATCGCGTTAACGCTGTCGTATTTGTTGCAAATACGACGTTGTTATTGGGGAAGTCACGACCGCCTCTTCGCCACGAAATATATATTACCTCGTTGACAGGTAATATATCAGTTATATCATGCTCCGAACTCGTCAGTAAAGTACGTCATACGCTGGTAGGATTTTATGATTTCGGTATTAAGCAAATTGTTTCGCTAGCCGAAGTTTTCCCAAAATAAATTTAGACATAGCTTAGCGACCGAGCGTAAACCAGGATTCCGTGTAATGTTATTTCTGTCGAGAACGATATCCTCAGTTATTTCCTCAGATGTCGTTCTTTAGTCTCGACATTGTTGTCCTTGCATTCGTTCGGTCATCCGCTAGCTTCCTGTTTTAATTGTAAAAATGTATTTATATATTCGGTGAACAATCCTCCCCACCGTGTATTGAGATCGTATCGCATGACTTTATACTCACTTTATTTATCAAGCTCGTCACAAAATAGTCCTTCTTGATGGCTTTGTGTAATTCGCAGGATACTCAAGTATACCTTCGAATTCATGCTCTTCGGGACGATTGTGAGTGCACGTTGCCTGCGAGAATGTTTCGCAACAGCTCCGATACAAGGCGAAAAGCAACTTTCCTTTTATCCTATACGAGAGTATCGGGTCAAATAAATTACGCGATGGGAGTACTTTACACCATACAAGATCCTCGACAGAATCAAAATTAATATTTGGCGTTTTGCCGATTAATTCGCTACATTTCTCGCCGATATAAATATCGGAGTGACCGTACGGGAAAGTACCCGTTTTCAACACATATGGATACAGAGAGCATACGTATCCACATAGCGTATTTTCTCTCTGTATCCGTAATTTCGTACCGGATAACAATGTGCGACCACCGAAAACGCATCACGCGGATCGAGAGGATCGGATTTTATTAACGTATAATTCTTGAGAAAATCACTCATCTCGGGATTTTCACGCATTTCCCAGTCGAAATCGCACTCCCATTTTTCTATAACGTGGTAGCCGTTTTCGAAGGCAATATGTCGATGCGTGAGTTCGTTCGTAACGCGTCAATTGTATCATTATGATCTGCGGATGAAAGCGTTCTGTCGCGATTCACTTGACAGCACGGCGGACAACTATGCCAGAAACACCCGTGAAACTAAAACACGTAACGTTGCATTCCGTTTGCCGACTACCGACTCGTAGTATCCATCAACGCGCCGTCAATTTCGTATTCTCATCCCACGTGAATTATGCGATGACCGAGTTCGCGCTCCTTCTACATTAGTCACTTTAAAGCTTTTCGCGAATGTCTGTCCGCATTTCTATATCCGCCCGAAGGAATGATTCCTATTTCTTCCTCGCACAAAAAGTTTTTGCGAAAAACTTTCATGGATGAGGAAGCGATAGTTATGCATTCCTCGAATGGACATACATTACCGCATTCTAGAAAGATTTTTCTAAACGCCATGCACGAGTGTCGGAGAATATCTACATCATTACGGCAATATTTAACAATTTCGAGTTGAAAATTAAAATTAAAGTTTAACTGTATCATTTCCTCGTAAATTTCGTAAACCGTTCACGTTTTTCGGGCTTCATTTGATCGGGAGAATAATATCGCGTATCGGGTATCGGACCGATGTACATTTGATTCGCCTTTGTATTAAATAAATGAGGAAAGACGCCTTTACCCAATGTATCCTTCAGCCTGAAAAGCTTTGGGCAAATCAGATAATCGCATCGGCAAATATTAGGGGCATTAAAAGCCACTGTTCACGTTTAGATGGCAGTAACTGCGTATGCTATGGTCAGAGACATCTGCTACTTATATCATTTTTAAATGTGAACATTTCCTACTAAAATTCAGTCAACAGACGTCATCCTTGGTTACATATGTGCTTTTCTATAACTGAATTAAAATGGAACGTGATAAGTTGTTTTTCCGATGTGTACTTTTACACTATTTTGATTTGAAAAAAAGTGCAGCTGAAACTCATCGATTGCTTGCGGAAATTTATGGTGAATCTGCTCCATCGGAAACAGTATGTAGAGACTGGTTTCGACGATTCAAAAGTGGTGACTGTGACGTTCACGACAAACAACGAACAGGTCAACCGAAAAAATTCGAAGATGAACAACTGCAAGCTCTATTGGAAGAAAATCCAGCTCAAACACTCAAAGAATTGTCTCAACAACTGAAAGTCGATAAATCAACTATTTTTCGACGTTTACAAGCTATGGGAAAGATTCAGAAAGAAGAAAAATGGCAGCCACATGAATTGACCGAAAATGCCATTGCTAACCGTTTAAACATCTCAATTTCTTTGTTTGCAAAGCATAACAAGAAGAGTTTCTTGTGGCGTATCGTGACCGGCGATGAAAAATGGATCTTTTTCAACAACCCAAACGCAAAGAATCATGGGTTGATCCTGGCCAACCATCAATATCGACTCCAAAGCGAAATATCCACGGTCACAAAGCAATGCTCTGTATTTGGTGGGATATGGAAGGTGTCGTGTATTATGAGCTGCTTAAACCGAACGAAACAATCACCACCGAGCGTTATCAACAACAATTGGAACGTTTGAATGATAATTTGATGCAAAAACGACCATCAATTGCATCAAATCATCGAAAGGTGATTTTACTCCATGATAACGCTCGACCGCATGTTGCTATAGCCGTGAAACAAACACTGATAGATCTCGAATGGGAGGTTCTCCCGCACTCAGCGTATTCTCCGGACTTAACACCAAGCGATTATCATCTGTTCCGATCGATGCAACATGCTCTAGAAGATACACACTTCCATAATTATAGCGAAGTCGAAAATTGGATTGCTGAATGGATTGACTCAAAAGACAGACTATTCTTTCGTCGTGGAATTCAACTTCTGCCTGAAAAGTGGCAAAAAGTCATAGCTTCCGAGAGAAAATACTTTGATTGAGGTATTCATATATTTTGTTATTGAAATAAGTGCTCAAATATAAAGAAAAAACAGCGGCTTTTAATGCAAACCCCTAATAATTTACGCTATCTATAAATTTAGTGTTCTCGACCGTCATCACGATAATTTTCGTTTAAAATTACCCGCGGTTCTTCCATAATTACCGAGTTTTCGACTAAATATTTCAAAATGAATTGCGCGTCGAACACTTTCGCATTATGTGCTATACAAATGATCTTTTTGAAACATTTTGTTGTTCGCGTTACGAGATTAACAAATTGTTTAACCGGATAATTTCGAAATATAAACTCGCGCACTCCGCACCGACGACATAACGCTGACATATCCTCTATCCCTGCACATGTTTCGTAAATCTGTTGCATTACGCAAAGAGTCGAAACATGAATTTGTACGTTTTCGGTTTCTTCACATGTCTGGTCCTGTTGCGTTTCGAAATCGTAGAACACGAATGCGACGCGATCTCTTTTGTATTTATAATTTGCTCTACCTTCGGACTCATTCTCGCTTCTGTGTGCAGTTTCTTCCTATACCGTTGTACTACTCGTACCTTCCTCCGGATTCTCGGTAACGACTTTACATCGAAGAGAGCGCATGAAGCAAAAATGATTCGAAGGCTGCTGCGATCGGCAAGTTTTACAATACGCTGTCTTGCATTCGTGCTTCGATTTTGACTTTAAAATCGTCCGCAATTGTAACAAATTTTTATCGATTCGCAAACGCTTGCAAGGAGATTGCTCGTAAGATCTTTCTGCGCGATGACGTTCGAAACATGAAGTAAAACATACGATTACACATTTCGCACCTAATTAGACTCGCGTCGGGGGATTCGCACGACGGAATGGCATAATAGCGTGGGCATTTTTTTGTGCAGCGGTGACCTCTATCTTTACGATAGCCCATGTTACACGTGACGCAATATCCCCCGCAAGAGCCAGCAGTGGCTTTTACATTTAATATCGGATTGTAATGACTACCTGAACCTACATTCGTAATACATTATATTTAATCTAATAGAGAGCTTACGCCTTAAAGAGGTAAGTAATGCACAACTGTCAAATAACGGATTCTCGCCGCGTCCGAAAGTGCTAAAATTGTACACCATTATAGCAATATTTTCAGCAGCCAGATACCGTTGAAAACGCTCAAATTCCGCATCCCTCCTCGGGAATTGTGATTCCAGTGTTTGTCGTTAGTTTTCTCGCTAATTCGGATTGTAACAAAGAATTCTGACGTCTTATATAGTTCCATTTTTCATGGAGTTCATCCATTCGTAAATTTCCATGTTCGCAATGCATTCGCGCCACTACAAGGGAACGTGGAAAACACAAATTATCTGAATTATTTAATTGCAAAATGGAGCGTTTTGCTACGTTTTCGCGCGTTAAACGATTTGACTTTGCACCGCAGGTGCCGCGACGTTGAAAACATGTATGTCGAAATTTTCAATATCGATTCCTCCAGTACTTTAACCTACCGAACTTACGAGTCCCCATATATCCTCGGAAGTTAAGTCGCGTACCGGATGAAGCGACAGTCCTGCCGGATACACTAGATTCGCTGAATCGGACAATATTTCAACGTAATTGCCCAATTCGTACGAACGTATCGCATATGCATAGATTTCGCAGAACGCGTTTTCTAATGATATTCGCGCTTTCGGATATTGGCCGTATCGCGAAACTTGCCTCTCTTCCGAGAATACCGAAATTTCTGAAGCGTCGCGAATTTTCCGCCCGTAAACTCTAAGAAATTAAATTGTTCACCAACCTCGTGGCGATAATGACTGTTGCTGCTGTTGCTGCTGATGTTGATGATGATCCTAGATAACATTATGACATCCATTGTATATACATTGCATATACATCAGAGGATATGACATATCTTATACATATACAATGAGATATAAGCGACGTACATTCGATATAGTAGATATATGTAAATTCAATGTATGCGCATTATATTATTATATATATCCATGCAATACATATGTGTATATTTGCCAAATATTTTATGTTTATGTGCACATACAGAGAAGTACATAGCAAATACCTTCCTTCATATACACAGTGCGACAAATATGTTCCCGAACACGAACCACATTTCAGCAACCAGTGGCGACATCTGTGCGTTCAAACATGCATTTTAAAGGTTGAACATTTTGCTATCATCTGTCAAAGTTTCATTCATTTTGGTTGACATATAACGAAGATATGACAGTTCATGTTAAACAAGATTTTGGTCGAGGTAGAAATTTTAATATGGAACAAAGAGCAGTGATTAAATTTAACGCAAAACTTGAAAAAGTGCATCAGAAACATTCCGATCGATGCAACAAGTTTATGGCAGTCAATGTCTAGGTCGTACAGCTGTTTTTGAGTGGCATAAGCGTTTTTTGGAAGGCAGAGAGACCCTTGATGATGACAAAAAATCAGGACGGCCAATTTTGGTTCGAACACCCGAAATGATCGAAAAAGTACGTGATTTTGTTGCAAACGATCGCAATGCATCACTAAAAATGATGGAGGAGGCTTTAAATATCAGTAGAGAAACGATTCGAACCATATTACATGAAGATTTGGGTAAAACGAAGGTTTGTGCGAAGTTTGTTCCATACACATTAAAAAGCGATCAAAAATCAGCGAGAATCAATTATTCCAGAGACATCGTTGCAGCAAATAAGCCGCAGAAAATAATTCAAACTTCCTAAAATCAATTGTTACGGGTGATGAAACATGGTGTTTTCAATATGATCCAGAAACTAAGCGTCAAAGTGCGGAATGGAAGTCAAAAAATTCACTACAAGCAAAAAAAGTACGAAAAGTTCCATCAAAAATCAAGACAATGCTCATCACATTCTTTGATAGCAAAGGTGTTATCCACAAAGAGTTTGTTCGAACTGGCCAAACAATTGGTGCATATTATCTCGAAGTTTTAAAGCGATTGATGGGCAGAATTCGCCCCAAATATCGTGATCCAGAAAATTGCTCTTTGTTGCATGATAATGCACCGAGTCACACTTCATTGATTGTCCGTCAATGTTTGGCTCGAAATCGTGTCTCTGTGTTAAATCATCCACCATATTCATCTGATTTGGCCCCCTGCGACTTCTCATTATTCCCAAAATTGAAATTGAAATTGAAAGGATGCTTTTTTGATGACATTCCGACCATCCAATCAGCTTCTACACAAGCACTAGAGGCAATTCCGCAAACTGAGCTAGAACATGCATTTGAATCACTATAACAAGTGTATTGAAGCCAGAGGAGAATATTTTGAATAATAAAACCAAAAAATATGCATATTTGTTGTTTCAATTATGACTTTCAGGCCCTGTCCGGGAACATATTTGTCGCACTGTGTATACAATGAATATTTATTTGGCATGTATGTGCATTACATATACGTATATCTGTGGATGTGGCTTACTCTATGTGTATGGGGAGATTTACAAATGATATTATATATATATATATATATATATATATATATATATATATAATATATATATTCTATTTATATATACATTGGATATTCTATATATATATATATATATATATATTTTTTTTTTTTTTCAATGATATGTTTGTACAATGTGTATCCATATACATTTGAATTTAAACAATACATTATAGATAATTTATAATATACAATGAATATTTATTTCCAGTGTATATAAATTGCATATACGAGGGGTATCCAGAAAATAAGTTCCGTTTTTTTTTACAAATAAAGTTTTTATTGAAAAAATCTAAAATTTACATGGATAATACTTGACAACTTCTAGTCTTTTTCTACATAATTCCCGTCAATCTCAATACATTTTGTATATCTGGAAACAAGCTTCGAAATCCCTTCTGCATAGAAACTTCCCGCCAGTTCTTTAGTCCAGTTAGTTACAGCTGTCTGAACTTCCTCATCGCTTTGGAAGCGTTTTCCGGCCAAGGACTCCTTCAGTTTCGTAAAAAGATGGTAGTCCGATGGTGCTAGATCCGGGCTATACGGTGGGTGGGTCAAAACATCCCAGGGGCGCAAACCTTGCGAAATTCGAGTTTTTCTGAAACGATCTCATGGATAAGACTTCGGGATATCTCTGGAAAAAGGTTGTGGAGTTCATCTAAAGTTCCGCAGTCCTATTCCGGACCGTCTGATTTCACCCTAAGAATGCGTTCTGAGTAAACGCATGCAGTGCATATGTAACATTTATCTCTGTTCATTGAATAATAAAGAAAGATAAAATGATACATTATGCACTTCTTGCGTAACTAAAAGATGTTCATTGATCTAGCAGTCTTATGTTATACAGCTTATGTCATTTTGTGTGTGATGGTTTAGGATGTAGTCACACAAACTCGCATAGCCGCAAAAACGTATGCACAAAGAAAATTACTCAATTACATTTTATGTGCGTCTTTATAGAAGAAATGCGATTGGATAAATTTCCTTATGCATATGTCTATGCGACTATAATATGCAAGTTTGTGTGGATATGTTAGTCGCAGCACAGATTCTCGCAAAAATAATGCAGAGTGCATAAGTGAATCAACCAATCGAAATTCTTTTCTGTGAAATGGGAGGAAAAGAAAGATTGTGATTCCCTTTGCGGCACAGCAGACTTTGTGTCCTATATATATGGCACTTTTTTAACCTCAGTTTTTTATGTTTTTTATAAAATTTCTAATATATTACTACAATGAAAAGAACATTATTAGTTTTGTAGAACATCAGTTGTTATAAAAAAACTGCCCAGCAAACGAGAATGGATTGAATATTGGGTTCAGATTTTCAGAAATATTGATTCATGAATGTTAAAATGAATGCTTTTCAATCCTGAATGTAATTTTATTCATTTATGGGAATTGCATGGAGCATATTTCTATATAAAAATAATATTAACTTTTTCTGTGCACAACACACAATTATGAATACTGTTCAATTCAAAATTTTGAATAGGAAATGCAGTTTTTCAATACAATTGCATCCAATTGAATCTAATTGAATCCAATTGAATCTAATTAAATCTAAAAAAAGTATTCGCTATTTATATATAAAATACGCATTCGGATAAAAAAAAATTTCAATCCATTTTAATCCATTCTCGTTTGCTGGGCGTAGAAACATTCCTATTATTGACGAAATATTTTAATAATAAATAAACTTGAAAAATTCATCCCTTTTAAATGTGATTGTATGTAATCAATAATCGCTAATTAGCCGAAAAAAAAGTCTGAGAAGTTTTTTTGGGTCGCTGATTACGAATCTGAAATCAAAATTAAAAAATTCCAAATGGCAGATCGAATCATTTTGGATCCGCCATTTTTAATTTCGAAAATCTGAGGTCAAATTCATAATTAGCGACTTCGAAAACCCCCGAGTACCCGGTTTCATCCTGATCAGGTCACTTCTTGCAAATCGGTCTGCCATTTTAAATTTTGAAAATCTGACGTCAGATTTGTAATCAGCTACTTCGAAAATTCCCGAGTAACAAATTTCAACTCAATCCTACGTAAAAAGAAATATGTGCTTTAAAGAGTTAATTAGCTTACATATTATTGTTATACGTTATGTAAGAATCTGTGCTTTATGGATTTTCTACAATAAGTAATTATCTAAGTTTTAAATACGATAGAGAACGCCAAAATCGGTCAAATTTTGCATGTTACAAATAATACATTATATATTTTTTTATTAAATCAATTTATTCCAGATATAATTGCGAGCAAAATATAACATTCGATTTCAACACAATCATTCTGAAACGCTAATAATCTCCCTAAATTAAATTAGAAACAAAATAAGAAAGAAAATAAGAAATTGATGGCGAAAAATATTACCTCAGCCAGGCTCCTGAGCGAGGATCCTCTCAGAATATAAGAAGAATAATTAACTATGATTGATCGATTTCTTTTGGCTTAAGGCTTAAATCTTATGTAATGATCTTATGTAATGATCTTATTATACAATCTCCCCTCTCTCATCATGTTTTGAACTTAATTACTTACAAGATGTCAGGTAACACGTATTTAAAGAAAAGAAAAAATATATGCCAAGTGTATAAAAAAAATATTGAATAAATTCTTCTTAATAAAAAATGAATATAAAATAAATGTAATTAGCCAAGTACGAGGGGTATCCAGAAAATAAGTTCCGTTTTTTTTTACAAATAAAGTTTTTATTGAAAAAATCTAAAATTTACATGGATAATACTTGACAACTTCTAGTCTTTTTCTACATAATTCCCGTCAATCTCAATACATTTTGTATATCTGGAAACAAGCTTCGAAATCCCTTCTGCATAGAAACTTCCCGCCAGTTCTTTAGTCCAGTTAGTTACAGCTGTCTGAACTTCCTCGTCGCTTTGGAAGCGTTTTCCGGCCAAGGACTCCTTCAGTTTCGTAAAAAGATGGTAGTCCGATGGTGCTAGATCCGGGCTATACGGTGGGTGGGTCAAAACATCCCAGGGGCGCAAACCTTGCGAAATTCGAGTTTTTCTGAAACGATCTCATGGATAAGACTTCGGGATATCTCTGGAAAAAGGTTGTGGAGTTCATCTAAAGTTAAACGACGATCATTGCGAATCGCATTTTCAATTTTTGTCGTCAACTCATCCGTGATAAGGGAGGGTCTGCCTCTCCCACTTTCGTCTTCAAGCGAATGTCTTCCTGCCTTAAATTCTCGGACCCATCTCCGCACCATAGATTCACTCATCACACTCTCTCCATATACAGAAACAAGCTGTTTGTGAATATCAACCGATTTAAAATCCTGAGCAAAAAGAAACTGAATGATGCCGCGCAAAACAACTCGAGAAGGAATCGGAATGGAGGTGGCGGGACGCGAAGTGGAGGACTCCATTTTGATAACCTCTCCTGACCGTGTTTCACGAACTACTGACGCCGAACACCGCTCATTCTATTCGGTAGCTTCCCCTCTTCAATGCTGTGTTGCCAGCTCGCTCATACATCGACCTTACTAAACGTATAATACAAACGGAACTTATTTTCTGGATACCCCTCGTATATACAGGGTTGGCCATATTCGACGGAAAGATGTTTTTTTTTTTCAATCATGGGAAAGAGATGTTAGATCGAGTAACGACGTTTCCCATGATTGAAAAAAAAAACATCTTTCCGTCGAATATGGCCAACCCTGTATATATATATATATATATATATGTACATATATAGGTTTAAATTATTCACGCTTCTTCTATAATATTATTATAAAGCTTTTATTATTCTCATGGGCATGATTACTCTATTTTTAATTTAATTATTTATTTAATTATTTATTACTTATGAAAAGAAAAGCATAAAATCACAACACAAGATATTGTTTGTGATATTTAATTATCATTACATTAATAAAACATTAGACATTTCGGCCACAATCTGGCCATCTTCAGAAAATTCAAAAATATTCTTAAAACGCAGAATTACATATATTTGATATTAAATTCAGCGGTCGTGTAATACAGCTATGTATAAACGTGTTCTTTCATCTTGTGAAGGTGCCATAACAATGTTGCAGCGCCAATTGTCATATTGCGAATTATGTAGAACAAGAATTTCCAGATTCTAATATAAAAAAATTTAACCTATCATTAATATCTTCTGTTGTATGAAAATTGAATCGTTATCTGTTTTACAGAAAAAATGATGAATATGCGTCATTTTCCGGACACAACATCGTCCTTCATCATGGAATTATCGCACTCTATAGTGTATATGAACAATGGGAGGTTGCGATAAGCGAGGTTCAATTTCCCTGTACCTTTTTACATGTCATAACGAAAATGTGATCAGATTCGTCGATGTTAAACCCGATGAGGGGACGAATGGTGCGTTTACGGCAAAAGCAATTGCATTTTCAAATAGAATTTACAACGATATCCATAAGCTTATTGATGCGATTAATACCGCGTGTAAAGTTGCCGAATCGCATTTTTATTTCGAACAGCAAAAAGCGTCTGGTGGCAAAGTCTTGATAAATATTAACTGTGATGAGAAGTGCAAAATGCTATATCATATAAATTTTTCCGATAATCTTCTACGAATGCTAGGTATAATCAATTTCCTCAAATAATTACCCATTTTATTACAATCTCGCGATACATAAACTTACTTTCAATGAAACAAAAGAGAAAACTTTTCCTATTCACGGATTTAATAAGGAGACAGGAAAACGATTTGCAGACGGTTATTGGAGTAGCGAACTATAGTTTGTGGCGCGGTATCTCCGATAAAATGTTCATTCATTGCGATATAACAGACGATATACGTATTCCTTTTCTCAGGATAGTTCCGATACGAGATACGCAGTCATAATTACGCATTTAGTGCAAATGGTGAAGCATTTTTCATTTCCAAATTATATTCCATTGCAACGAACGAATTTTAGAACGATCGAGATAGATATAAGAAATCATCTTGGAAAAAAAATTTCATTCAAATTCGAAACGATCGCTAACAGTGACGCTGCACTTTAAACGTAAGCAATAACTTTCTTTCTTCCGTGTACGCGAGTGTGACGGTAGTGACAGTCTAATTAGGAACTAGCGATGGAATATGAGTATTTTGATGCTCGGACAGCGATAGCCGAGGTGGAATGTTTTCGTCGGCTCGCCCTACTAGCGCGGACATGGAATCGGAAGCTTTCTCAGCGGATTATTTAGAAAAATACTACGCTTACGCTTACTGTACGTACATCGAGGCATTATTAAATTATGCTTCACCCGCAAAAACTTCCCATCTAATCTCTCGCTTATGGGATGCGGATTACATAGACGATACGTTAGACTAGTCAAATCCAAATATGTCGCTCGAGAGACATGCGCAACACATTCGAGGAAATCGCGCGCTAGATCTCATAGGTCACCTTCACTGCGATGTTTTCAATTAAGATAAATTTTTAATTAATGGAGTGGAAGTTAGAATGAGACTCGTAAGAAGTCTTCGTTCGAAAGATTCATTTTGCCTTATGGAGAATAAAACGATATCAAAAATACGTATTCTCGATACCAGTTTATTTGTAAGAACAAAAATAAGCTGTGGTGTGCCATTCGCACACGCTAGAATGCTGAGTAAAACTATCGCCAAGTATCCCCTTACGAGAGTCGAAGTTAAAACATTCACAATACATGCCGGCGTAGTGGGGGAATCGATAGACAATGCAATACTCGGACAGCCAAAATGAATAATAGTCGGCTTTGTCGATAACAAGGCATTTAATGGCGATAGAAAATTGAATCCGTTTAATTTCAAAAATTACAGAATAAATTTCTTTTTGCTGTACGCCGATGGCATGTGAATTCCCAGTAGGTCATTGCACCCAAATTTTTTGAAAGACGAGTCGCTCTATGTTGAAGTTTATCACACATTATTCTCGGGAACCGGCATTCACTTTCTGAATTAAATTCTACAAGTAGAGACGATTACACCAAGGGCTACACTTTTTTTGCTTTCGATCTTACTTCAGATCTATCCGCTAATTGCGCAGAGCATTGGAATCTCATGAAACACGGAAGCTTACGATTAAAAGTGAGATTCGGAAAAGCTCTTTCCATGACTATTAATTGCATCGTCTATGCCGAGTTTGATATCGTTTTAGAAATCGACTCCTCGCGTGTCAAGTCATTGTCGACTTTTCCGGTTAGTTCTATGAAAAAATTATTTTCTCCCTCTACATATTTTTTTCTCGTCTAATTGCACGCAAGATGACGAAAAAACTTCAGTCTTGCTCATGACACTGGCGCCGACGTTTCGTGATGTAAAAAAGAGTAGCGAAAATTCGAATATCATAATGGATATAGTCATCAATATACAAGGTTTTCGCGATATCAAAGAAAGCTTTATTCCGAAAGAAATCACGGTTCTTGCCATTAATACGCCGATCACCGGATACTGGATTATAATGCCGCCTTATCCATTTGACGATTTACCCGAGAGAGTAAGACAAGAAAACAACTGGCTTACATGAAATTATCACGGAATCAAATTGCTCGACGGAAATGTCAACCCTAAATACTTTACGATACAACTGCGAGACATTACACGCCGCGCACGCTACATTTATAACAGAGAACAAGGGAAGGCGCGTTATTTGAGTAATCTCCAGAAACGTATGTAATCTGGAAGGAATTTCTTCAGCTTTCAAACATCTACCAGATTTTGAAGAACGTGGACAGCGCTGCATGCATCACAGATTTCGAACCAACGTTGAATCACATTGCACTTTATGCAACGCTTACAAATTAAAACGTTGGTTAACTATACGAATTAACAACAATTCGAGCTACGATAGCCTTCCCTCAGAAAATTGGAACAAGAGTGATGTCGAGAGCGAAAAAACAAACAGCGAAAATTTTTAAATTCAATTTAAAAATCAGAAACACGATATATTTCGCAGAGCATCGAAGCGTGGAGGAAAAATATCGTAACAGAAAAGTCGGAGTAAAGCGAGGACGATCGAGCGACAGGCGAGGAGAAAAAAGATCTTCCAAAATTCGTCCCATCGACGGATAGAGATAAAACTAACACTAACGTTTTGCAAACATCAAATTTTGAAAACTATAACGCACATACCGGCAAAAGAGATAAATTCTGAATTTGCACAAGCATTTCCTTTCTCATGCGCTCCGAAGAGAAATGAATTCACTGAAAGTTTTAAATTACAACTCAGTGTCCAATATGCAGGAGTCTATCCAGTCGACCGACTGCCGAGAGTGGATGAGGTCGACTGCCATTGTCGCTAACACAGACTATCGACCTGGCCAGCACTGAGTCATCTTCTACATTGACGAACACGGTACAAGAACATATTTCGATAGCTACGACTTGCCGCTCTTGGACTCAAGATTCCTCTTACGACTTTGCTCCATCACGTATCGCTGGAATACGACCACGCTGCAAGGAACTTTCTCAAACTTGCGGCCAATACTGCTGTGTATTTCTATATTTTGTGTGTAATGTTATAATCTTAGCCAGTTTCTTAATCTTTATCTATGATTGTAAACGTAATGACCGATTGATCGTACAGTTATTTCATAAATTTTTTCTTCGTTATAAACATTAATGCCATCATGTTCAAGCGTCTACTCTTTTAAAAAGTAAAATATAAAATAAATACTTTATGTTTTGAGAGTACAAATTAGTTCGGTCCGTTTCTCAAAAGATGGCTCCGGCTGTTGTAAATGGTTCATAGTGACAGCTGATTTTGACGTTTTCAGAGAGGTTAGGCATCTGTTAATAATATTCAGTTTATATCGCTTTGAGTTTCATACAAAAACCTTGATTTTTACTGTGTTTGAAATGTCCAATTTTGTGTTAACCAAGCAACATTTGCGGGAGGTTCTAATTTTCTGCTTTAATTGGAAGAAAAGTGCAGCTGAAACCCATCGAATGTTTGTCGAAGTTTATGATGATACTGCTCCAACTGATAAATCATGTAAGGAATGGTTTCGACGTTTCAAGGATGGAGATTTCAGCGTTGAAGACAAGCCTCGCTCTGGACAGCCAAAAAAATTCGAAGACAAAGAATTAGAGGCATTATTCGAAGAAGATCAGAGTCAAACGCAAGAGGAGCTTGCAGAATCATTGGGAGTAACTCAACAAACCGTTTCTGCACGATTGAGAGCCATGGGAATAATTCAAAAACAAGGAAATTGGGTGCCTTATGAACTGAAACCGAGAGACGTTGAAAGGCGATTTTTCACTTGCGAACAGCTGATTCAAAGACAACAAAAAAAAAGTTTTTTGCATCGGATTGTGATTGGAGATGAGAAGTGGATATTCTACGACAATCCCAAGAAGAAAAAATACTACGCTAAGCCCGATCAATCGTTGTCATCGACCTCAACATCAACACCAAAGCCGAACATTCATGGTTCGAAGATCATGCTCTGTATCTGGTGGAACCAAAAGAGTGTTGTTTACTATGAGCTGCTGAAACCTGGCGATTCCATCACGGGCGATCGGTATCGGCTACAATTGATTCGTTTGAGCCGTGCATTGCGAGAAAAACGGCCGGAATACGAGCAAAGACATGATAAAGTTATTTTTCTTCATGACAACGCTCGGCCTCATGTCGCAAAAGTTGTAAAAAAATATTTGGAAACGCTCAAATGGGATGTTTTACCGCACCCGCCGTATTCTCCGGACATTGCTTCTTCTGATTACTGATTGTTCCGAAGGATGCAGCACGATTTGGCAAGTCACCGGTTCACTTCTTTCGCAGAAATCGAAAATTGACTCCAAAATTGCTTCGCCTCCAAAGATGAGTCATTTTTTTCGAGTTGGAATTCGAAAATTGCCTGAGAGATGGGAAAAAGTAGTAGCCAGGGATGGACAATACTTTAATTAATCTGTTCATTCATTTTATTTTGAAATAAATGCATTTTTAAACACAAAAAATGGACCGAACTAATTTGTACTCCCAATATCATTTTTTTTCTAAATAAATGTTTTAGATCATGTAAATTTCATTTGTTTCTTACTTCTAATCTCATTTCCCTTTTTCCCCATTAGTCACCTTTTCTCGCCAGATTTAGAGGATGTTCATTAAAAACAAAATATAGAAAAAATTTTCTTTTAAAGTAATGTTCGAATCAACGTATCGATTATGACGTCGCGATTATGTCGACGCAAATTTGTTCATTGCTGTTTTATCCTCCTTTTTCCCTAATGAAAGTAAGAGTCTCCCGAAAATACTCGTAAAAGTCCTTATCATAAATAATAACAAAAAATCTTTTCGCTAAAACGTCAGTACGTCGGAGACATTGAGCCGCTGCAGGAAAAAATGACCTACAAAAAAAATGTCTATTCATATCCGATGCCCGCACTTTCCCCTTCTCCCCGTAACGAAAAAATGTCTCGGACCCGATTTTTCCTGGTGTCAGGGTATTCATCTCTGCCGACACCCCCACTCTTCTCCAGTCAATTATTGACAGAGCCAATTAGCGCATAGGCAACCATGGACCGAGCCAATCAAATAGCACCATTTAATTACCTCATTACTCATACTCGGTCGTCGACTAATTAGAGCGCGCCATTTTCCAGACAGGCCACGCTCTCGGCGCCGGTGGAGTGATGGAAGTTTGTTTTGACGGTCCATGGCTGTCCATATACTACTATCGGATTGTCGATGACGAAAGCGACAGTGATGAAATAGACGAAGTGGTTGAGGACTATACAACACAACAAAGATAATAATAATCAAGACGTTTTAAAACATAAGATTTTCCTCAAATCACTAAAGATTCGAGTATTAATGATCAGTATACAATATACCCAATGCACTCGAAAAGAACCGATAACGAATCTGCATTCAAGTTTTATCAAATGTTGAAAATTGAAGATGTTCCAATGGATAATCATTATAAATATCTGGATGTCATGTGTTTCCCTGATTTATGTCCCGAACGTGTCAATGGACAACGGGAAGATAGAAACTTTGTATACCAGATTATTTATTTGTCAAAACGCGATTGATGTTGAAACACAGTACATTCAGTTTGAAACTACAGTATCTGTTCTTCCTTCTCAATAATGTTAACTACTAACAATTGAAAAATGATATCTATTATACTATGATGGTTACTAATCCAAGAGAGAGATACACTGCTGATAGATACTTGAATGAATTAAAAGACGAACAATTGGAATCGAATTTAATGAATATTTTTGCAAAACTGAGAAATACGGATTAATTTTGGCAACAACCGTCCAATAATGCATGACTCTGCATTATGGTCTGGCGTGATTTTTAATTTTGAGTTCTAGTGAATGGAAATGGTCTGATTTGGATGAATATTTACAAGACATGAATCCTAATAAACAGAAGTTGGGCATCAGCGAATTAATCGCATACGATCCTATAAATACGTCTAAATTCATGTATATAAAATTTAAAGCCATGATTGATTTTATTTGTTCGTTTGATAACCCAATAGGAGAAATCATTCACTATTTCTGGTGACTGGAATATCAGTAGAGGTATTCAACACGTGCATTGTATGATTTGGATAAAAGATGCTCTAGAAAAATCGCCAGATGAAGAAGTTGTTGCGATCATTCGAAAATACATACGAAATTCCAAATGAAAACGTTTCGCCAACGTACGAAATGATTACAAGCGAGATCAGAATCATAAACATAACTCGTATTGCATGCGTACGAAAAAAACCGAAACAAATATTTACAGAAAATGTCGGTTCGATTTTCCTCGGCCAGTTACTGACCATTTCGTTTTAAGAGACGTCATCACTTCGATAGGGTAATTAAATTTAAAGTTAAGTAAGTGCAGATTGTATAATCTTTCTCATAAGAAGTTGGAAAGGTTTATCAATGATTATAATCCGGCTATCAAGTTAGCCTGGGAGGGGCTATCGGCAATTTATTGGAGAAAAATCGAAGTTTTTAAACTCATACTTAACAAAATACACGACAAAGTCGGAGAAATGTAATATAGACTTTGCAATGATATTTCTGAAATGTTACATATTTAGTTACAAAAAAATAGTTTAAATTTACAACCGAGTTTTCTTGCATCATGCATATATTTCTATCCTTAATAATTTACAATAATTTTAAATCACAGGTTGTCTTAGGTCTACTTCTTCTATGATGTAAATAATTTCTTAATCACTGCCTTTAATTTTTATTGTTAATGCTTATAATAATATATAAACCGATGCATAGGTTTGTATTCCCGCGTATTTGTTTATCGTTCCGTTTATATCTTTTACTGTGACTCATTCGATTGTTGATCGTTGTCATGTTCGATATCATGACTTTAATAAAAATATAGACATCCAACAGAATTATTTTTAATTTGTAATTATAACGTTTCATGGTTTGATAGGTGAGTGGCTTGCCTTTTCAATTTTTCATATTTTTTTCATTTTTTTGTATTTTATACTAAAATGACGATTTGATTTTTCGATATAGAATTCATCTTTGATTTGTTACCACTTGTTTTGCCAATCAGGTGCCATAACGAATGGAAGTAGATTGAGTTGTCATTCTCTCGTCTAGCCATGTAAGATTCCACTTTGTGAGTAATAATTTGAAGATGACTCGATTGGAAGCCAAAAACGTCTGATCTCATCGAATTTTAATAAATCTTTTTCTCGCACGACTTACCGCGATAAAACTCTCATTAGCTCTTTTCTTTGTTTGTATTTTTGATAATCTTTTCCCAATAATCTAATATAATAGCTCTTCTCAATAGTTCGCGAAAAAACAATACGACTGAATATATAACCAAATACTTTCATTAATAGTCCATTTATATAAGGGATACGTCATATACCTAAGGCCGGAATCAAAATTAAATCACTTCCTCTTAGCGAAGAAACAAAAACATTATTAAAATGGTAATTTATTATTATAATATTATACTTTACACTATCTCTTATAAATTCTTGCCAAACAAACAGAACATTGAAAAGTTACCGAATTATTTGTTGCAACTCTATACACATTACTTAAACTATATTATACATTAAATTATATAAATTATATTAAATTATATAAATTTATATTTCAGTATAACATAAAAACATCAGAACATGAAGAAAATCCAGGAATTCCGAAGTGATGAGGTTTTTTCCACATCTCTATACAGCGCACCACTGTACTGTGCACCGTTAGCGGCATAACATCCATCTAATACAGTCATGAACGTGAAAATAACTTAGAAGATAACGCGCAATATCAAAACAGGAGTGGAAGGTATTAACTGGAAAAGATCACATCATACATTGATTAATTTTTTTTGCTGAGTGCCGCCATTGTATCAATATCGATTCAACATCAATTTGATAACCCATTTTTCATTGGGATAAGAATGTTTACGATCATTTCATGTGAGAATAAAGACTTTCTTAAGACTTTCTTATATTTAAAACTCTATCTCATACTGAACTTTATTAAAATAATAAAAGAAAATAACAGTAAAGCATTTTTATCCACATAATCAATAAAATATTGCTACTAAATTTTAGGATTAAATTATTATTTTAATTATTGTAGAAGAATACAAATATGTATAACATATGTATAATAAAACCTGATAACAAAACTAAATAAATGAGAAATTATAAGACTAATATAATTAAATTTGTGACTTGTATGGTATTATGATATGCATATATATGATATGATATGCATCTAGTATATGCTTAATTTAATCTAATCAATAAATTGTTACTATAACTACTTCTATCATATTTACCATATTCACGGTATAATATATGGAGTACCCCACATTCAAAATTTAGCGTAATGTGGAAATCCACACCTAAGAAATCGAAGAATTGGATTAAAAATCAAATATGACTCAAAAGCGATTAAACTTGCTCAACTTGACCGTACTACATATCCATAAGGATGTAGCGAAGAACGCATAGACGATAACTTTGCAATGAATACATTTATTAGCAAGTATCGTTGAAGAATGGCAATAAATTTTGCAATTGTGAATGACATTAAGATTTCAAAGAATAAATAAAAACAAAAAGATCATTATTTCATAATTTGATCATCTATTTCGCCCTGCTCCTCTCCCCCCCCCCCTTCGGGCAAAATTTCCACATCCACAGACAACCAAAATCTGAATATATTATATTTAATATTATATATTATGTTAACAAATATAAATTAATTCCTAAAGACTCCTTGATGATACAATGGATAAAACAAGGCAGTAGGAGTTAAGAACGGTAATTCTTGTGTACAAACCAATACGGTTAACAAAACAATTTTATTAATAATTAACCTGCTTATATGTTTCGGCTCACTTTTGAATCATCCTCAGAGACAATATGATGTACTTATAAATTTTTTTTTACAAACTAATTCATTTTAATGAGTCACTTCCATCTATTCACGAAAACTATAATATAAAAACAAACTAATAACAATCTAAAATGTACTAAAATTATTAAAAGCAATTTGTTGAAAGCAAAACGATTTATTGTAAAATAAACAAATGTTTGTAATTTTAACGTATGTGAAACAGATTTACTTGTTTTTATTTTCGAAAACGATGTTGTTATCATATTCTAAAAATTAAATACATCGCGATGTATTATTGCAAAAAGTCTGATTATTAATTCAATCAGTCAATCTCGAGCTTTTTAAAACTTCCTTCAACGCCAAATAAATCCGTTGCTGTCTTTGCTTTACCCGGTCGTAACGATTCGTTGACGCGATGATTAGATTCATCCTCTTGGAACCAAGCAATGTGATCTTCTAATTTTTTCATTTGCTTACTATGTAACTCCTGTATAGGACCAGCTTGACCACCTGCTTCATTTGGAAGAACTTCTAGCGGTATGAATTTCGCCAGAGTGTCGCTCGTAGTATGCATATGAAACTACAATTTGAAACATAGTTTAATGATTTTGATGCTTTCTGCATTAAATTACATTCTACTTCAAGTAATTTTTTCCAAGAAATTAAATGAATAATATATATGAGGCATTCTCTGTCGAATCATCTACCTTTTGTCCATTTCAATTTTTAAGATAAAATTTTTTTAAAATTTTCGTTGAAATGTCTACTTTTCAATGCCGTATGGCCTTTTTGTAAATTTAAAATAGCGAACCCAAAATGGTGATTAGAAGGAAAAATGACATTGGAAAAACTCGAAGCAGCGTATTGTTGATCAAGCAGTGGAAAATTACTAAAACTATTTCTGAACATAGTTCAATTGCACACTCACATCGATCTGTTCCTAGTAATTTTCCATTGCTTCACCAATGAGATTATACTATTTTAAATTAATGATACGGGCAATTGATATACACTCAAAAAAAATTCAACCAACATGCATTTTCTCGTGCCTAGTATTACCCATGACCGAGTTTTTATCCCGTTGGGGTGCTTGATTTATATGAGTCCTCTTTTCTGTTACATTCGCGGTCCTAACACTGTTTAGACAAAATCTATTGTGTCTTTACCTTAGCGAGAAAATTAGTATGCACGTACGCGCGCACATAAGGATAAGACCTCTGCTACGTGAATAAATCATCTATCCAGATTATTTATTGTGAAGAAACGTGCAAGATATGATATGATGTGTAATGCTAAGCACGGGAAAATGCATGTCGATACAATTTTTCTAATATCATTTTTTATTCTAGTCGCCATTTTGGGTTCGTTATTTTGAATTTACAAGAAAGCCATATGGTATCGAAAAGCAGATATTTCAACGAAAATTTTGGGCCCTTTTAAAAAATTTTATCTCAAAAATTGAAATGAGCTGAGGAATGACTGATTTGACAGAGAATGCTTCATATGTGTATTATAAACATTGCAGAAAAGTAAAATATGATGGTTATATCTTATGCCTGTTTCTATCAATGTAGATTAAATTTAATTTTGGTTTAACTTTCTTTTTATCTTTTTCTAATTTTAAGATTTAGAAAAAAATAAGCAATTTATATATCATAGAAAGGAATTTGATTTTTTCACTTTTTCATTTTTAATACATAATATTTTATCATTTTTAATATATAATATTGAAGAACAATTGAATATATCATAATCTTACCATATCCAAGAGCTGTTTTTTCATGAAAGGTCTCATCATATTCAAAATGACATCTACTACTGGTGAAGCATTCATGAAATGCATGCCTTTCAATCTGACAGGCAATCCTTCTTGCAAATAATAGAGAAATTTCTTTAGGCCCATAGGGCTTAAACGGCCGACATGTCCGAAAGAAATGTTTTTCATATCGATTAATAATATATGGCCATTGCAAGTGCCTTCGGTATAGAGCCATAGATCGAGTACCATATTAAATAATTTCAATACATCGTTGTAAACAAAATGCGATGGTTCAATATCTAGAAATCTTCCATAAAGGATTTTATAGCCTTCGCTAGTAGTTCCTTCCAAAATTTGGTCTGTTCTGTCGATAATAAAATCATTTCTACTTTATACACGAAATTTTTTTGCGTGAAATATTGTTGCATCTTTCACAAGGAATGCAACGAAAGTAATGAATTAAGAAATAATAAAAGAAAAAAAATCATAAACATACTTACACCGTTTCAGTTGCTTTTTTGAGCTCTTTGTTGTTAATGGGATCTCGATTAGAGAAAAACTCAGGTACGTGAGTCCTGACTGTGAAAAAGGTGTCGATAGTAGTTTTCGTCGGTTCGAGTCGATAATAATTACTATGCAAGAACAATGCTAATTCGCTGTCTGATATTTTGGGCAGATGAGGTTGCTTTTCGCACCATTCTCTCAATATTTGTATATCTGACTCTTTTAATTCGGGATTCTTCTTCAGTTCTTCCTCAAACGATATTAACTTTATTGAAGTCATTGTTCTTTAAATTTAAACTCCTATAGAAGTAAAAAGATCTTAACATTAATAATTTTAATGAAATCCATCAACAACTACATTATATCGTAGCAAAAACGTGTGTGAAGATGGCATCTCATCTTTTGGCACCGCAAGTTTTGATAAAAGTTCCAATGACACCTGCTATAGTTCCTGATAGATTTTATAAATAGTTAATGATAGGCTGAGAAGTGTAGGTTGGTTAGTCGTAGGAAACATACTATTAAAAATAGAGTGCCAATAATTACGTGAATTCCATGGAAGCCGGTTGCGATAAAGAAAGTTGACTTAGCTAAAAAAAATAACACTTGAAAATTTGCGATTGCACTCCAAGATTCGAAAAAAACAATTGAAAACTATGAAATTTTATAGTTCTCGATGAGTTCTACAGTTCTTGATAGGTTTTAACAATTATTAGTTCCGATCTATAAGTTATTTTAAATAATAATTAAACCCGCGCGCTAGCACCGCACCACAAGAGTAAAGTACCTTTTAACAGCTAGTTCCAGCCGATTTGTTGGCATTTTCCTATAGTTCTACAATAGTTCCGAAAATTTTTTTTCGCTCAGAGTTCTGCTCTTTAAGTATTTTTTAATAATAGTTAAACCCGCGTGCTGATACTGCACCACAAGAGTTAAGTACTTTTTAACAACCAGTTCCAGCCGACTTGTTGTTGGCAAAAAAGTTGACAAAAATATTTAATTTGTATTAATTATTATTTTTTCAGTTTGATTGTGTTGCAAATACGAAAATAACTGATGCTCATTAACACATTAAAAGAACTTGTACTTAAAAATTGTAAAAGTATATTTTCTCCAAATTTGATCGCAATTGCCGCTTCTCTTACATACAATCAGTTAATATCTTTATATTACTTATAGAAGTTCGAACTAATGGGAAAAACGCTGAAAAATCAGTTGAAACTGGCTATTAAGGAGGTTTTAAGACAAATGTAATATATTGTATTAAGAATAATTTGAGAAAATTGCAGATTATTCTAAATTACATTTAAAAGTAATACAAAGAAATTAGAGACAGTTGATCATCAGAGTAATTTTATCAAAAGTAATTTTTTAATAAAAAGTATTTTTTAAATTTGTACTCTAATAGAAATATATGAAAATGTATTATAAAATAAAGATAAAAATCTCAATTTTTTTATATAAGTATTTTATAAATACAAAAAAATTTATGCAAAGTTATATTGAAATAAAGACAGTAATTGTTTAGTAAATAAATAAAATATTTATTTGTTATAAACTAATTGGTGAATCTTAATGAAACTTTACATAAATCATTTTAATACTTGAAATATTTATATAAAAAAATTTAGATTCTTTTTTATTTTTTAAATTTCTGTTCATAACAATAAAACTAATAATATAAATGATTTATAAAAATATATTGTTCAATAAAAACAATGTTATCAATACAACTCACTATATGTAATTTGTTTAAAGCGTAAATATTAATATATATGTTTTATGCTTACAACCTTTTTAAGAAGTACTTTACTCTTGTGCCAGCATGCGGGTTTAATTAATTATTAAAAAATATTTAAAGAGCAAAAAACTCTGAGCGAAATCTATAAAAATCGTTGGAACTATTGTAGAACTATAGGAAAATGCCAACAATTGGCTGGAATTGGCTGTTAAAAGATACTTTATTCTTGTGGTGCGGTGCCAGTGCGCGGATTTAATTATTATTTAAAATAACTTAGAGACCGGAACCATTGTTAAAACCTATCAGGAACTGTAGAACTCTTCGAGAACTATAAAATTTCATAGTTTTCAATTGATTTTTTCGAATCTTGCGGTGTCACCAGAAGTTAGCACCGCAAATTTTCAAGTGTTTTTTTTAGCTAAATCAACGGAACTATTTATAAAATCTATCAGGAACTATAGAATTATTGCAGGTGCCATTGGAATTCTTATCAAAACTTGCGGTGCCAAAAGATGAGGTGCCAACTTCACACAGCAGCAAAGCTAAAAGTATCACGTTGAATGTAATAAAAAAATTATTTGAGTGGATTAACAAATTATTAATATTGGATTAGCAAATAAGTTCATTTGGTTTTGTTAGCTTAAAATTGCATATACAATATTTTTGTTAAAAATGATTGAAATTAAAGCTTGAAATCTTTATTTTCGGAAGATTTCTATAATTTTTGAGTTTATGTGAATTTTATCATTTTTACATATAAAAGACTACAACTGGAAAAGAAAAAAATTTTTCTTCTCACTTTCTAGATCTGTTAGGTGCCAAAAAAATTTGCGAAAATTTTCGACTATTAATAGTGTAAACTTTTCTTTATAATTTTGTTTTTTTTTTAATGTCCTACGATTTTTTATTTTTGCGTTATTCGTAGATTAAATAAAAAAGCATTCTGACTTTAATTGCTTATTAGTCCTTTAAAAAACATTATATCGCAATTAAAAAATAAATTTTTAAAGATGATTCTTTGCTCAAATGATATAATTGCTAATTTAAAAAAAATAGAATATATAAAACTATTTCATTCCACCTTAAAAAACAAAATTAACTTATTTATCAACCCAATATTTTATAAGCTTATTACTAATAAACTTATTTTGCATAAAATACAATTATCAATAATTATATTAAAGTACAATTAATAAATTGTAAACAGTGACAATTAATAAATTATATTATATGTATATTATAAACGTGCGTTATATCACATTATAGCACAGACTACATATGCACATTTCAATGAATTCCATTTACCTTGGATATATATGACTACTTATGTGGAAAGATTCTGCTTAGTAAATCGGTATGATGTCTTGAAAAATACTGAGAGAGATTTGGAGTCTCTCACATATAATATACTTTTTAAGCTATACCGACAGCGAAGCGGCAATGTAGTATTGCGTGACAACTGAGTACGTTTTAACGCATGTAACGTCTCATTTTCGTGATGAATAGGAAATGTACGCTGAAATTATATTTTATAGACACAATACACAATTTTCGCAATCAGCAAAAATGAGACATGCAATCTGGTATGAATGTCTAGTATATAAATTTAGTACGAGCATTTTTAGACATTACGCGTAATAAAAATTAAATAACAAATAAATAAATAAATAAGATAGTTTAACGTACAGCTGATATAAAATAAACAAATTGTAAGGAAGTTGTTTATTATTATTAGGTGTTGGAATTAATTCGTAGCGTTTTACAAGTGATGGGAAGTACTTTCATTAATGTATTTTTTAATGCTCATGTGAAATAAATAACATTCTTTCATTAAAAACGCTACGAATTAATTCCAACATCTAATATAATTTCAATTACTATGCCAATGTAAATCAGAATTAATAATTTTTTATTACATATATTCATAATTAATTGTCAAATACTTAAAAAGAATTAATTGTCAAATACTTAGTATAGAAATTATCTACATTACTAAACATTGAGAAATGAATAATTCATATAAAAACAGAGTTTCTAAAATACTGATTTTACACAAACAAATTATACATTTAGTGATTATCTATTATATAGATACGTGACTATACGCATTTTTAAAAGCATTTGTACAAAAGAGAACTCATATTTTTACAAATCTGTTAAACTTATTAGAGTGACTATAAGAAAAAAGAATGCCATGTAAAAATAGTATATTTATCATTGGCGTGCAGAAAATTACGTTACGCTAATAAATAGTAAGATATATTTAAAAAAAGAGTCTAGTTATAGTTACCAAATGTTAGATAAAATAATTTTAACCAAACGTTCAGGTAATATAACTAAACATAATTTTACCTTTAAAAATATTTAGTACTACCAAACGATATTAATAACAACGACAGTTATTAAATATTCATAAAGATAAAATTATGGTTGTAAAATTATTGGTTGTATTAACTGAACATTTTTGGTTGAAATTATTTCACTTTAAATTTAATGGTTATAACCAAACTTTTTTAATATTTAGATAAACTTAAAAAAAATTCATTGTCAATTTGTGATATATTTGGAACTTAGTCGGTACGACTTATAACTGCAACTAAGCGCATTTATTGTTTTTAACAAATACACAGGCCTGCATGGTTTTTGTTGATTGGGACTAACAAGTTTTTTTTACGTAATTTTTTGCGCTAAATTTGGTTGCAGAATTGCTTTATCAGTCAAGATTTCGAGATATCTTAACCTAAAACTGCCAAAAAAACTGTTTTCAACCGTTTTATTTAAAATTAAGTTAAAAATTGAGAAAATTTTTCATAAATCAATTAAAAGCAATTAATTTAACTGGTCGGGAAGTCACCCACTTTGCCTTAGACCTACGAGGTACAATTTACCGAACTTCGAATTGGTATATTTTCGGAAGAAAAAATTGCTTTGAAATAGTTCAAAATGGATTTTAAGGGGGCCGTATAGTAGTAAATGATACGTTGATGGATTTGACAAAAAAATTTTCTCAATTTTTTATTTAATTTTGGTATTTAATATGATTGAAAAACGGCTTTTTTAGCAGTTTTAGATCAAAATATCTCGAAATCTTGACGTGATAGAGCAATTCTGCAGCCGAATTGGGATTCAGCGCAAAAAATTACGTAAGAAAACATTATTAAATTCCAATGAACTTTTAGCACCTTTAATTTTGCAGGCCTGTATAATTATAGATCGTAAAGAATAGTTTATATTGCAAATACATTAATTATATTTAACAATAAATAACGATTAAGAAATATTTGTTATTATACTACGCAATATGTGCACAGTGATGTGCTTACAACTATCATTTATATAATATACATGTCTGTTCTTGAGAACTTAAGCTTTTAGTTATTTAATATATGCTATATAGTATAAAGATTATGCGTTTCGCGGGTTCCCTCCGTATCCAGATGCCAATCCAATGGCATTCCAAGAATGGATCTGGACACGGAGGAAATCTGCGAAACACATAATCTTTATATAGAAAACATCCATGGAAGCCTCAAGAATATTATGCTATACAGTGTTACGCCTAAGTCCCAGGATCCTTTATTTCGAGGAAGTTTTCGGGGTAAAGAGAAGGCTACAAAAGAATGTAATTGAAACCGTTCTTGGGGTTTATCGTTCTGTGGCGCGTGCCACAAGTCGGAATCTCAGGTACGAGTCAACGCAGATGAGTTGCGCTATTACACCGGCTGAGATAGACCATTGATCCTTTACTTTAGACCAGGGAATTTAATTCTTCTCAGGAATCGAACCTGCAAAAATAAGAGAAATAAAATCGAGGGTAGCTAAGTAAATCTACTCTTAATTCATAATATTATCTACAAGTTTATTATTAAGGATAAACTTAAAGCATATACTAATGGAGCGAGCATCACCTATGTTTTACATAGTGAACTGACGAACTGGTAAATAAGACAAAGAAGATATTTGATAATGAATCTTTCTCTCTCTCTCTCTCTCTCTCTCTCTCTCTCTCTCTCACACACACACACACACACACACACACACACACTCTCCCTCAATTTGTAATTGGCTTCACTCCTTAGGTCTCACTCCTTCGGTGCTAATGACAATAACAAAAAACGATTCTTGCACGTGCGACGTCATAAAATCTTACAAAATGTCTTTTGATTCCCACGTGTAAAGCGACAAAGACGATAATAAATTATATCGGGACATATCATTTCGCAGATAAATTAACAAAAAATAAACAAATATTTATTTTAATATCAATAACAAAACCTAATCTACTTGTTAGGAACGCTCCTTGATAGTGACAAAAAAAATCAACCAAATATTCCCCTCTTTGTCTTATTTGCTTGCATCACCATTCAGTACAGTTTGCTTGCTCCATTAGTACATGCTCTAATAAGTAAACCTACTTTTTTGTTACTCGCCAAATTTAATGAAATTTGGTAGAGCAGACAAAAATATATAGGCACATATTATTACATATTCGCAATGGTATAGGTTTGAGAGTGGAAATTACTCTAGTGTTAAGCATGAGCATTTAATTTCTTGCATTTTAGCTTACTCTATTAGAGCTATTGCTAAATTTTAGAGATGATAAGAACAAATCCAGCGTAAAAAATGTAGAATTCAAAATAGCAGACTCTATATGGTAATGTACCTGCTGAAAGAGAAACAATCTTATCTCGCTCTTTACCGAACTTAAGAATAATCAACGAGGAGGTGGAGAGAATCTATTTCCATTTTATCTTTTTTTTTTTGCTTTTTTTATTTTTTCTTTTGTTTCTATATTTTTTATATTTTTATAATTTTTGTAATATTTGTAATTTTGTAGTGCGATTTTAATATTTATTCTATGTATTTTTTACAGAAATAATATTAAAAAAAAACTCTTGTATGCACAAAGATTTTGTACATCAAGTTCACTTTATGACTGCTACATTATCACATATTAAAGCACAAAAACTTTCGTAATGTTTGAAAGAGTAATGAGAGTCTATGGGATTATCAAAATGAAGTGGCTTCTCTTCTAAATATCCACTTTTTGTACCACGAATATTTAAATTTATAAAACGAGGAGAAGATAATTAATTATGTATATAAGCGATTGAAGTTTGATAACGTTGTTTCATAAGTGTAAGTTCATGTCGTAATTATACAAAATACATCTGAAAAATATTTAATGAAATTTATTCACATTTTGAAGCCGAATCAGAGATTGAATCGAGAGATTGAATCATCTTAATTGTTCCTGCCGGAATTGTTAAAATTTTAATATTTTCTGATAATTTGTCCATTGCCTCAAATGATTTTGAAATTTTGATTTCTCCATGAATCTAAAAGTAAAGCACTATTATTGTTGCAATTAGGGAGATAAACATTTGTGAACTATATTTTTACAAAATTCATCGACATTTTATCTGAATTTGAAAGTAAATACCACAACATTGGAGTGGTCAAAATTCAAAAACATTTCAGGCAATATAAATTATCAAAAAATATTAAAATTTTAACAATTCTTGCAAGAACAATTGGGATGATTTAACCTCTCGATGTATTCGGTTTCAGAATTTAAAAAAATTTTATTAAACATTTTTCAGATACGGTTACTTTGTATAATTACGTGTGAACTCACACTTACGAAACAACGTTATCAAATTTCAATCGCTTATACGTAATCAGTTATTATCTTCTCCTCGTTTTATAAATTTATTTAAATATTTGTGATACAAAAGTAGATATTTAGAAGAAAAGTCACTTTATGTTGATAATCCCGTAGATTAATGTTACAAAAATTGTTCAAAAATTGTTACAAAAATCTTTTTCAGCAGGTCTATGTTGAGTCTGCCATTTTAAATTCTACATTTTTTACAACTTTTACACTGGATTTATTTTCAGGAAACATGATAACCTCTTATTTAAAAGCAGTAGCTCTAATAGAGTAAGCCAAAATGCAAGAAATTAGGTGTTTGTGCTTATCATTATATAAAGATAATTTCCATCCTCAAATCTGCATCATTGCTGCAATATAAAAAAAATACATTTCTATTATTTTTATCTGCTCTACAAATGTATCAAATTTCATTAAGATATTTCTCCAAGAATTGAGTTTCTACAGATTTCTTTGAAATTCGGATATTGTATTTAAAATAATTTTATCTATATGTGGTTAAAATTTTCATTTTCTACCTTAGCGGTGAAATGGATATATTCACTTTCAAAGTTTTAGCTTTTAACATGTAAACTCCTATATTAAGCCTTGCCGAAATAACGTTTTAATATTTTGCGACGAAAATTTTCTATAGATTTTTTTTTTTTTAATAAATATGTGATGTAGAAATATTATAGGAACCTTATACAAAAAATGGAGAGTCCTAGCGGTGCCGTTTCTGAACTAGAGTAATTTAAATTTGTAATTTGATGAAATTTTCCTTTTCGCACATCGAGCGGCGAGACAAGGACATGCTGTTGCCTACATTTCAACTTCAGTGCAGACTAGTGTTTGTGTACATGTGTACTGTGTGTGTACGTTCACCTCAAAAATTTCTCTGGAAGAGCACGCGGAGAGGCATATTCGTAGGTTGTACGCGATTAATTATCTAGCACGATTGTAACCGGAGAAATACCTTAAATTCGGCGTGATGGAAAGGTAGGTTTACTTGTTAGTTCTTTGATGATGATTTCGATATTTTACTTTAAATAATTTGTACGCGTCACAGCCGCAATGCTGATCTGTTGGTTAGATATTAGCATGAAATAAGAATAAGAAGACTTAACTAGATAGGATAGAGAGAAAAAAGTTGGTCACAAAAAATGTTCCGTGTACTACCAGGTTTGCCAAACGGAATAACTTATAACACTTTGTCATCATATTGAATATTTATGTATACAGTATATACTTGTGACTGCGTTATATACGTATGTGTGTTAAATAGATACGTGTCTCCTGAAAAGTAAACAGAGTTTAAATAATTGTATTCACAATATATTTATTAAAGTAAATTAGTTTAGTTACATTTTATTTGTAATCGTGATGTAAGATTTAGCTTTTGATATTTATTTAGATTAGTCTTCTCATCTCAAATGTACTCATTCGACATGTTTTCTAAAAGAATTCGGCAGAAAAACGGTCTGTCTTGCGTAAATTATTAAGCATTAAAGTTCGCGACTTTAGAGGTTGAGATATCTGCCCTAACGACTCAATATAGCGTTATGTGTATATACTTTGGTTACAAATTTTTTGCTTTAAAAATAGAAAAATTATATGTATAGAGATAAATAATGAAAAATTACAAACTAACACAAAACTAATAAGTTTTTCATAGACTCCTTGAGCAATTGAACAATCTAGAAATATGATAATAACATAAAATACAGGCGGAAATTAACGCTGTTTATCAATTAACGCAATTTTTCTTAACATTAAATATACAATGTATACAATGTATACAATGTATAAACTTTGATCTTGAACATTTTCACTCATGATTTGAGTCTTCATCAGCAATCTTTCCCCCTAATACAACGGTTGGATTATTGCATTACAAAATAATATCTCTAATGTTTTTCCTCTCAAAAAATTGAACCGTTATGAGGTAAGTCACACACTAAAGTTAGAAACCTGAGTGTCAATGAGAACTCAAACTAAAATTATATAAATGATTAAATTATCGTATGTATAAATTTAAAAATTAATAATCACCTCACCTCCCACGGTCGACGCCTCAATGCTGAACAATAAATGTGTTATATGCAACATTTTATGCATTGTTAATAAGTTAAAAAGTTAAAAATTATCATCAAAATTTTAAAATACTAATTGAGAGAACAATTTGTGTCATTTCGATCGTCGGTTGAATAATGATTGCTAAATAAGTAATAGCGGTCAATTTGAAGACAAACAAATTATAGTTTATGATATGTATTATGAACAACCTTACAGTTTATTAAGCATCTCAGTGTAAGCATGATTTAAGGTAACAGTATTATGTTGTAAATTTAGCTTTGGTCTGTCGATTAATATGCATCATCTCCGATATCAGTCTTTTGTTATAATAATTCTCCACATCCAGAATCTCCACATTTTGCTAATCAAAGTCATGATCACTTTGCAACCTATGATCTATAATCACCGAATGAATAGATGTTTGACTATAGATATACTTTTGGTATTCAGAAAGTCTGGTTTTTAATTTCCTTCCTGTTTATCTCACATAGAAAGCATCGCAATCACAACAATGATCTTGTAGACTACATTCCGACTTCTATCGTACTTTATATTATTATCATTATTTCTATATAGATAAATATTGAATGTCAAAAATCTATCTATTTTGATAATATATACATATTAGACTGTCAAGAAAAAAAAATTTTTTTTTTAATTTAAATGTAATTACAGTTTTTTTTTTGTATTAAATTTGAGCCAATATTATGCCTGTTATTTCTCCTCAAACATGGTGCCGAAGGTGAAGGATGTGTCTCCGTCACTGATGTGCAAGATATTTTCCATCCCGGTCATATAAAATATAAAAATCTGATAGCATTTAATTTTATATACATATAGTTATCATTTGATAAGAAAGGCAAAAATAAATTGAGAAAATGGTAGTTTGTCAAATAAAAATCATTGATTTCGCTCTAAAAATTGGCTGAATTTTTTGCAATAAAAATAAAAGTATATAACAGATTGTTTTTACTTTTCAACGTACGATAAAGGGATATTTCCTCAACATGCAATTCAAAGCGGAAAATGATCGGTCTATTAGTTTCGTAAATATCATGCAATACCAGTCGCAAAAAAGCTGTTTCGAGAAAAATTCATTTAAAGTTTCAGTGCGCTTATATACCTGCGCGCCGAATTAGTCTATTGCTTATAATTTCGCTAATTTTACGAATTTCGATTTGAAATTTGCTGCACATATTTTTAACATTTCATACTATAATATTCCATTTAAAAAATTGATTATTTTTTATCCAAAAAATAAGATTCCTCTCTTAAACCGGATTTTCAAAGTGGTACTGTATGTTTTTTTGGTCATTGAACATAATGCAATAATTCATTTAACTCTACGATATACACCTTAAAAAATACAGCCTAATTAATGTGAAAAAATGAAAATTTCGAGTTCATGGTTAATTTAGCAAAATTCCAAGTGTTCAAATGTATTGTTACTCTTCTCAAATTGTAGATCTGTTCACCCAGAACAAGATCCAGTTGAAAGTTTTCCCGGGACCTCTTACAGGGCCTTTAAAAATTGCATTTAACTAAATTAAAATGTTTTTAAGAATCGAAGAATTTTTTTACATGTTCTAAAGTATATCGCTTTGTGGTTTTGACATCCTCAAATCAAATGCCTCAATTTGACAATAAAAAACTCTTTATTAGAAAATGAAATAAGTACTTAACATAAAAAAATATGATTTAATTAATTGAAGTAAGCTACATATTATTGTATATAGTTTATTTCAATTAATTAAATTATATTTTTTTGTATTATATATTCATTTCCACTTGGAATTTTCCCGGGACCTCCTACAAGACCTTTAAAAGTTGCATTTAAGTGAATTATAAAATGTTTTTTTAACTACAGAAAAAATTTTTTACAAATTCTAAAGTACAATATATTGCTTTATGGTTTTGACATCCTTAAATAAAATGCCTCAATTTGACAATAAAAAACTCTTTATTAAAAAATAAAATGAATACATAATTAAAAAAATATACTACATAATATGTAGTTTATTTTAATTAATTAAATCATGTTTTTTGTATTATATACTCATTTTATTTTCTAATAAAGAGTTAAATTGAGACATTTGATTTGAGGATGTCAAAACCACAAAGCGATTTACTTTAGAACTTTTTTAAGGAGAGAAAAAAAATTTTTTCTGTCCTTAAAAACGTCCAATTAAATGCAACTTTTAAAGCTCCTGTAGGAGGTCCCGGGAAAATTCCAACTAGATCTTGTTCTTGGTAAACAGATCTATAATTTGAGAAGAGTAACGACCTATTTGAATGCTTGGGATCTTGGTAAAATTGAACTTAAACTCGAAATTTGGTTATTTTTTTCACATTAATCAACTACATTTTTTTTAAGGCGTATATCGAAAGGGTTAAATGAACTATTGCATCATGTTTAACAATCAAAAAACCATACAATACTGCATTTTAAATCCGGATTTAGTCAGTTTTGCATCAATTCAAATATATATTAAGAAAAATTGAAACTTTGATTTAAAAATTGTTCACTAGCGACTTTTAAATTTTAATATTTTTTGATAAAAACATAGAGGTGTTTTTTTGGCATGAAATGGAAGCTTTTAAGTTAAGTGGCTGATTAAAAAAAAATTTTTTTTTCTTGACAGTCTAATACATATATACAGGATGTTTCAAAAATAGGATAGGAACCGCATTGGAGACGTAGAATGGTTAAGAGGAACAAAAAAGTTTTATAGCATTTTGAGATATTCGCTATAATTAATTTTCGAATTAAAAAAGGAAACGTCTAAGCCAATGCATGATAAGACCGCACCGCGAGAATTCGTAGCACGGTCCATCACGCCTCACTTGACAGCGGCGACAGCTCGATACCCTGTACACATATACATATATCTTTATGGTTTTTACAAATATTGGTATCATTTCGGAAGTGTAATGTACATATCAGGACCCGGTATTTTTTTGTATGAAAAGCCATTTGCCAGAACCGGTTTATTCAAAAATATGTAATGTATAATATAAAACCAGAACCAAATTTGTTTATATACATTGAACATTAGTAGTGTTACGACTAATGCTGCTATTGAGATTTTCTCCGTTTTTGAGTCAATGTATTTAAACAATTTACTCGGGGATCGGAGATTAAGTTGTGCGGTTAAGAATGCGGTTCACTGGAAAGTACCGATTTGTTTTGATCTAGCAATTGCGCAAGTTTTTGGAAATAGAGGAAAGAATCTTGGTTTGAAATAAAGGCCGATTTAATTTGGAACCTTAATCTCTTTTCTCTTTGTCTTCATTCGCTTTTGGTAAGCATGGGGGTAACGCAAAAAAGAATTATAATAATAATGTTCCGGAGAACCGTCGTAAAACGGGGGCCACGCTATTGGCAGCGACAACCTCTCAGATACTCATATATGTATATGTACTTGTATGTAACCGAAGATTAGAGATTTAGAGATTCCGTCGATAAATTCGATTCAATATTTTCGTTTATTAAAATAAATAAATGTGATAAGTAAAACAATGCGAAAAAGATAGTTCTCATCTTGGCTGTTCTCATCAGCTGTTTCTGTTTTTGACAGCTCCTTTTATATTTTGAAAATGAGTATGGGAGTGTCCTTTCAGAACCAGCAAGGCTCCGTGTAAGCCCTACTCCCCACTCTACAAGTTTATTCTTAATAAGTAATAGTTGAGTTTTAACAATTTGTAGTAATAAAAATTCGGTTTTCCTTTATGCGAGGTGAATTCACTACATTCATATTTAAAATTAATTTAACTTTATTAGAAAAAGAAAAAGGGAAAAAAAGATATTCGTTCTCGCATTCAGGAAGATTTCTATTTTACTGCTAATTACTTAATCGTTAAACGCTAATATAATATACATTATTAGTGTTAATGTACGCTTTTATATTTGTTACTTTATAGGAGGGTTTCTTTGAGAAAGATCGTGTGATATTCTTAGACATTCTTTAGAATAATCTGTAGATAATTTGTACGCAAAAGACCCTTTCAACGCTCCATACGTAGTAGTATGGGGATTTAAATCTGGGCTGTTAGGAGGTCAGAAATGGGAGCCGAAGCGAGCAGCCTCGGAGAGCATCTGTCGTATCTTTAATGTGTATGATTTATATCGAAGGTTCTCCTCAGCAATTCGACACATTGTTGACTCGCTTACACCAACAATCGATGCTAATTTTCGCAACGATTGCCCTGGGTCATCTGAAATCAGCGCTTGAACCCTTCCAACGACTGCAAGGGTCCTCGCAGTGCGTTCTTTCGATTGACTCTTCCTCGCTAGCATACTGGAACCTTTGTTGGACTGTTCTAAAGCCGTATATATTGCCACAACGTCATAAACGGTTGATCTCGGGATTCAAAGAACCGAATTGTTTCCGTTGAGCGCCCAGCACGAAGATCTTCGATGATCGCGGCTCTTCGATTATACTTCGTACTTAGTTTCAACATCGTGGCCATTTTAAGAATATGACTGTTTACTAGAAGCATCAGGCTTTCTTGGACGCCAACAACAATCTCTGGCGGAGGCACAATATAACGGAAAATTGAAATTGAAATTTCCGGATTTTGATCCTGTAGGGGAGACCGGGGCTAATACTCATTTTTCAGTTTCAAATTTTTACAGACAAAATTAAGAGACTTATCGAAAAAATGAATTCTACACTAGTTACTACATACATTTGACTACCTAATAATATTTTAATTATAAAGGAAAACTGATATGAAAAAAATACATTTTTCTAATGCATTCCATCTGATTCAACTAGCCCCGGGACCATGGTAATTCGACTAAGATTATTAAAATAAAGATTAATATATTTTAAGTTACATCTTTGGCTACATATTAATAAAACTTTTATAAAAATATATTTTAAACACAAACATTCGCGCTTCGCAGGACAAACAATATTTCTTTTTACAAAATTTATTCATTTCGTGCATAAACACATCAAATAAGCCTAGTTTTCAAGATTGGACATGAGAGAACTAAACTAATGTTATAACATTTACCATTGAGGAAAATCTCTTTAAAGGAATAAAATTTTGAGTAAGTATTAGGTTGGTGCATATGAAATGTCGGATTTTTAAGTGAATATATAAAACTGCATTTTTTTTTTCAAAAGCTGTTTATTTAATCAAAATATGCTCCATTTGTTTCAATACACTTTTCCCAATGAGATTTTAATGCATAGATGCCTGTCTTAAAGAAATTCTGATCTTTAGAATCAATAAACTCTGATATGGAATTTTTCAGTCTTCATTTTTTGTTTTCATTTTCATACCGTTTAACCCGTAAAAACTGTTCTAAATGTTTAAAAAAATGAAAGTCGGTTGGCGAAAGATCCGGTGAATAAACTGGGTGCTGCAAAATTTCATATTTTAATTCATTTAATCTCGCAATTGTTTTGTACGTATGCGGCCGAGCGTTGTCGTGGAGAAGTATTGGGCCATGCCGATTAACAAGTGATAGGCGTATAATTTTCAATTTTTCATGCATTTCATCAATGTACTGGCAGTACTTTTCGACTGTAATTGTCTCCCCAGTTCGAAGGAATGAGTAATGAATTACTCCAGTCACATTCCACCAAACTGTTATTAAAATTTTCCGTGGATGAAGTGATGGCCTTGGAGTATGAGCACAAGCCTCATTCCTATCAAGCCACCGAGCACACTTTTCCTATTGTCGTAAAGAACCCATTTTTCATCACAAGTAATAATCCGATCGAAAAATGGTTCTCGACGAAATCGGATTAGTAATGATGAGCATACGTTCAATCGATCCAGCTTATTTCGCTCGATTAGTTCGTGCGGTACCCATTTATCCATTTTTTTCACCTTGCCAATTTCAGAAAGGTGTCGCAATATCGTTGTATGGTCAACTTTCATTCTGATAGCAAGTTCCCTTGTAGATACAGTTGGATTCGTTTCCACCAATGCTTTCAGAGCATCATTTTTCACAGATATTTTGGGTCTTCCACGCGATTCATTTTGTAGGGAAAAATCACCAGACCGAAATTTTTCAAACCAACGCTGCACTTTTCGATCGTTAACAGTATTTTCCCCAAATGCCTAGTTTATATTGCGTGCAGCTTTTGCAGCATTATTACCAAGTTTATACTCATATAAAAAATTACATGAATATTGAATTCATATCCTTACGAAATTCAAAACAAATAACAAAATGGAACACTTTTGAGAAAATCTTCTTTGTTGAAATGTGACTCTGGCAATGGACAATACGACTATAAACGAGGTTATGCCAAAAACAAAAGCATAACGAAAACAGGGAGACAAACGTTCATATGTAAAGAAAATCCGACATTTCATATGCACCAACCTAATATTATAAGAGTCGTTACTAAATGAGTCATACAGTTCTATACTGTAGTTAGTCTACTATCCTCATCCGTTCATTTTTTAAAAACATTAACAACATACGATACAGAGACACATAAACAAAAAAAAATTGGACTTTATTAAGTAAGAACTACACTTACTATCTAAGTAGAAATCAAATATCTCAGACAACCGTGTACAATAGTAAAACAAAAATTTTAAAAATAAAAATATTTACTTAGGTGTACGATTTTTTAAAATTGTGGCATAACTTTTATCATAGATATGTTCGCAACAAGATGTTACAGCGGACTTAGCGACAGTGTGCTCAGACACGTTTATGCATGTCTCGCGTGTTTTATTTTTAATGTAGCCTCGATTATTCTACTTATCCCTATATTCAACTGACCTCGTTCTCTCCTATATCAATTTAGTTAATTAATTCATACAATTTCAGTTAATGTTGTATGTTTCTCAACATATGTGTGTGATCATTTAATTTCAGATTAAAAATGATTCATTCTTGCTTCCCCAAATATTACTGAAAGTTTTAAATACTAATGTTTTAAATGATCATTTATGTTATGTTTTGAGATTATGATTAAAAAATTTAATGAAATAACGAGCATATACATTTTATGGTATTTTTATTTCAATATTTATATAATGTCAATGGCATGTGTGATAATATAATGTCAGAATATATAATAAATATGGAAAAAAATATTCCTTTAAAATATTTCGTCGACAATGTAATGTAAAAAACATATGTGGTCCAATTTCTTTGATGTAATGATAAAAAGAACCGATAAAACTGTCGATGATTACCTTACGTTGATTTTTATCAAAATTGAGAGTTTTAATCATACATCATTTTATTTTTTAACAATGTAAATTAAAGTATTCGTTAACTCTTAATAAATTAATTAAGTATTATCAAAGAAACGTTTTACAAGATTATATAATACATTTGATAGTTTGGAATCATAAACATATAATAAGAATAAACAAATGAAAATTATGTCATATTTCTAATATCTATGGGATATGAACACTACGGCTAAATATACATATCAAAACATATCATTTATGTGGGAAAGAGAAAATAATTAAAAATGATTTTCTCAACAATGTAAAGACACAAGTAGGAATAATAGGCGGGTTCTAACTCAGGTCCTCTGAGGGGAGCGCGGGGCGCGGGGATACTCATAGGCGCGGGGCAGTAAGCGCGGGGAGTACTGGTAGGCGCGGGGAAGGGAGGGGAGGCGCTGGAAGTCCCAGCGCTATCGATGTTTACGTCCCGGTGCTATCGATGTTTACTGATGTGTCGCCATGTGCGGTGTCACGTATTATTGGGACCGCCGCCACCCATCATCGCAGACGCTGCCACCACTGCCGCCACCCCCGCCACAGGCACCAGTGCCACCACCACCGCCGCGTCCCCAAATTAAAAAAAAATGATAGCCATCGTTTTTCTGTAAAACAAAAGCGTTACATTAGCATGTAACATATAAGAAGAGAAATTCACATATATAAATTTATGATACTTACAATTCCAGTCTTCCGGCTCCGGATCAGGCTCGTACGGTCGGAGACCAAATAACTCTGCTAGGAAGAAATCCCTTTCTTCCCACATGTCTATTTGATTCTCCCGGTCGCACTCTCTTTCATTTCTTTTCATTCGCCAAGTGGCTATATTAATAAAGTCTCTTTTTGATTTGAACAAAATATGGAGATACAGGCTGAAAAAAAATGAACAAAATGAATTTAAAAGGAAAAAAGAAAAAATAGAAAATAAATCTATTTGTTATACTTACTGAGGGGATAATTTGCACCCCCATCTCGTCCCGTAATTGTAGCCGGACTTGCGGCTCGTTGTCGACCATAAGGTACTGAAAAGTAAAAAAAGATGCAAAATCATTAAAAAATGAAGCGCAAAAAATCACTAAAAAAAATGTTTGATAAAAAAAAACAACTTACCCCTTCCATGATACTCGTATCTATTAGGTGTTGGAATTAATTCGTAGCGTTTTACAAGTGATGGGAAGTACTTTCATTAATGTATTTTTTAATGCTCATGTGAAATAAATAACATTCTTTCATTAAAAACGCTACGAATTAATTCCAACACCTAATAATTCGAATTAGATCTCGTAAGTTGCTCATCGTTGAAAAAATAATCTAAAAAAATCGACAAAATTTTTTTAAAAATTCACAATATTATCACTTAATAAATAAACATACATTTAGCGTAAATAGTAGAATACTTTTACACTTTGGAGGGGAAAAAAAAATCACTCACATTATATATTATCACGTTAACTTTTCACCAAAACTTTCACTCGCATGCAAATTCAGCAAAAGACTGACGCTGAAAATCGATCTTCGGTGTGGTGTGGTATGGTCATGTACTTTGGGACCACCGCTGCCGCAGACCCCCCGCATCCATCCAAAGTGCTGTCATGTGGTATCATGTACTATTGGGACCGCAACCTCCGCAGACCCTGCGTCTATACAAAAAAAAAAAAATGTGTTTCAGGCAGTCACTGCGGAGTCCATCCCTAAATGCGTAGCAATATTATAACGCGAACAAGAAATATTAAAGAAAAAAAAGGAAGAAAAAAAAACCTATATAATAAAAAAAAACCTATATAATAAAAAAATTCTTACCTTCTCCACACCCTCTCCCTCTCCGTCCTCCTCCTCATCCTCCGCTGAATTCTTAGTCCTCTTCCTCTTCCTCTTCTTCTTCCTCCACCGTTTTCTCATCCTTCTCTTCTTCCTCCACCGCCTTTTCCTCCTCCTCTTCTTCCTCCTCTTATTCCTCCTCTTATTCCTCCTCCTCTTCCTCCTCCTCCTCATCTTCCACTGAATTCTTATTCCTCTTCCTCTTCGTCCAAACCCTCATCGAAATTGTAGATGAGACAATTGAACACAATTCTATTAATGCTTACTCGCTTGAGATCGTCCGCCTCATCAGCAGCCTCGATAAGGCGATAGAACAGTCCTAATTCATCTACGCGTATTAGAGTGAGATCAATTATAATATTATTATGAATCTCCTCTAAGAAATAGGAGGAGACGCTCTCTTCTTCAGTTTCTCCTTCTTCCTCTTCCACTTCCTCTTCTTCCACTTCCTCTTCTTTCACTTCCTCTTCTTCTTCCACAGCCTCATCGAGATTGTCGAAGAGGTATTTGAGCGCAATTTTATTAACGCGCACATGCCTGAGATCGTCCACCTCATCAGCAATTTCAATGATCCGATGGAACAGTTCTAATTGATGTACGTGTAGTTGAGTGAGATCTATGATATCACTTTGACTCTCCTCTGAGAAAGAGGAGGAGGAGGAGGAGGAGGAGGAGGAGGAGGAAACGCTCTCCTCTTTAGTTTCTTCTTCCACTTCCTCTTTAGTTTCTTCTTCTACTTTCTCTTTCATTTCCTCTTCCTTCACAGCCTTATCGAGATTGTCGATGAGGTGTTTGAACGCAACTCTATTGATGCACACATGCCTGTGATCATCCACCTTGGCAATGAGGCGATTGAACACTCCTAATTGATCTATATTTAATTTAGTGAGATCAATGATATTATTCTCAATATCCTCTAAGAAAGAGGAGGAGGAGGAGGCAGTTTCCTCAACTTTTTGTTGTTTTTGCATGTTATAACTGCACAATAAAAAATTATCATTTCACTTAATCACAGAAAATGTGCAACAATATTCTATCATTAACACTAAAATAGTAGAATATTGTTGCACATTGGGGGGAAAAAAATATCACTCACGTCTTAACACGTCTTGCGCGCGGAAAAAGCAGAACAAAGACTGATGTTGAGAATCGATCTTCGCCATTGAGAAGCGAGCCTGCCTAGAATCTATAGGGGTGGGAGGCAGTTGTATATAAAACACTTTAGACCATAAGTGCCGTCACGAAAAGTTATCGCTATAGCGCGTCGAGATATAGGATGAATGGATGGATAGATGGATAGGAAGTAAAGAAAGTACATATATATAATGATATGAACAAAAAAATTTTTTATTCACATATTATTACATCATTTCTTTTTTTTACGTATTAAAAACTAAAGCCAATAGCTCGCAATCGACGAGCTGATTTTGTTTGTTAAAAATATCACTATCGCGTATAGCGTTTTTGGACGCGATGTTGGAGAATCGCGTATACTTGACATCAACTGTATCGACGAGTCGGGTTAATCGTTCGAACGTTACATCGATACATTCGTCAAACTCAAACATACGTCGTAGCGTCGTTTCGGTCATCATCATGCGTACGGATGAAGAATTGAGACGTACGAGCGTAGCATCGTTCAGCATGCAAACGCTGACGGTTAACGGTCCAACACTTATAAAATTGTCTTTATATTCATTTCGCAGCATCTTGTAAACATTCCATCGCTGCTCGTAGAAACCTTTCCACGTTTCGAGAGACAGCAGCAGTTCATGTCCGCGATGATCTCCCAGGGCGATCTCCACGTAACTCGGTGGACCAACGTTGATTCCAATTTCCAAAAATTTATAGCCCGTAGTCGTCAGATCGTAACGTCTACCCAATAAACGCATCTTACGATGCTCCATGCTGTGTATACTAGGTGGGGTGAAAAGTAACCTCCTTGGGAATGAAAAAAATTTTTTTCTTATGCAGAATCTCGCCCAAAATATGGCGTGTTCGCTCAGTACTAATCTTTGTAGCATCTGCTAGCTCGCGCACCTTCACTTTCCGGTCAGCCAACACCATTTCATGTATTTTTTTGACATTTTCCTCGGTAACCGCATCGGAGGGCCTGAAGCTGCGGACTTCATCGGTAGTGGAGTTGCGGCCACCACGAAACTCTCGAAACCAATATTTGACGGTGTAATCTGACGGAGTATTAGCCACATAATATTTATCCAACTTTTCTTTTGTTTCCTTCGCCGTTTTGCCTCTCAAAAAATAATGTTTTATGAGAGAACGAAAATCGTTTTCGCAAACACGTCAACAACAATCAGCTCTCAAAACAAAACTAAGGGCAGTATCGCACTGCCACTTGGCATGTCTGCCTAAATATGAACGGACTACAAGGCACCATAAACTTTTTTGCAGTAGTGGCGCATTCTGGCGGTCAAGGAGGTTACTTTTCACCCCATCTAGTATATACATAATGTTAAAAAAAAACGTTTCTTTTGCATATAGAATGTTAAAACTTACATGTTACTGCAGTTCTTCTTTGTTTCGTACGATGAGTTGCTGTCTTTAGCGTAGTATATTTTTTTTTTCAATCGTTCGTACAAGCGAGTATCGCAAGACTAATTGCACCGCGTAAATTGCGATATATATAAAACTTCTAGAATCGAAGAGGGGATAACTCTCCCCTCTTTTTCTAAGAATTGCGAACCTGTTGCAACACGTTTTATCGAGTCTTTCTACGTTCTTTTTATTTTTTATTTTTTGTTCGCGAGTTTATCAATGCTTATACTTTATGATTTATATTTCGATGGCATCGATGACGTTGGTGATGAGCACGTTGGTGACTTTGACACCTTTTCTCCAGGATATTCCCAATATCTCGCTTTTTCCTTCGAAGGCGGTGGACTTGGCGGACTTGGCGACAATGGACAGTACCCCTTTCGCTCGATTGATTTTCGACGTATATATTCCTTTATTCGGTCCATGTCTTAACGCTCGTAACTGAAGCTTACGATTGAATGAAAAAAAAGTCTAATATACTGCCTATATACATTGCATATATGTACTGTCAGATGTACTGTCTGATCGGACACATTTTATCAAGTTTTATCTTTTTATGTATTTTTCTTTGTCACGAATTTATACATACGTTTATACATACGTTTATACATACATATGTTTATACATACATACATATGTACATACATACGTACTACGTACATACGTTTATACATACGTTTATACATTACAAAGGAAGGGAAAAGAAATACATAATAAATACGTTAACGTATTTTTATTTAAAAAATTCTTTTGCAACCACCAATTATATATTTTCAATACATTTTGTAACGCGCAATTCTTAACATGTTGTCCATATCGTATAATATTAGTAACATCTAGATTAGATAAAGATTCCATGTCTTCGTAAACTGCGTCAAAGGCCTCGATGTACATACGTTCTCGCTCATCGTCCAGAAGCAAGTTCTGCAGCCACGTTCGTTTCTCGCGTCCCTTGACATACACGACAGCATCGTCTTCAAATACAGCCATCGTAATTCGACGTTTCGCCTCGTTGTACGGGATCGTCCCGTCCTTCCATTGCAATCCATGGTGATAAGCAATCAACCAGGAGGCGCAAGACCTGTCGGATCTTGTCAAAAATTTCCATGGTATGGGGCTCGTAAAAATGTAATGCGTGAGAACGGTCCCCTGTTTCAACACCGCTACTTCCTTCACGATAAATTTCTTGTTAACGATGAATCCTTGCAGATCTACGAACGTTGGCACGAGCATGTTGTCGAGAAGACTGCGGTCGATTGTGGTCGATTGCGACGTATCGTAGATCTTATATCATATCAGAGGTGCATCTTAGGTGATTTTGCGCACAACATTGTTCAATGGATTATACTGAACCACGCGATCGTGTATGATGAGACAATAGGCTGTTGTATTTGCGGGTACATCCTCTTTACATTCAAAGTCTAATCGCACGTCCACGGTGCCACTCTTGACTGATTCGTTCTGTCGAGAGCAATCGATGATCACGAATGGACCATTACGTAAAAAAGTTGTAAAGGTGAGACTCGGCTCGAGATACTCGTATCCGTAGTAGCCCTTGCAGAAACGCGCGTACAAGTCGTACAGAATCGCACATCTGTTTTTGTCAAAATCCAGATTCAAGTCATCGTACGGATAACATTCCGAATTCAGGTAAAGTTTCGCATTGGTTAATTTGCAGTCGTCGAATCGACTTACATCGGACATGACGTTTTTTCGACCTGTTTGCATAGCGAAAATAACGTAGCGCGGCTTCTCAAGCTGAGTAGCTGTCTTGATGGCCCACGAATGCTTGGTTGTGCTCTGCAAGAGCGGAAATTCGTACAGATCCCACGAACGAAAAGCCATGCTCAGATATCGTCCGCTCTCCAAAGCGCGCAGCATCGACAGCTTATTTATCTCGCTCAATAACACGTGCGGCATTCGCCACTGTACTTTGAATAATTCGAGCGTTGGCTCTACCGCCGGATCTCCCGTCAGACAATTGTTGTCGTTGCGCGCTCGTATTAAAATCAACTCGTGACGAGCATTGATCACCACGCGTTTGTAATCTTCGCAAAATCCCAGCAGTACGTAGAGCGGTACACAGAAATTAAAATATCCGGCTGCAGTAGTCTGCGCATCCCAGCCGGCATTCCGTAGAATCACGCTTCTATCGGATGACACTGTTACATAGTTATTGAGCCTGCTAATTATATCCACATTTCTATTACGATCAATCTCCACACCATTGAATTCATATCGAATCTCATCGAATATGAACGCGACGCAATTATTTCCCAATGTCACATGAGCACTTTATTCTTCGTCAGTTTTCCCTCGACATATAGAAAGCTTTCGTACGGCAGTGTATACAGATCCTGTTGCTGTATGGGTATTCTTATTTCGTCGCTGTACCCAAACGTGGTGTTGGCGAACGGGTTGTACGTGTGAGTCTCAATCTTGACGATGCGATCATCGAAGATCGGCTCGTCTTTAATGTTTAAGATATCAGTCATCTCAAATGTTGCGCACCGCGAATCCCAAAGACTTTAAAAATGTAACGTTCGTCGCGTTGAGTTTCTTCTTCCTGATGCAACTGGATGAGCGAGCGTTATCGAGCTGTGGCGTCACCGACCTTGTAAAGGATACGTTATCTCTCTGCGTACGCTCCGTTCCGTTCAGCACGAGCATTTCACGCTCACGTTATTACTGTCGCCGTCGTACGTGCAATCTAACGGTGATCTCTTCTCCTCGAAAATCGAGCAATCGTCCGTTTTGATCGACGATCGTTAGATCTGTAATGCTCCGTGCGATGATCGGCAGGTAAATGATTTGCGTCGGCCTCTCTGATATCTTATATCCTGGCGCCACGCTCGGCGAAAATTCATGTATCGTGTGCACGCTTTTGCCGTTGTTGTATGCACCCGCGGTCACGTTGCACTCTACGCGGATAACGTTTACATTCATTATGTTGATCGACACGTCCGATTCGTGCCACCTTCGCGACTGCAGTATACGCTTCGACGAGAATCCCAGCAGCGATCCAATGCTGTTGGACTTGTCAAAGTTTATTCTGTACGCACATCTAATCTCACTTTCCCCCTTTTAAGTTTGGCGGAGCAATCGGGTTCTTCATCCTATCATTATCCACATCAGTTTATTGTTTTGTCTCCCCCCACCCATAACTTTTTTGGCTCGCGGTGGGGACTTTTCGAAAACGCGCGTTTTTAAAAAACATTTTATCGAAAAAATTTGTACAAAACCCTGGGAATTGGGAAAAATTTCCAAATCCCCTTTTTGGGGAAAAAAATTTTTTTGTTCGAAAATTTTTTCACTTTTTGGTATCGGTGAAGCCCCCAAAATCGAAAAAACCCGGCTCGTAAATTTCCCCACTAAAAATATGGGGGGGGGGAAAACCCCGGGGGCGGTGCTTTTTCCGCTCAGAACGAACGACATAGGAAAAAACGTTGCAAAAAACTAAGTTTCCGCCTCTCAAAATTTTTAAAAATTCACGCGGGTCACCTTTTTTCCCAAAAACCCCAGAACTCTGTCCGAAAACTCTGACGTACCCCCAAAACGTCGATTTTACTCTTTTCCCCCCATAGGGGCCCCCTTCTCAAATATCGCCCCTTTTTTTTGTTTTTCAAGTTACCGAAAAAGAAAAAAACATGACGCGATTGTTCCCTTCGCACGCAAAACCCGGGTACCGGCCCCCCCTCCATCGCCCCGTTCACGATACCCTTTCGTTTGGGCCACCCCGCTGTGGGGCGGGTTTTTCGCATCCCTCTAAGTTGGTAAAACCAACTCCGCACTCGTTAATTGTCTTGGGATTGCCCAACGGGGTTTTTTTAAAAGTCTTTTTTTCATTTTTTTTTTTCTTTCCTACGCCCTTCCTGTTTTGGGGCCCCGGAAGCCCGCCCCTTTTTTTTACGGAGCAAACAGTCCCGCCCCCTTTCTCGCGCTGGACTTTGACTCTTCGAGCGCGCGCCGGTTTTTTCTACTTTTTTCCGTTTTTGCCAGCGGCCCTTTTCCCCCGACCCGGAACGGGTGACCCCCCCTTTTTAAAACGGTAACGCAAACCCCCTCGTTTCGCCATCGGAAGTATCCGCTTTTTCGTCGCCTTTTTTTTCGTCGTTTTCTTCTTCGGTTTCATGCCCATGCCGATCTTGGTCTTGGCTTTCATCGCTGCCCAGACGGCAGCTGCGGCGGCTCTCTCGCTCAGAGCCGAATCTCTCGCGATGACGCGTCCTAGCGCTTTATCAGCGAGTACCTCGTCCGCCATGTGTCTATCGGTGAGATCGTTGCTTCGAGAATACGTAATGTCGTGTTCTCGGCACGCCGCGTCCAGCGGATTTATGCCCGCGTCACCTCTGGTTAATCGTTTCGTAAGTTGAGTGCCCGGACCGCAAAACTGATAACCCGGAATATGTAACTCGAAAGGAAGCGCGTTTATCGCTCGATTTAGCAGACTGCCGCGCGACGCCGACATTCGCTACAATCCTTTATCTTCGGTGTAGGGCCGTCGATATGCGTCCGCTGCCACGGCTGATTGTAGTGTTCGTCGCAGCGACGATAAGTTCGAACCTCCGAATCTGCCTTCACGTGTTCCGGAAGCTTGTCCCAGACGTGTTCGATGTATTCACCGTACACGCGTAAGAGTACGTCCTTAGGTATATATTGTAACTGCTCGGCGCTCAAATCTCGAATATCGGAAGGATGACACAGCGCGAGATACATTTTGCTACTGCGCGATTCGCGGATTCGCGCACCTTTAAATAATCGTTTGAGAGCGCGTAATCTTTAGTGTGAGCATGAAATTCGTGCTGCAACCGCTGACGATACGTGTCACAAACTGTGACGTGAAATCGCAAATGATGGGAGGCAGTGCGGAGAAGCGCAAGCACGGCGAAATGCTGCCGAGTACTATACGCGCGATCATTTGCGGCCCGTCGAATTGTAGTAAAACCAACGTTCTTATAAGTTTGCTCGAGAGTCCAAATGGCGTACGTTTCGAGAACGTGTACGTCTACTCGAAATCACTGCAACAGCCAAAGTATCGATATCTCGAAAATTTATTTACATCTATCGATGAAATCGGCTACTTTACCTTTTCCAACAATAGCGACATCGTTCCACCGAACGAGGCGCGCCCAAATTCTATTTTTATCTTTGATGACGTGCATGCGACAAGCAGGATGTGGTGAGAGAATATTTTTCGATGGGTCGCCACGCGAACGTTGACTGCTTCTATCTTTGTCAGACGTACGCGAGGATACCTAAACATCTGATACGTGACAACGCGAACCTGCTGATCCTGTTCAAACAGGATTGTACTAACTTGAAACACGTTTACAATGATCACGTGAACACCGACATGTCTTACGACGAATTTTGCACGTTGTGCAGTGACTATTGGCAAAAAAAATATGGATTTTTAGTAATAGACAAGGATAGTGCACTTAAAGACGGGAGATACAGAAAGGGATTTAACGAGTTCTCAATACTGTAACGTGACTAGTCGTTGTTGATACTTCGCCAGAGACGAATATGGCTGATGTGCGCGAGCGTGAAAAAATCGCGAGAGAGATCGAGAAGACGAGCGAGTCGATCCGCAAGAAACATCGCGCTCTGAAAACCGATAGAATCGAGGGAGACATGGCACTGGACAGACATTTTAAGCCTATTATCAAACCGCTGCGACAAATCGTTAACAGCCCCGGTGTGCACGCGATAAAGAGACAGTCGCGCGACGATGACGCAGCGTCTGCCTCCAAACGCGAGAGGAAGGAAGAAGAAGAGAAGGAGGAGGAAGAGGGAGAGAAAGAGAGTGAGACGTTCGAGCGTTCCGCGATTTCGGATAAATCCGATGATCGATCGCACGATCGTGTACAGCCGATAACCTCCACTCCGCGTACGATGATCGTACCAACGATAGAATCGTTGGATAACGTTTTCGAAACGACGGACGACTCGCTAGCAACAAAGGTTCAAAATCAGTTGCAAACGTCGGAAGGTCGAGAGGCGTTGCAAGCCGGCTTGGGTCCGCTGGGTCAAAAGTACGTCGAGGCTGTCCTGAGGGGAGCGCGAGATAAACAGAAGAGTGGTATAGATTATGTATACGGCGTTTACCTACACAAGGATGGATTGATGTTTGGCAATAAACGTTTCGACGTGGATGATGCTGACAACATAATTATCGACGGCGTACGATACGCCGGTTCACCCGGTCTTTACGAGTTAATTTTCAAGAGAATTCCCGACGATCTCCTTTACACGGAAGACGATATGAACAAATACAAGAGCATGCTGCTGGCGACGAATGCGCACAAGCATCATTCGCAGGGCCGATTATTGAGCAACAGGGGATACAAGTACAAATACGTAATCGCGCCGTTGATGTCGATCACACTCAAGAAACAGAAGAAGAAATCTGGAAAGGGATTTCCTCACGCAATGACATTAAATGACAATGCGATCGATTACGTGCACTGGGACGATCCCTGGTGGATCGTCTACGATTGCTCGACGCTTCGCACCGAGCGGGCAACAACGCTCACGACAACGAGATGCTGTCGATTATCGAAGAACTTCGCGAAGCCGGTCTTATTATAAATTAAATTGTGTATCGACGAAACGAGTCAGTCGAATGGCGTCAGCGAGAAAAAATACTTTTGATCTTTGTATTACACGTCGAATCATGAAAAAGAAATCCAGCGAAAAGAGAAAAATTAGCTCGGAGAGACATCGACTCGTCGAGGAATTGCACGCTCCGGCGAGAAGAAATTTTCCACGAAGACGCGTCATAGTTCGAGGATATGACGATTTATGGCAGGCTGATATTGTCGAGATGCATCCGTACTCGAGTTTCAACAGAGGCCACCACTATATATTCACCGTCATCGATGTGTTGAGCAAGTATGCGTGGGCCGTACCGCTCAAGAGCAAGGGTGGAAGCGAGACAGCTGATGCTATTGTTGAGATAATTCGAGCAAGTGGAAGATGTCCTAAAAATTTACAAACGGATATGGGGAAGGAGTTTTACAACGTTGGTGTGCAGAAAATCTTGAAAAAACACAACGTTAATCACTATTCCACGTATTCGACATTGAAAGCGTCGGTAGTCGAGCGGTTCAATCGTACACTTAAAAGTGACATGTGGAAGATGTTTACACTCAACGGCAATTACAAGTGGATCGATGAGCTGCCGCGTCTCGTATCAGATTACAATGCGCGCAAGCATCGCACTATCGGCATGCGACCCGCCAACGTAACTCCCGCGATCGCCGAAAGACTCTTGGACACGGTGTACAACGTGATAAAAATCGCTGGTCCAGCAAAATTCAAAGTGGGAGATTCGGTACGCGTGAGCAAGTACAAGACGATTTTTGAGAAGGGTTATACACCAAATTGGACCACCGAGGTGTTTATGATCGTTAAAGTGCAGCGTACCAATCCCGTAACCTATCTACTCGAAGACTATCGCGGAAAATCCATCGCTGGTGCGTTCTACGAGCACGAGTTGCATCGCGCTACTCATCCGGACGTGTATCTCGTGGAGAAAGTACTGCACAGGAAGGGAGACAAGGTGTACGTCAAGTGGCTGGGATTCGATGGATCGCACAATTCATGGATACACAAAAACAATGCCATTTGATAAAATTTTTTTTTTTCGCATATTTTTTCTACATGTAAAAAAATATATCAATATAAGTATATAAAAAATATAAGTATATAAACGTTTTTTTTTTATTACTTCCCATTCATCATCATCATCTTCGTTTTGAAGTATACAAAATGTATAATTATTTATAACAATTTATGTATGGAGCAGCATAAATGATAAAAAACATAACACATAAAATAAGTAAAGTAAATTAGAATACTAGTATATATATATAATACGTATATAAATGTTAAAAACATGCGATATGTATTATATGAAAGTACAATAATCGTAATACATAAAAAATAATACTTGTATAAATGTAAAAAAAGTGTAAAGTACAATAGTAATATATATAATAGCAACATATAATATACACAATACATATATTGTATTACAAAGGTATCCGCCAATGTCCCCATGGTAACGTCTCCGTCGAGTCCGCTACGACGTATCGTTTGTCGTCGTATGGACTCAGAGCGATTTTCGATTCGGATATCGTGTACACCTCGTGTAATTTAGATCGTATATACGATTGACGGCGAGTCATTTCAATTTCTTCGTTCAAACATCGCGTGTAATCGTCGAACGTTATCGTTCGCGCTACGACGTTATTCTTTACGCCTTTCGCCTTTTTAATGTCCTTCTTGCCATCCACTCTCGCCGCGTACATCTTCGCTCTAAGTCCAACAAATTCGATCATTAATACACCGTTGTTTTCATCCTTCATCAGGCCGAGTACTTTTTTCTTCGCGAGAGGCATATCGTACACGTTGTCTGCAGAATAATCGCTCGTGTCGAATCTAGCGACATCACGTTTCATAGTCTCGTAAACATTGTCGCATTCTATATAGTAAATGAGACTATCCGTGTCGGTATACATGATCTTGCATTTGTCGCGATACATCGGTGACATGTACTCGTGATGAAATTCGTACAAACAGACTTTCAATATGTCAAGTATGCACATACCCACGTAAATCGGCTTGTTGAATTTTACCTCGAGTTTGCGCATTTCGACTGCAATCAAATTTTCCGCAAAGACGCTGCGGCTGTGAAAATTCGGTTTCGCGATCATTGCCTCCGCGCCGTACCGTCCGTCCCATTTTGTTATTAATTTGACATCAACGTGGTTGCGCACATTCTCCATAGTTTTGCCGAATATTGCGTTGTTCATTAATTTATATAAATTTTTTTCGAAATCATTTTTCGCGGACGTTCTAAATTGTGTATTGAGTTTAATATAATCGTGAAGCCATGGAGATTGCGCGAATTGTAATACTCGATGGATCTTTGTTACGCGAAGACCGTGACGAGTACATTGCTGCAGGTTGCGGTAATGGATGACGTAACGCTGTTTATCGTACAACGTCGCTAGAAGTTTATCTTCGCGCTTGCCAGGCGGTTTATCGCGCGTTGGACAAAAAGGTAGGTCAGTGTGTCGGTCGTGTAGATGCTGCGGATATTCGAGATCAACCTCGAGAATATAACCGGTAGGTGAATCCGGAGCGATCGCGCTCACGTCAAAGTTCGCAACGTCTTCGACCCACCGAAATTCGGTGTATGGTAAAGGTTGACACATCGCCCACCCGTACAGATTATTCACATCGTAGTACATCAAGTACGACGGTTTCGATGGATCGAACGAACACATGTACTTGTTATTAGCCTGCGCGTATCTGCCGGAGCATTGACTGAGGCCACCGCGTATACTGCGCTCGATGAACATGACCATATCAATGTCAGTGAACAACTCGAATCTTATGCGTGTAAATTTCAGCATGGCGTCCCACGTGAAACCTGGCAATGTATAGTAATGCGCGGGATCGAGACAGTAATTCGCGATGCAGCTATTGCGGAAATTTTCGAAAATGTCTGCTAATAACAAGACATCAGTTTTCAAGTACAGATCACTGTACTCGCCGAGCGTTCGAATGGAGAATCGCTTCCAGATGTTCGCGGCGTGAGCGTAATCGCTCTCGGATACTGTATTGCCTGTCAACAAACTGAAAAATAATTCGTGCGGTGGTAAGCGTGTGTCCTGCAATTTTTCAACACAATCAATGTACTCGTACGGAAAGACACCTTTTCGTGTGAGTAATTCAAATTCTTCATCCGATAATGTTGGAAATTCGGAACGTACAATTTTTAATTTATCTTTATCGAGATACGACGCCAATTTATCAAGGCTTGCATTTAAAAATTTGAAAGAATCAATGAATCTTAATTTTATGCATTTTTTCTGAAAATTCTTTTCATTTGCGTTTTTGGTGCTATCGACATGTTTAGTGAATGAAATATATTTTTCTTTAGTTATCGGTAGTATATCTACATGTCCATCGTACGCGGCAGCAATTTCCTTAATTATAAAATGTGCGTCGTAGCCCGATAAATTGTGAAAAACGATCGGAATATAAAATGAATTTTTATAATTTAAATTACAATTCGAATGCGCTGGACCACGATATCTACCGGTGAGATGACAATGATCGCGGACCCTCGTATCGTCCGGCGCGAACGGTTTCTCACAAATATGACAACGCGTCGCGCTACGGTATGCCTCCAATTGTTCTTTCAATAACGTTTCCATGGGTACGTTGGCGGATACTATATTTTTCACTCGATGCGCCAAATCGTTGAGTTGTCGCGCGAACCACGCTATACAGTCTTCATCGCGATGGAAGTGATACGACGATAACGCGTCATCGTACGCACATCGCACGTAGTAGCCTATGCTAAACGCGTCATGCTGTTGATACGCGTACGATGATGCGTCTTCCTTGTCAGATTTCGTCTTGCGTAAGACGCATTCCAGATCGGCGTAGACGATGAACGGCACTCGTTCTCGATTGTTATAGTTGTCGAATTCGAGCCACCTGTCGTCCTCGCTCGGCAGTCGGATAGCGGAGTCGTTCATCTTCTCGCAATCCATTACGTGCGACTGCAATTTTTCGTTGGCACTGAAATAGTGCAAGCATCTGAAAAAAGAAAAAATTATAACTATTATCATTATTTTATTAGTAAGATGAAAAATTATAATAATTTTTTTTCATGTATACTTACCGATCGCAGAAAAATTTCCTGTTCTTTTTCCCACTAATCTGCGAGCTCACGAGACGGAATAGGTTTTTTATCCACGCAAAATGTCCAATACCGTTGCGTGGATCTTGCACGTACAACATGTTGACGTGTTTCTTCTTCTTTTCATTGGTGAGTCGCAGAGGAAGAATCTGTTTATTCTCGATGCCGTACACATTGATCGACACCGCGTTTAACCGTTCAAATTTATAAATATCTTTTAAAGTCACTGGAAACTCAATGTTTGCGAGATTCAGTACTGTCGTATAATGCGGATACGGCGATTCCCGATCCATATTCTTTTCAGCCGGATACAGCGCGGCGACCACGCGAAGCACGCATTGTCCGTTGAACGCACACTGATCACCGCTCGTTTCGTCGCTATTTCTCGTGGCACTTTGATGTGACATCCCGCGTGCATTGGATTATGCTTATTCACATTCACTATCAAATTGAGGATTCGCGACAATGCCCATCCGCTGTCACGTTCCTGGAATTCTTCGAGCGATGCTAGGATAGGCTCGATGACACGCTGCTCGTACCACTCGCGCAAATCGGTGTATCGATATATCTCGTTGTTCTTTGTAATTATGCTCTTATGAGCACGTTTATCCTTCGTCGCGAACTCACCGTTGAACGCGGTGTTCACTTTTACGCTACCGTGTCTTTCTACAGCGTCTCGTACACGCTCGAACACTATTTCTCTCGCATCTTCCAAAAACCGCCGCGGCTCAATGTGATTAGAGTTTATCACAGCACCTGTCGATATACGGCTTTCAAACGCGGCGTCGATCTCTCGCCAGACGAGAGATCTTTCGTCGCGACTCGCGTACTCGCCACTCGCGTACTCGCCATCAACGTGCACGAAACGTCGCTTCAATTCCAACTTTGCACCCGCGAGTCGCGCGATTCTCGTCACCGCAGATTGTCTGTATCCAATGGTGAGACGCGGACGCTTGGCACGACAAAGTTCTTCGAGCTGCTCGATGCATTCGTCGCATCGTTGCAGCCATGAGAAACACTCCACCAGAGTAGCGACCTGGCTGCACTGTTCCAACAGTTCGCTCGTAGTTTTCCATGTTTTTTTAATGTGTGCAAAGTGGACACATGAGAATATAATGTACAAAGGTAGTCTGCAATTGGTGCACGACCAACCGTCTAGCCTACCGAAAGAACCGGTCTCATGCACCCTGACGTGATACATTCCTCCATCGTTAATGTCAGCTATACGAATCATGCATGATGTGCATACGGTTAAAGAACCACCCGTTGTATAATAATTGTGGATCACACAGTGCTTAGTACGGGCATTCAATGTACGAATTTCTGGAGACGACACGAATTTTTCTATGCGATCCATTTCATATTCGCTCATATCACTAGTACATCCACTATCGTCGGACAGTACTTCTTCGTCGGACGACTCTTGGTTCATTATATTCTCAAAGTCTATTTCCACTTCATCTAACACTTCGTCTCTAATATTCGCGAACTGTTCCTCATCCACATTTCTAATATATTCTGCTACGTCGACTCTGTCCTCAATGTTACCGATATTCTCGAACTCTACATCGTCCATTATGTCCTCAAATTCTATTTCCAATGCTTCAAATAACTTGTCTGCATTTACATCATCCATGTTCTCAACGTCTGCATGATATCAGCCATACTTTTCACATTACACTTATTGCGATTCGGTAATTTTTAAAAACGTCAACTGAGATGCCGCGCGCTTATGATCCATTATATATTCTACTTGCGACTTCTTTGTCCCTTTGTCTACCCTCCCTATTGAGTTGCAGCATCGGCGATGTGTCACCGATCTCTTCTTACAAAAATATCGTTATCAGTTTCTCTCTTAACGCATCGCGATGTGTTACCTGATCTCACGGTTCTTCCTAGATAAATATCATTATCAACGTTTCTTACTTTGAAAGAAAGAACTGTGAGAATGCAGTATGATTTCATTATCATCATCTATCCCTCATTGAAGGCGCTTTATGTAGCAGCCGATACATCGATGATGTGCCACCGATCTTCTAGACAAACCACGTTATAGTGGACGCATTTTTGGAGTGTTGGGGCGGTGATCTCACAACGCATTTTTTTTGTTTTTTGGGATAGACGCGGGGTTCGCAGCGACAGTTCGAAACGCACTTAGGGTGGACGCGGGGTCCGCGGCGGCGGTGGTGGCACTGATGCCTGCGGCGGGGTGGCGGCGGTGGCGGCAGCGTCTGCGGTGATGGGTGGCGGCGGTCCCAATAATACGTGACACCATAACATAGCGATACGTATCATCATATCAGTAAACACTGATAGCGCCGGGACTTCCCGCGCCTCCCCCTCCCTTCCCCGCGCCTACCAGTACCCCCCGCGCCCCGCGCTCCCCTCAGAGGACCTGAGTTAGAACCCGCCTATTATTCCTACTGACACATATCGAGTCCAATTTCTTTGATGTAACGATAAAAATCAGAACTAGTCCAGTAAAACTATTGGCATTAGGATTAGTATTTAGCAAAATTGTGAGTTTTATTGATATAATTTTCACTGCGTAAATTGAAGTATATATTAGCCCATAAGTCAGTTAAATATTATTGAAGGCAAAGTTTTATACGATCATTTACACTTGGAAGCCTAGATTCATAAATATAATAACAGGGAGAACAAATAAACATTATGTCATTTTTAATATATATTGAATATTATATATTGATTATATATTGAATTATATATGAGATTAAGCATAAATATCAAAACATACATATGTATAACATACATATCAAAACACATGATTTATGTGGGAGAGAGAAAATAATTAAAAAAGATTTTCTCAATGATGTAAAGATACAAAATTGTGAGTTTTGGATGAGGAATCCCAATACAGAAAGAGATTGGTATCAGAGATGCTACACAGGAAACAGACACATGGCCTCAACCTGCAGACAGACTTGGAGGAGTTTCCCAAGGCCTACTTTCCAACTGTAGATTACTATAAATAGGACTATAAATATCGGAGCGTTGTTATTGCCAATTAATCAGTGTACATTTTTCGTTACATTAAGATTAAACTATTAAAGATTCAGTTTTGATGTTCGTCTGGACTATAATATCGTAGTTTTTTTTCCTTTTTTTCTCTTTTTCTTGGCGATTAACATTCTAAATGTATTAAAAATTATTCATTAATTTCAACATAATTGACACTGATTCGCTGAATGGTCAAAGACTAGTTTTTGATTAAACCTATAGAATTTAAATGTTTGCGATATGGTGAATTTTTGTTTTAGTGAGCTACCTTCTATTGTTTTAGAATAAATCGCTTTGCTTCTCCAAAAAATTTAATTTTTAATAATTTTAATACATTTGTTATTAGAATTCGTTTTTATATTATAATTTATTAAATGAAGGTGGCTAATTGAAATGAATTAGTTTCTAAGAAAAATTTTTTTTTTGTAATTACAACATCATATTTTTTCTGAGGATGGCACAAAAGTGAGCCGATACATGTAAGCAGATTAATTATTAATAAAGTTGTTTTGTTTACCATTTGGTTTGCACAAGAATTATCGTACTTAACTCCTATTACCCTGTACCCACCCTGTTGTATCAACCATTTTGTATCATTAAGGGGTCTTTAGGAATTAATTTATATTTAGTAATACATTAGCTGTGAAAATATATCCTTCTCAATTTTCGTTTTTTCAATTTATTGGATCTGTATTTGTTAGAAACAGTTAGATTGCTTAAATTGTGGATTAAGTTACTTATTAAGTTAATGAAAAGTGCTTTGCACGTTAAATTTATTAAATATTGTATTGTAAACAATATCCTACCATCTCACTTGTATCGTTTATATAATGTTGATTTGAAGCTTTTCAATTATGAATCGTCAATAAAATTCCATCATATTAGATGTCAGTTTGTTAACAATGTTCTGAAATTGGAATTAAATGATACCTATAAAGAAATAGACTTTATTCGGACACAGTTGTTCCGACTCATATACGATATATCCCGTTGCTTACCTATTAACATCTGTAATTCTTTTTTTAGTAGATAAGAAAGATCTTCCTATTTCCTTTATGTACGTGAAAAAAGTAAGGTTAATACTAAGTGTAACTGATTATTGTTAAAACAGAACAAGGAATTGTTAAAAAATCGTTTTAAAGATATCAAATCTATTTGTTATTATCAGAAAACGAAGACTGACGGAAATGTTGAACCTCGTAATAATAAGAAATTAAAAAATGATTATTCATTGTCTTTGCACCCTCAATTCTATTAACAAAATGAATTAATAAAATATATATTTAACCTCAGGCCTTTCTTTCATCGATCCCTTCTCATTCCTCTCACCAAGAAATGGGTGGTTCGTGTCATCCGTCTCTATACCTCAAAATATACAAAGTTTTCTACAGCTGGGAGAGAAGCCTTGTTGTCTGAAAATAAATTGCTGCTGATATTTGATTTCATTAAGCGTATTGAAAATAATAAATATAAATATAAATATAAATCTATCGATAAGCGGTTTCCAATCATTCCCTTCCCATATGAAACAATCTCGCGTCTCCCATATATCCTAATGAAATGGATAAACAATTATTAGATTTAGTTAAAGAAACTAGGATTTTTATTAAAAAAGTGAATAATAATATCATTTTTACTTGAGCTGATAAGGATGTCATCGTGGCTTTGATAAAATTTATATTTCAAAAGTGACTGACAAGGAAAGTTTTACAACTGTCCGAAACCGATTTGATTCTCCATATAAATATGTTGTAAAACACGAAAATCTAAGAGACACGTATTTTTTTATACATGCGCTAACTCATGTTTAAGGGATGAAACACCTCTTTGAAAAAAAAACTTTTTTCTTTCGAGCTGAATATCGTCGGAAATATAAAAGATAGAAAAAATTTTTTTAAACAAAAGTTGTACGACTTCAAGAGTACTTTAAAGTTAAAAAGAAAACAAATTTTTTTAATTTTTTTTTGTTTAACAAAATACCCCATCACCCATATTTTCTTAAATTTTCAATTTTTTTTACAAAATTAAAGATTATTTTTTTACAAATTCATCCATGTGCAATAAAGTTACATTATGACATATCATTTTCGAAAATTAATTATTAACATTTCTGTATATACGCTATTCATGCTCATATACGTAAATAATTGTCATTGGATAATAAGATATATGAAAAGATGTCTTAAGTAAAATTTGTAGTTTTTTACACCTGTGTGTATTTAGATTTTGTAAATATATATTTTTAAGATATATATATATATATATATATATATATATATATATATACACACATATTAACCCTGTTATTATTTCTTTTAATTTCTTCCATGAATAAAAATTAAAAACTATTTTATTCCAAATCCATTCTTCTATAATAAAATTATTGTAAGATTGATATTTTTAAAAAATAAATTTTTAAAAAATTGTTGCATTTTAAATTATATTGAATTGTTAGAAAATCTCACGTCTGAAAAATTCGTAATGTGTAAAAAACTATACAAATTTTACTTAAAACATCTTTTCATATACCTTATTGTTCAAATTGGAACATCTGAACTGGAAACATCTGAAGATCTATCTGTGGTTCGGGAAACAGTTAAAAAAAGAATTATATTGCAAATAATTTGTAAATTAAGTATATAAGATGAAAATAGGGTTAAAGTATACAAAGTAAACAAACATATATGTAAATAGGAAATTATTTATTAATAACATTTACAATTACATAGTTACATTTTCATAAGAAATTGTTTTAAAAATTCGTTTGTTTCTCTTTGAATCGAATTGTTTTCTTTTTGTTAATTGTTCCATCCTTTTATTTGTTCTTCCTCAACTGCAACCAATTTTTTTCTCACATTGTAAATCTCCTTTGAATCTCGCCTTTTTTGGCTACTTTTTTACAACGTCCGGAAATTGAATCTGACATTTCTGTTGAACTCGGCTTATCGTTTAAATATTTATTTTTTAAACGTGCAAACGTAGAATTACTATTATTGACATCGATATCTAATTCTATAAATGAACCAGCAGCAATCGGATTAGACAATGGCGAAGATCTTGCATTCGAATGTGGATACGGAGTAGAAGGAGTGCAGTTCATTGAGAGGCTACTTAGAGAAGGCGTGGATCAGCTGAAATTTATTGAAATGCTGCTTGGTCTTGACACAGTTATAAATGTCTAGTCTGTGACTTAACTGAACGAATTAGATATTGTCGAATTGAAATTTATGAAAAAAAAATTTCCGCTCAATAGCATGACGCAACATGTTGAGGGAGCGATGCGGAAGTACGCCATTCGGCAGATACTTCCATAGTGCTCTTTACTGCTGAACGCCCATTGATAATAAGTGATTAGATAATAACTGGGCGATAATTTATGATATAAGTTTATGTACATACATTCAAGATAAGTATAACAAATGGGCAATATAAAAATATTCACGTAGTAGTTTTATGTTCAGTCAGTGCAGTAGTTTTGTCATAATCATATCTGTGCAATTTATTAAATTATTTTTATATTATGATTCAAAGCCAAGTTTAATCTTTGGAAATTTTATGAATCCATTTAATGTTGTTAGACTTTTATTAACATCTATAAGTTCAATATATCTAACAGAAACTGAAGCAGAAATAGAATTAAAAGAAAATATACAAAAATTATTGCTAAATAGCATTTTTCATAATGGGTTGGAAGTAACAGAAGAAACCTATCTCGAATCTCTCTTATCAAGAACCTTATAAACTATATAATTCTGAAATAATTGAAGATGCATAGGGTGAAGATAATTTAAATTCTCATCATCAATGTTCAAATAATAACGCAGACTTTGATAGTTTTTATAAAAGATGAGCTGTTGAGTATTAACGGAATTGGAACATTAATGAAAAAAATAAAAACAAAAGGAATTGTCCGCTAAAATCAGTGCAAAATAAATTTAAAAGATTTTTATCTGAACGTCAATTAAAACTATGGGAAGAACAATTACATTCAGATGGAAATCGTATAGAAAAGTTATCTTACATCTTCAAATTTACACATAATATATTTACTGCAGCTGTTGAATTAGAATTCATAGTTCATGATATCTATAAAGGGCTTTACAAGCTGAAGAAGAAATAGGAAATTTAAATCCTATATTTAAAGCAGCTCACAGTTAAGTATCAACATTCACAAAGTCGAATTGATTCGAGAAAAATTACGAAATTTGTAACTAAAAGAACAATAGAAGATTCTGTTGAGTTGCAAAATACAGCTAATGATTTTCTGAAAACAGTGAAACCACTTATCGAATAGTTCGAATCTGTTTTTAATTCTGATCAAAATAGTTTCAATTGGAAATTCATTCTGGAAAGTCATTGGCTAATGAAGGAGTAAAGAAAGTAGAGTGTGTTGTGCAATCCATATTATCAACAACACACTCATACACCATACAATCAATAATATCGTGTAATGGAAATTTGCTGTCATCTTTATTTATTGTATTGAAAGAAACTAATGATATATTTGGACCAAGAGTACAAGAAATCTTATTTACATCAATAAATGTTATTATAAAAGTATCGAAATCTGGTAAAATGACTTCAAGTAATTAAATAAATGTCCTTTTACAATACATTTTCAGATACAATTCCATTATTAAAAAGTAAATATAAATTTGCATAAACGGAATAATATAATGAAATTATAAGTCTTATTTCAGTGATATATTTTATATTTTATTTAAGAATTTCATAACAGTCATAAAATAGTTATTAATTTAACATTTATATTTCTTACAGACCATTTTAAAATGTGTTAGAAAAAGCTTATTTTCCAAACATTGGTTTTAATAGCGTTCTTTTTATCGATTCTTGGACTAAACATTGTCCCAATATTATTTAATTTAACACCTGCAGAAAAACATATTACTACTATGATTATACCGAAAGGCACTACAGGAAAATACAACCTTTAAATGTTTACGAATTTAGAATTTGGAAAAATTTTGCTAAAAGATTTTTAGATTCTGTTTTATTATAAGAAAGTAATATAAATTTACATGAACGAAATAATATAATAAAATTATAATCTCTGATACATAATCAATTGTCATCCACGCGATATCACAACTTATTTAAATATTCGTGGTTTAAAAGTGATTATACAAACGAAACACCAGAAGAATTTGAAAATCCAATAGAATTTAGTTTTGACAAAAGTTCAATAACATGTGATATCCAGCTGTTGAATTAGAATTCGAAGGTTGCAGTAATATAGCTGTAGTAAAATGTTCATGGTGCAAAAAGTCATTATGTTTAAAACATTTTTTCATTGGGTATCATTATTGTAATGAGTATAATGAATAAACAAAAAATATAAATTTATTGTGTATAAATATTTAGAAATTATTTCATTATTAAATATAATATGTACGTTTTGAAATTATTACGTAAACGACAAATAAATAAGATATTAAAGCGTAAAACTGAAAATAACTTTAAGAGAATAATCTTAAGATATTATAAGGAAATAATATACAGAGATGAATAAAAAAATTTTATTTACTTTAAGGAAAAATAATAAAATTTATTATAACTCTTAATTATTTATAATTTGTAATGTTACAAATATCAATCATGTCAATTTCCTTATTCGTTATTTATGTATAATATTTTATCGTTCTGACGACAATTACTTACTTATGGATGTATAAGCATAGACCGCATATATACGGAAGCGTTAATAATTAATTCTCGAAAATGATATGTCGTAATGTACCTTTATTACACATAGTTGAATTTGTAAAAAAATAATCTTTATTTGTTAAAAAAAAATTGAAAATTTAACAAAATTACGGATGGTGGGAGTATTTTGTTAAACAAAGAAATAAAAAAAATTGTGTTCTTTTTAACTTTAAAGTACTCTTGAAGCCGTTTTGTTTAAAAAATTTTTTTCTATCTTTTATACTTTCGATGATATTCGGCTCGAAAGAAAAATATCGTTTTCTTCAAAGAGGAGTTTCATCTCTTAAGAGGATGCTGGAGTGTCCTGTTTTATCATTAAATTTTAAAAACGCCTTTTTCGTAACTGTGTTTATGGATTGAAAAATCCTCCTCCACAATTAAAAAAGTATCGACAACAACGCAAGTCGCCAGCTACATTTGAATACGAAAAACGAAAGAAAATTAAAGACTTACAGTTTTGTTATCGGCTTCTGTAGTCAACACATCACAATATGTGTTGCATATAAGAGTTTCAGATCTTGCACGTTCATGAAAAGTAGCTGGCGAATTGCGGAAAACCTAAACGAACAATCCTATGCTTTTAGAAACGCGGTAGGAGTTTTAGTATAAGAGAAAGGCGTGTACAAAAATTTCGTTTGTATATTACAAGTGAAATTGACGTGTAGCCATGAAACTGAGCAGTATTTTAGTTCCGCGATATTCCGACAGCGGCGCTGTCATGAAAAGTGCGTTGCTGAACCATAGAAATGATCTGAATTATCGACCTACTCAGGCCCATATCAATAAATGTGCCCTCGTCAAAGTTTTTTCTTTTGAGAGGAAAAATAATAAAATAAATATGATATTAGTTATTTCAATTTTGTTGAAATAATTTCTTCCTAAACAAGAAACATACCATATTATTTACATATGAATACAAATGAAGATAATTATTTTAATTACACTGTTCTGTCTTTTACATACATTTTATTTAGTAAATTATTGATGCATATATATAAAATAACATATATATATATATATATATGTGTGTGTGTGTGTGTGTATATGTATGTACATATATATGTATGTGTGTATATGTGTATATATTAGGTGTTGGAATTAATTCGTAGCGTTTTTTAATGAAAGAATGTTATTTATTTCACATGAGCATTAAAAAATACATTAATGAAAGTACTTCCCATCACTTGTAAAACGCTACGAATTAATTCCAACACCTAATATATATATATTATATATAATAGCATAAATACACACGCGTGTGCGTATGTATGCGTGTGCGCGCGCGCTCGCGTATGTGTGCGTGTACATATACTTGTATACAACACATGTTTAAATTTTATTTACTGAATTATTTACACATGCATATATGAAGGTTCGGAACGTGATGTGTTTCGGTTGAGCTTTCTTTCTGCTCGGAACGACAAGCGGCAATCTCGTAGCAGACGTAGCATATAAATGAAATTTTCGAATACACTTTGCTCTTATACTAAAGCTCGTAACTCGTTTCTGCAAGCATAGTATTGTTCTTTGAGGTTTTCTGTAAATCGCCAGCTACTTATGCAAGGTCTGAAATTATTATATACAGCACATTTTTGACTTGACTCGAATGTCGAGTCTTAATAAGAAGCGCCATTCCTCCTATCGGTCGCGCGCAAACGAAGTAGTATTGCTATTCAACTATAGAAATGGATTGAACCATTGTAAATAAACCAGCAATATATTATCAGCCGGAAACGCCATAATAATATATTTTTGTATATATAGAAATATATATCAGGATCGTTGTTTAGAGAAGGAATCGTGCGTCCTTACTGCATCGACGATGATGCCAGAATCGATAGAAATCACATTCTTGAATTGTAGAATGAATTATTGAAACAGAAGTACGACAGAGTGAGACAAAGAAAAAACAAAAAAGGATAGAAACTCCGATTGTAATCGGTGAGACTCCGCATGCTGAGCTGGGCTCGTCGAACGAAACAGCGAGTCTATCCTTCAGAGTCTCTCTCTCTCTCTCTCCCCCCTCCCTCTTCCTCCCCCCTCCTCTACTCTCTCTCTCCTCTCCTCTCTTCTCCTTTCATATTCTCTCCTCTCCTCTCCTCTCCTCTCCTCTCCTCTAATGACCGAAAATATTTTCTTGATGATCTCGGCCGCTTGGCGTGTATCATAAGGAGGAAAGAGACATTCTAGATAATACATAATTTTTATTAAATTATATTAACACTTTGCCCTACGATTTAAGTTTCGATGGCGCATGTCATAATTAACAGCCTGGAACGTGTTGTTTATGTTTGGCCCAATAGACGTACCACGGCTCTCATCAATGATATTTATGTTTGGCCCGATTTCTTTACCACGAGTCTCACACGATATTATAAGTGAAAGAGTTAATCATATACCTTTCTCATTAATATATAATAGCAAAAATGATTTCAAAACGTGATAGTTAACGAGATATAGTTTATGATTTTCCGTGTAATTTATGTACCACGTTCATAGAGGCGGTCTGCAAAAACTCAGTGTGGTCTCATTAGGTGCGAGATCAGAATGTTGAGGATCCTATGTTCAATCCTGCTTTTTCCTTTTTTTCTTAATTTTTTTTTTAAATAAATAACGTTATTAATGAACATATTACTCTAAATATATTTTTATAAAATTATAGAAATTATATGTATACTTCAGTGTGCTCAGAACTAGTTACACATTTCGAGCCAATTTCTGAAGTGCTGCCTATTTTTCCTTTACAACCGCTCAACAGTCGACGGCTGAACTACTGGATCGCGCGCGGACGTGCATCTCAGGAGCGTCACAGTATAAGAAACATGCTGCTATCATACCTTCCAACATGAAAATTATCATAAAAATATTTTCCTTCCTACATAATTATTATTTTCTTAATAATAGTGATTGAACATTAATAAGTATATACATTTTACTAAATATTATGTACTTTTAAAATATTTACTTTATTATTTTTATACATTACGTTATACATTTTGATACATTCAGTTTTCTTTCAAAGAGCTACTGACCACGCTTATGTGCCACAAAATGTAATATCTTTTAATATAGAATACTGATAATATCAATTTAAGACTAATAAGAGTCGATACAGAACGAGATGCGTAATTTTAAATTGGAATGACTCAACTTCAATAACTCCGTGATGTTTTCTTTATTCAACATGTGAATAAAGAAGGCATGTTGAATAAAGAAGACATCACAGAAGACTAAGGAAAGTAAAGGATTGATAATTTGCTAGAAGATACGGAGCATATTTCTTAGTGCAACGCTCCTGAGATACACAACCGCGCGCGATCCGATGCAGCTCAGCCATCGAGCATTGAGCGGCGGCGGCGGGGGGAAAGAAGGCGATGCTTCAAAAGTCGATCCAAAATTTAACATGTATTCCAATAACTATAGGAAGAATACCGAATCACTTTAATAGATAAATAAAAAATTATTTGTATGTTGCATATAAAGGCACATATAAAAGCTTTTTGATTTGTTAATTATAAAATTATATTGACATCATCCTTATAATTATATTAATCATCCTTATAATTATATTAATCGCACTTTTGCGATTTGATTGATTATCAGAATTTTCTTTCGGATGATAATTATAAAAAAAACATTTCACAGAAAATACTGATCGACGTAACATTATTACAGAAACATGATTTTTTTTGGATTTTTTCTAAAGATAAATTAAAACGTTTAGAAATACACATATAATTTCAATAATTAAATAAAAATATATTTAGCCTGTAATATATGTTTGTTAACAATGTCACTTATTTAAAAAAAAAAAAAATTATGAAAAAAGAAAAAAGGAATTGATCATGAGATCTCTAACATTCAGATCTCGCATCTTACGCGTGAGACCACGCCGAGGTCTTGCAATCATTTCTATGATATATAAGTCTCATGGAAAATCATAGAAATATCAATATCCCATAAATTATCGTGTTTTGAAATTATTTTTCTATTATACATAAATTGGAGGGATATAGGATTAGCATAATTTATTAAAACTTATATGTTATCTATAATGTTCCTTCTTTTCTTAATTATACACATTGAGCGGCCGAAATTTTCCAGAAAGCATTTTCGGTCGCTAGAAACAAGCGACCGTAGAGAGATGGGGGGGGGAGGTGAGGAGAGGAGAGGAGAGGAGAGGAGAGGAGTGGAGAGGAGAGGAGGACAGAGACAGACTCATTGTTTTGCTAGACGAGCTCAGTTCGGCGTGTCCGCGCGGAGACTCACCGATTACAATCGGAGCTTCTATCTTTTTGTTTTTTCTCTGTCTCGCTCTATCGAAATAACAGAAATTGAAAGAATTTTAAATCACGAACACGGTTGCCAGTTCTCCGTTTTTTTTTTGACAGACTTCGGTTTCTTGGACTAATATTCAATACTCCAGCAGATGTGAAAATCTCCAATTTTTGTCATCTGCTGGAGTATTAAATATTAGTCCAAGCAACCGAAGTCTGGCAAAAAAAAAACGGGGAGTTGGCAACCGTGTTTGTGAATTAAAATTCTTTCATTTTCTTTTTATTAAATTATATTAATCATATCTTTCTCATTAACTTAACAAAAATGCAAATGCAAAAATGATTTCAAAACATAAACATTGATGAGATATACAATAGTTTAAGACTTTCCGTATATGTACCGTATTCGTCGAGATGATCCGCAAGAACTCAGCGTGTTCTCGGGCGTTAGGTGCAAGATCAGAATATTGAAGATCTTATGTTCGATCCTGCTTTTTTGTTTTTTTCATAATTTTTTTTTAATAAATAACGTTATTAATAAACCTATTACTCCAAATATACTTTTTATAAAATTACAGAAATTATATACGTGTACTTCAATGTGCTCGAAATTAGTTGCGCATTTCGGATCGATTTCTGAAATGCTGCCTACTTTTCCTTCACAATCACTCGACGCTTGACGGCCGAACCGCTCACGCGTGGACGTGTATCTCAAGAGTGTCATAGTATAAGAAACATGCTGCGACCATACCTTCCAGCAAATTGTCATGAAAATATTTTCCTTCCTACATAATAACATTACAATCCGAAGCGCCACTATGGTCTAAATTAAGATGTTGAACTAATATATATATTATTCAAACGAATGAATTAATTTCAGAAATAATAATTACGTGTCGATATGGTTGTCGACATTAACGCAATTAATCTGAAATATAATAATCCTCCCAAAATTCCCCAAATTAATCTTAAAAAACTGTAATAAACTTATTGCGAAAAAATATTGCCTCGGCCGGGAGTCGAACCCGTCTTCCTACATAATATTGTATTTTCTTAATAATGGTGATTGAACATTGTGCGAGAGCGAATCAGAGCGAGAGCACTGACGTGAAATTTTTAAAGTGATGTGGCGTTTGTCTAACAATATTTCTCGCTGATTCAAATCCGGCTCGAAGGACCAGAAAATGTGCGAGAATGCACCGCGCGGAGAGATTCGAGTGAGAGAACGGTACACGGTTGATATGATACACGACAGTAAAGAGAACTTCGTTTCTTTGTAATTTAACAAAAGAATTTTCTTTAATATGATCAGTTACAGAGTCAGAAAATATAATTAATTAAATATTAGATTAACAGAATATCAAATGCGGTCATCTTTTCCAAATTGTAGTTGGAATCACGGTGATGGAAAATCTCGGCGATTTTCTCGGCACTTTTGAAAAGATTCGTTTTATAGCGGTTTTCACTAAGCGGTTAGCACGGCGGTTTTACGAAGCGATATAGTAGCGAGACTATGACTCTAAGAACTCTAAGAACTTTTAGAAGTAAGAACTCTAAGAAGTCTAAGAACTCTAAGCAGTGTAAACGGTCTAAGCGATGTAAACTATCTAAGCAATCTGCCTCGGAGGAACGGCGAGATCGAGGCATTTATTGCTTTCGGTCTGGGCTTTCTTCTTGGGAGAAATCCAATAAAATTTTGCCACAATCGTAATTATCACGTGGCATTGGTCGTACAAAATTGATTGGCGCTTTGGATTCTTTTCTAACGACGTTTAACGTAACAGTCATGCGCGACAGAAAATCCGTACGCGGGATTGGTGACAGCGCGTGACGTATTCGTCTGAGCGCGGCGCTCGCGTGCGCGAATTGAATTGTTCTAGAACTTTCGATTGTCCGTTGCCGGTGCCTGTTTGCGTGTACCAAATTGTTTTGAAAAGACTAGAGAACGACGAATCCCTGACTTTGACGAGGCTTAATGTCAGACTCGAGATGAAATCACGAGATCGCCTTGTGCGTGCGTTCAATAACAATTCCTGTCGGTCGATCGAAGGAGTTCTTACCCTTTTTTTTTTCGAATTACCGATCTCAAACAAACATCATATTAATAACTTAATGCATTTTACTAAATGTACTTTTAAAATATTGCTTTATTATTTTTATGATACATTCAGTTTCAAAGAGTTACTGATCACATTTTTATGCCACAGAATGTAATACAAAATTTTACTTTACCGCATCATACATCTGGGCATCTATTTGTATTTTTTTTTAGTGGAATAAACCTGGAGAATACATTTAAATGACGTATCAATAATAGAACTTCAAAGATAATAGAGAGTCTTTTTACAATAACGTGGATTTAGATACGGTGAACGCCTTTTCTTAATTAATCGCTAAGGAAAAGATAATGCGATCATGATATCGATTATGTATCTTTTTTCTTAGAGTGATAAATAACAATTTTTTGTATGTATGTGTATATATATATATATATATATACATATATATACATACATATATCATTTTGCGTGACGCTGTATGTGTAGAAAACAACGGCGTTATACGAGTCAATCAGCTGTAACCAGTATGACCCGCGTTCACAGTATCATTGCCGCACAACAGTACTGTCAATGTAGTGTAGTGTAGTAGTGTTCTACACACAACCATATATATATATATGTGTGTGTGTGCGTGTGTGTGTGTGTGTGTGTGTGTGTGTGTGTGTGTGTATATGTATATATATATATATATTTATACAGTGTTTTTGTCCACAAAATAGAAAAAATAGTAGCAGAATATTGTCTGCTCTCCTTTGATAAGAGAAGGTTATGGGTGCTTTATAACAAGCGACTCAGTACAATACAGTACAATATCTCATCCTTGTATTATCGAATAAGATTGTAATGATGCATCGTGTCGCACTGTGTCTCTTGTTGGAAGGCACTCTAGAAGGCCAAAATTGGTTATTGTGATGTGTGTTTTTTGTTGGCACCCTATAAAGCCAGAATGAGAAAGGTTAGCATCTTTATGTTATTCGTGAAAATATCACTTTTATATATCATACAAGTGATATGATTAAATTTATTGTTATAACAATAAATTGCGCTTTGCCTAATTATGATCCAATGTCAGAGGCATTCATCTATTTTTAATTTACTGTCAGAGGCGTTAATCGTGAGCTGGCTAGCTATAATAAAATGTCACAGCCATAAATCATATTTTGGCTAGTTATAGACAAATATCAGAGGCGTTCATCGTGGGCTGACTATTTTTAATTTACTGCCAGAGGCGTTAATCGTGAGCTGGCTAGCTATAACAAAATGTCACAGCCATAAATCATATTTTGGCTAGTTATAGACAAATGTCAGAGGTGTTCATCGTGGGCTGACTATTTTTAATTTACTGCCAGAGGCGTTAATCGTGAGCTGGCTAGCTATAACAAAATGTCACAGCCATAAATCAGATTTTGGCTAGTTATAGACAAATGTCAGAGGCGTTCATCGTGGGCTGACTATTTTTAATTTACTGCCAGAGGCGTTAATCGTGAACTGGCTAGCTATAACAAAATGTCACAGCCGTAAATCGTGCTTTGGCTAGTTATAGACAAATGTTAGAGGCGTTCATCGTGGGCTGACTATATTTAATTCACTGTCAGAGGCGTTAATCGTGAGCTGGCTAGCTATAACAAAATGCCACAGCCGTAAATCGTGCTTTGGCTAATTACAGATAAATGTCAGAGGCGTTTATCGTAGACTGACTATTTTTAATTTATTGGCAGAAGCATTTCGATTATTAAATTTGGTGAAATACAATTACGGAACCAATTTATAGAATTTTGCTTCTGCAATTAAAGAAATGCAAATAGATGCATTGTCATGATGGAATCAAAATGCTAATTGCTTGACATAACCGAAACAAAGAAACTAATGAAGAAAAAAACTGAATATCAGTAAATAGCTTCTTTGAAACCTTACAACTTTTGTCTGAAGCGTTTTTTCTAAAAACGTTATGTAATAGCCTTAGCACAAGGATGGTCGTAATTGAATCGTAGAACGTGAATCATAGGGCAACGCATCATATTTTGGCGTACTATGCATGCCGATACAAATTCACATTCCTTTACGATTAGTTATAGTCACTTTTATATTCAGCTCCTAAATCCGGTCTTTTTGGACACCCTATATAATATATATGTTATACATATATGTATATATATATATATATGTATATATATATATATATATATATATATATACAACATATAATACATTACACAGTCAATAGTCACATGCATAATTTTTGTACGATGCTGTACGTTTATGAAATGTAGGTAAGTATATCATATTCAAAGTGTTTTAGCAAATATATACACTTACAGGTCAATGTACATTGACTAACAGCAAGTTACAATAAGTATATTTTTACTAAATGAACACTCTGACTGTGACTTAAATATATTTTCGGATGCAACCATGTATTTGAAATACATGTATACACGTGTAATGTAATAGCACTTTTTCCTTTATTCCCAATGTCATTTTAACTTAGGATGTAACATATATTGTTAGTACGTAAATACGTTGCACATACATATGTAACTATTCCATCTCTTTTTATTATTTAATGGGCCTTTTACAATTATAAGCCATAAATCAGCCATAAATAAGAAGTCAAACGCTAAAAATTGGCTGTGATTGATCAATTTTTAGTTTCTAACTTCTAATTTGTAACTAATGTGTTATTGTAGAAGGCCCATAATAAAAAGAGATAGAAGTTACTCATACTTAGCTTTTCATGCAGATACAATATAGACACAGTCTATTAGTGAATATTAGAATTATATTTTATGTGCATTATGATGTGTACACACATTATAAAATATATTTCTAATTCATATTCACATACGTGTGTAATTACTTCATCTCTTTTTGTTACGTATAACAAATAGGTGTACTGATGTCCTCTTTTTTCTACGTTTAATAAAAAGAAATATATTTTTTATGATCAAATATAATGATATATACTTTTATATTTTCAATATCAGAATATACAACGAACATAAATCAAAGCTAACGATAGTCAAACGCAGATGATCAGACGTAACATCTTAAAAAAAAAAATCAAATTACGAATCCTCTGATAAATCCTCATTTTATGTGTGTGTGTGTATATATATATATATATATATATATATATATATATATATACACGCTCTGTATATATATATATATATATATATATATATATTTTATATATGTATACAATTTTAATATTGCACATTTAAACATAGAGAATGCATAAACAGCTTAGCATTGATAACTTCTACCTGCAACGTATGTATATTCACACATTATAGTACATATATGCAATATTGTACATATTGCCTATGTATGTATTATATTTAAGTACATCACTAATATTTTAACATGATTAACTTCTACATATTTTTATTAAACATAGCACAAAATGGTATAGCTATGTATATTGTATGTGTAATATATCTATATATAGCTAATACATATTACATCCTGACCTAAAATGACATTGTACGACAGGAAAAATGCTATTATATAGGCCCATGTGTCAATGTACACTGTCAATACTGAAAATCTATAGTTACGTATTTTCAATACTCGCAGTGAATATCGAAATACAGTTTTAGTATCACTTTTTCCTATGATCAATATCATTTAGGGTTTAGTCAAGATGTAACATATATTATTGTCAATATATGGAACGTGTTTCATATATATATATATACATATATATATATATATATATATATATATTAGGTGTTGGAATTAATTCGTAGCGTTTTACAAGTGATGGGAAGTACTTTCATTAATGTATTTTTTAATGCTCATGTGAAATAAATAACATTCTTTCATTAAAAACGCTACGAATTAATTCCAACACCTAATATAAATGAATACGACATTGCACATACATAATGTAACTCTTTTTACTCTGTCTAATAAAAAGAGATAGATATTTATAGTACTTATACATTACTAATATGTCGACTATATATCTAATATAGAAAATTGTATGTACATTATATTATGATAATTCTAACATTGTTGTAACATATAACAAAACATTATTAGTGAATATAAATTATAATTATATTTTATATGTATTATAATGTACATATACACAATAACGTATCCAAAATAAAATTTTAATATTGCATATATCATTAATTCACTAACATGTCTTCACTAATATATCAATAATAGTGTTTGAGATCAGTAATTCGAAAAAAAAAGGTAAGAATTCCTTCGGTCGACCGACAGTAATTGTTATTGAACGCACGCACAAGGCGAGCTCGTGATTTCATCTCAAGCCTGACATTAAGCCTCGTCAAAGTCAGGGATTCATTGTTCTTTAGTCTTTTCAAAACAATTCGGTACACGCAAACAGGCACCGGCAACGGAACATCGAAAGTTCTAGAACAATTCGATTCGCGCACGCTAGCGCCGCGCTTCGACGAATACGTCACGCGCTGTCATCAATCCCGCGTACGGATTTTCTGTCGCGCATGACTGTTACGTTGAACGTCGCTAGAAAAGAATCAAGAGCGCCAATCAATTTTGTACAACCAATGCCACGTGATAATTACGATTGTGGCTAAATTTAATTGGATTTCTCCCAAGAAGAAAGCCCGGACCGGAAGCAATAAATGCTTCGATCTCGCCGGTCCTCAGGGCAGATTGGGCAGATTGCTTAAATAGTTTACACCGCTTATACCGTTTACACCGCTTAGAGTTCTTACTTCTAAAAGTTCTTCGAGTTCTTAGAATCACAGTCTCGCTACTATACCGCTTCGTAAAATCGCCGTGCTAACCGCTTAGTGGAATCGCGATAAAACGAATCTTTCCGAGAAAATCGCCGAGATTTCCCATCACCACAATTCCGAATACAATTTTGGAAAAGGTGACTGCATTTGATATTTTGTTAATCTAATATTTAATTAATTATATTTTTTGACTCTGTAACTGATTATATTAAAGAAAATTCTTTTGTTAAATTAAATGAAACGGAGTTCTCTTCACTGTCGTGCATCACATCACCTTGTGCCGTTCTCTCACTCGAATCTTTCCGCGCGGTGCATTCTCGCACAAATAGTATAATATTTTTTGTGTTATTGTGTATATACACATATATTATAATACACATAAAATGTAATTCGTATTCATGAATGTCGTTTTATATACAACGTTAGAATTACATTTTATATATCATTGTACACATTATAATATAAAATTTAATATTACCGTAACAAAGAGGGGGGGATGTGGTGGGAAATGGACATAGAGAATATCTGCATGATATATATATTATATATATCCATATATATATATATATCTATATATATATTATATGTCTATATATATATATATTTATGATATTCATTTATTATAATATATTCTCGTACCTAAAATGGCAATGGATTAAGAAAAAGTGTATTACGGGCTGGTATCGATATATTTATTAATTAAAAATCTATTTTCTGTATATTACAAGATTTTAGTACTGGTGATATATATTAGAACCGGCCTACATGCATTGTATAAATACAACGAAATAGTGTATACTTCACTCTACATTTCAAGGTCCGATTCTACAAATATCATTACTTCAATTATGTTTTATATTTTTTTTCATTCTAAATTGGAAAATTTTCCAAATAATCTACAGTTTGTGGAACCTACCCTAATACCGTCCCACCCCCCCCCTGTTAAGATGGTAATGTAGGAAACGGAATAAAAATATCGATAATTAATCGATCGAATTTCCTGCATGATCATATTAACTTCAGAGGGCGTAAGCAGCTTATACATTGGAAATGAAAACCTGTAATATCGACCTTGATCAACTTCGGCCTTCGCTCCAGCATCGCCTTAAAGATAGCATAAAGAAAATCGCGTAATTTCTGGAAAGAGTGGCACGCTCGCTCGTGCCTGGCGCCCAACTATTGTCTTGTGATTATGTGCCGCCCTTGAGAGCGGTCGCAGGAAGACGCATTTCGGTCACGTTTCGTTTAACGCTACCGGTCATCCGATCGCCTACGACAACCTTAGCTGTGAATGTGCGACGAAGTTGCGCCACGCTCGTGAGTGCGGTTGCAATATATACACATACACGCACACCTCCATAACTTATTTCTTACTCAACCACATTACACAAAAATCGATTGTAATTACATATACGAGGGGTATCCAGAAAATAAGTTCCGTTTTTTTTTTACAAATAAAGTTTTTATTGAAAAAATCTAAAATTTACATGGATAATACTTGACAACTTCTAGTCTTTTTCTACATAATTCCCGTCAATCTCAATACATTTTGTATATCTGGAAACAAGCTTCGAAATCCCTTCTGCATAGAAACTTCCCGCCAGTTCTTTAGTCCAGTTAGTTACAGCTGTCTGAACTTCCTCGTCGCTTTGGAAGCGTTTTCCGGCCAAGGACTCCTTCAGTTTCGTAAAAAGATGGTAGTCCGATGGTGCTAGATCCGGGCTATACGGTGGGTGGGTCAAAACATCCCAGGGGCGCAAACCTTGCGAAATTCGAGTTTTTCTGAAACGATCTCATGGATAAGACTTCGGGATATCTCTGGAAAAAGGTTGTGGAGTTCATCTAAAGTTAAACGACGATCATTGCGAATCGCATTTTCAATTTTTGTCGTCAACTCATCCGTGATAAGGGAGGGTCTGCCTCTCCCACTTTCGTCTTCAAGCGAATGTCTTCCTGCCTTAAATTCTCGGACCCATCTCCGCACCATAGATTCACTCATCACACTTTCTCCATATACAGAAACAAGCTGTTTGTGAATATCAACCGATTTAAAATCTTGAGCAAAAAGAAACTGAATGATGCCGCGCAAAACAACTCGAGAAGGAATCGGAATGGAGGTGGCGGGACGCGAAGTGGAGGACTCCATTTTGATAACCTCTCCTGACCGTGTTTCACGAGCTACTGACGCCGAACACCGCTCATTCTATTCGGTAGCTTCCCCTCTTCAATGCTGTGTTGCCATCTCGCTCATACATCGACCTTACTAAACGTATAATACAAACGGAACTTATTTTCTGGATACCCCTCGTACAAGGATAAAATTTCTTATTTTTATGTAAAAAAAATATATGTATAAATATCTTATGTATATCTCTAATTTTCTTTCTTTTATTAATAAGTGTAAATCAGTTATATTTTCCTAGCTGCCATTTTCCAAGCTGCCATTTAATGGAACACCTCTCGCATTGCTTCCCTTTTAATGCCTGAAATCGCACGAGGTCCAGTCTCGGATCAAAAGGATTAAGTTCCTTGACTCAAAAAGTAGAAACGACGTCCCTCGGAACAGATGTCATAGCGTCCCTTTGGGACGTTAACCTATATTCTGGGACCGAAAAAGTGCGTGCGATTCACAGGTATTCGCCTCTGTGCGTATATCTGTGAGTCTTGCCGTCCTTCTATACCCTCTTCATTCTCTCTCATTGTCTCCTTCATTTCTAAGGGTTTGGACACAATCTCTGTGTCTGCAATTAATCATTCCTTCTTCGCGGCATCGTATTACGTGCGCGTCTTCACGCACAATTCCATCGCGCGACCATATTATCGCGCTCTCTAAAATAATAATATTGTATAATTCAGCAGAATAAAAAATATTTCTGTAAGAATAATCACATGTAAAAAACGCTAAAGAAAAGATTACATAACAAGAAGATATTAAGCATACATGGTATGTATAGTGTGTGCGGTGAGGAGAGATGGGGATTGTGCCCGTAGGCGGCGGTAAAGACCGGTGGCGGCGAGGACCGGCAATTGACCCCGCACCACGTCTTCACCGCGACGCGGACACTACATAAGTTTCCGCTACATAATTTCCCGCTACATAATTTCCCGCACCCGGGACATCCTCATCCTCCGCACCGCCATCTCCGCGATATCATCACATCATTTTCCTCTTCCTTCCCTTCCCTTGTGACATCACCTCGCCTAATGACGTCATTTCCTGTGACGTCATTCCTTCCCCCTCCCTCTGTGATGTCACCCCCTCCCCTCCCCGCGGACCCTGCCGCGCCGCGGGTACCCTCCCCCCGCTCCTCACTCCCTTTGGGGCTTCTGAATTAGAACCCGCCCACTCTTACTACTCACTTTCACAGTTTATCTCTCGCGCATCGCGTCGTTTATCAAGTCACTGATATTCGAATCTTTCATGATGTCAGTAGGATAAGAGATATAGAGATTCTAATCCACGAATACAGCAATCAGCAGATATTCTAGTGTGATGTGGGGAGGGCAAAGTCAGATGCTGGGTTTGAAGGAGGAGGAAGCGCGTCATCGGGGTGCGTGTTAGAAGGAAAGAAGGGATTTGTTCTCCCCCCCCCCTCTCTCTCTCTCTCTCGCTCGTTGCGTTCTCTCTTTAAACTATTGTCCTTATTCTCTCCCACCCATTGTAGGATGCAGTTCTCTCTTCCACTCTGTTGTAGGTTGCAGTCCTATATTTATTTTTGCGCTCTCTCTTCTTCCCGTTATGCTCTCTCTTCTTCCCGTTGCGCTCTCTTTTCTTTTCTTCTTTCTCACGATTTTATTAAATAGATCTGGTCTATTTTATATTTCTTTTAATGATATGACTTTAATGATATAAGTTATTAACTAATTTTAATAATATTTTAATAATAGAGACGAGCAACCGAGCGCACTATCTATACATATAATCTTTTCTCTCTCTTTCTCCCGTTGCATTCTTTATCCAACTCTCACGTTTTGTCTCTTTTCTTACACGCAGAGATTTAAGATTTTTATTCTACCGAATTAATGAATGCAAGTCGAACATTCAATGAGAGCGCGATGACACCGTTAGACGTCATGATAATGCGTAACATGAAATCGCCAAGGAATGAGTAAAGGATGAACGAAGGGAAAGATAATAGGAAGATAGTCGAATAATTCCATACCCCGGATGTACAGTTCAAATATACATATATTTTAGCACAATTTTTTACAAAATAGAATGAAAAATATTTATTAATTTATTTCTATATGAATATATTTATTATATATATGATATAATTATAAATTTATGTTTCTTCCACGAGAGATTCCAGGTCTCTATACACCATCATCGCCATCTTCCTTTTCGCTCAATGTACGGCTCATTGCTATAGCATCGTTCATCAGATTCTTCAAATATCTCTCACGTTCTTTTACTCTATCGATTGTTTGCATAATAGTAGCATCTGCACAATCCCTGAACCATACAATAGCAAGACTTAAATACAATAACATAAAATTAAAATAGATCTCATGTGCACATGGAGCATTTATCGCATGCAAAATAATAAGGACTATCTCAGAGCATGCGAATGAGTGCACGAAACTTCATATACATTGATACCTACACCCTGACTATATATATATATCGAGCCTAACGCGAACTCACAATGCTCCAATGTCTATGATCATTAACATATGTACTTACATTGTTCTTAACAATTAATGTTCCTAAGCAAACATTAATCTCCGCGAACATTAATCTGCAGAGAATCAGATGTGTTCCGGGTGATGTTAATAAATGTCTGATCTATTCGTTGCACAATAGCTGATAATGCTCCGGTTCTATTAATAAGAATCGAAATTTTCTCATGTAATATACCCACAGCATCCAAGAGATTATGTATGTTCTCCATCGTACACAAGACTAATCAATAGCCTAACCAATTGATAGAGTTTGATTTTAAGAGACTATAAATGATTTGACTGAAATCTTCGAGTCTACTGAGAGAATGGAAAAAAAATTATTGCTGTCTAGAATTTAGAGGATGTAGAGTAGAGATATATGCTTGTAACAAAAAAGTCTAGACTATCACGATAAGTATATTGTTTTCATATCTGTTTATCTATCATTTTTTCATTATCAAAAAAGGTTAACGAAGAATGCATTTCTTTTTCTTTTGAGAAATTCCAAGTGACCTGAAAGAAATGAGTCATCTATGAAAATGTGTCACTCCCATTAATATTATTGAATACATATCAAACACTTTATTGAATTAAGTATATCGTAATAATACTAAATAGCTATCATTATTGATAGATTCTTAATTACAGAGAAAGGGGAAAGAAATTAAAATGCATTTAAAAAATCTCATACTTTATTTTTTAAACTTGATGTATTTTTTTTCTGGCGTTTCCACCAGTTGTATATTTTAAATGCATTCTATAACGCACAATTCTTAACATGTTTTTCACATCGTACAGTATGGTAACATCTAGATTATGTATAGAATCTATATCTTCAGCGTAATCAGCATCCACAGTCTCAATTATCGAGTCGTCGCAATCGAGTATAGTACCAGCCAGCCATTCGCGGTTTTCACGTCCTTTAATGTATATAAGAGCCTTATTATCGTCATTCTCTTTCGCACCAATTACAGTCATTGTAATCAGGCGTTTCACCATGCTATACGGAATCATTCTGTCTTCTCAGTGCAATCCAATGACAAGCACTCAGCCAGGAAGCGCAGTCCTTTTCGAATTGTCAAGAATTTCCATGGCATAGGACATATAAAAATGTTATCAGAGAATAGCTTCGTTTCTCAATACTTCCTTCACAATAAATTTCCTTCCAACGATAATCCTTGTACAAACAATCAAATTAGGCATGCATTAAAAAAGAGTTTTCCTTATATCAATGTATTTAATGATATTTCAAAGAGATTTTTAATCAATTCCAGAGATGACACTTATCCCTTTGTTATTGAATATTATCACGCTTATTGATAAGTAAACAAAAAATGAATACTTACTTACAGTATTGTTACATTAAAGATTCTTTAAATTAATGCTTTATAAATACGTAAGCTCTGATGTAATTTTTTATTATTGAATGCAAAAACGGTTATATCATGACATCTCTCAACGCTCTGAGTCTCTTTCACTTAATCCGAAGAATTTGTTGTCTATATTTTAATATTATATTAGGTGTTGGAATTAATTCGTAGCGTTTTTTAATGAAAGAATGTTATTTATTTCACATGAGCATTAAAAAATACATTAATGAAAGTACTTCCCATCACTTGTAAAACGCTACGAATTAATTCCAACACCTAATACATTATATTTAATATTATACATTAATAAATTTTACATTAAATATATTACAGATATAATGCATCTTCAAATCGCAATAAAAAAAATGTAATTCTAAATGTATGAGTAAGTATAAAATGTTAAAACGAATAATATAATATCTTTCAAAGTTTCCGTGCAAACGTTCGCTACCGAAATCTAAGTTATCTTGAAAAATTCATTACTCGTATAACTTTAATGTTAAAAACTTTAACGTTATGAATTCTTTTAAAGGTATAAGAGACATTGTTGGTCAATCTAAACTGTTAAAAGATAAATACATTATTTCTTCGAACGCTCTTGCACGGCAGAAATTACGATGTACATGAAATACTTATCATGCATAATATGCTACGCTTTTTATAATAATACGATAGAAAAAACATGTACTCTCCTCCGATTTTATAATAGATTACGATGAACCGCCTACGATAATAAATTATAGTAGATATACTGGGCGGGTTCTGAACCATGGGAGAGGGGGAGAGTGCGGGGCGCGGGACGCGGGGGGGGGGAGGGGGAGGCGCGGGAAGTCCCGGCGCTATCGGTGTTTATCAATATGATGATACATGCCGCCATGTTGTGTCTACTGCTAAACAAAGTGCCATCAATGAGGGGTAGAAATGATGAAATCATAGTGCATTTTCATAGTTCTTTCTTTCAAGGTCAAAAGCGTCGATAATGATATTTATGTGGGAAGAACCGCGAGATCGGTGACACGTCGCGACGCGTTAAGAGAGAGATGCTGATAACGCTATTTTTTCTAAGAAGAAATCGATGACACATCGTCGATGCTGCGACCTAATAGGGATAGTAGGCAAAGGGACAAAGAAGTCGCAAATGGAATATACCTATAATGAGTCATACTCGCGCGTCACCTCAATTGGCGCCTTTAAAGATTATCGAATCGATCGCAATAAGTGTAAAGCGAAAAGTATTACTGACTATCGTGCGGACGTTGAGGACATGGATGGTATAAATGCAGACAAGTTATTTGAAGCAATGAAAATAGAATTTGAGGACAATTAATGGACGATGTAGAGTTCGAGAATATCGGAAACATTGAGGACATGGACGATGTCGAATTCGCGAATATCGGAAATATTGAAGACATGGACGATGTCGAATTCGAAAATATCGGAAACGCGAATATTAGAGACGAAGTGTTCGAAGTATTTGATGAAATGGAAGTAGACTTTGAGAGAATATAATAGACCAAGAGTCGTCCAACAAAGAAATGCTATCCGACAATAGTGGATGTGCTAGTGATATGAGTGAGCATGAAATGGATTGCATAGAAAAATTCGTGTCGTCTCCAAAAATTCGTATGTTGAACGCTCGTACTAAGCACTGTGTGATCCACAATTATTATACAACGGGTGCTTTAACTGTATGCACATCATGCATGATTCGTATAGTTGACATTAATGATGGAGGAATGTATCACGTCAGAAAGCATGAGACCGATTCTTTCGCTAGATGGCAGATTATGCACAAATTGCAGAGTGGTTTTGTACATTATATTCTTGTGCAGCATGTGCCCACTCTGCACATCTTAAAAAAATGAATGCGAAAAACATACCTGAAGACTGTGATTCGTGGAGGAGAGACAAAGATGCGTAAATATTGCCGATGCAATTCATACGCGATTGAGAAATAGGTACACGTGGTGCGAAACAGGGAATCATTATCAATGACAATAACAATGATGAAAAAGAATATTGGTTCGGATAATTAGGAAACGAAACAGTGCATATTGATTTCGAGAGAGATTTTGGTACAAAGCTTTTGGTTTAATAAAAGAACAGTGTTATCACTCAATGAAAAGTGAAGAAAAGATTCAATATAGTTGCAGGCATATTAAGATTCCCGGATGGTGAGAAGTGCATTGAAGTGATGATAACGGACAAGTTAGTGATGCCATACTATGATCGCGAGGAGAATCCTGCTAAAAAAGTGTTTCGTGACTTGTGTGACAAGTATGCGTAATCAATTATGCTATCCCAGTAAAGAGTGCACTTTAGTAGATGAACATAATATCAAGGTGATAAAACATTATGACATTCTAGATGTAAAGCGGTGCTGCAACATATGTAAACGAGTCACGTGCAAGTGCTCCGTGTAAGAGTGATCTAAAGACTGTGAAAAAGACATGGAAAACCACGAGCGAGTGGAACTGCTGGAACAGTGCGGTCAGATCGCAACTCTGGTAGAGTGTTTCGCGTGGCTGCAACAATGTGATGAGTGCATCGAGGAGCTCGAAGAATTTTATCGTCAAGCATCCGCGCCTCGCCATTGGACACAGACAATCCGGGTGGCGAGGATCGCGCGACTCGCGGGTGCAAAGTCACAATTGGAGCGTTGATAACGAGTACGCGAGTGGCAATGAACGGTCTGGCAAAAACCGAGGCCGTATTCGAGAATCGTATATTGACAGGTGCGGTGATAAACTCTAATTACTTCGAGCCGCGGCGGTTTTTAGAAGACGCTGGCAATGTAATTCTAGAGTACGAGACGCTGTAGAAAGACACGATAATGTAAAAGTGAACCGCGTTCAACAGCGAATTCACGACGAAGGATAACCGTGCTAATAAGAGCATAATTACAAAGAATAGCGAGATATATCGATGCACCGATATGCCCGAGTGGTACGAGCGACACATCGTCGAATCTATCCTAGCATCGCTCGAAGTGTTCCAGGAACGTGACAGCGAATGGGTATTGCGAATCCTCAACTTGGACTGTTAACGTGACGAATAAACTAAATGCCCTGCGCGCAGGATGTTACTTCGAAATGCCGCGAGAAGTTATACTTAAGAAAGATGTGATCAAAGTGCATTCAATGAACAATACATGCTTCGCGTGATTGGTGGTAGCCGCTCTATACCCAGCTAAAAGTCATGTCAATAGAAAATCGTCGTATCCGCATTACACGACAGTGTTATGCTGAATCTCGCGGATATCGAATTTCCGATAACGTTCAAAGACATTCCGAAATTCGAAAATCTCAACAACATATTGATCAATGTGTACAGCATTGAAGATAAGCAGGTCCTTCCTCTACAGCTTACACGCGACAAAAAGGAGAAACGTATCAATCTCCTGTACCTACAAGATTCACACAACGACATTAAACACTTTGCGTGGATCAAGAACCTGTCGTGTCTCATGAGCTCATAAATTATTGGGAAAAAGAACAAGAAGTTTTTTTGCGACCGGTAAGTATGATAAGAAAAGCCAATAAAAATAAATAGCACCAAAAAAAATGATTTCTCTATTTACAGGTGTCTCCATTACTTCAGTTCGTGCGAAAAATTGCAGTCGCACGAAGTAGACTGTCAGAAGATCAACTGCGCCATTCGACTACCGAGCAAGAATGACAGGTGGTTCGAATTCGGCAAATAACAACCGGGAACGAGTGCTGTTCATCGTCTACGCTGACCTGGAGTGCATCTTATGGAGATGGAATTCAACAGGGAAGACGTATCAACAGCATGAAGCGTTTAGCATAGGCTACTATGTACGATGCGCGTACGACGACACATTATCGTCGTATCACTTCCGTCGCGATGAAGACTGTATGCATAGTTCGCGCGACAACTCAACGATTTGGCGCTTCGCGTGAAAAATATCGTATCCATCAACGTGCTCATGGAAACGTTTAAACAGCAATGGGAGGCATATCGTAACGCGACATTGTCACATCTGTGAGAAACTGTTCGCGCCGGACGATACACGGGTCCGCGATCATTGTCATCTCACCGGTAGATCCAACGCATTCGAGAGAGAATTATAACTTAAATTATAAAAATTCGTTTTACTTTCCGGTATTTCACAATTTATCGGGCTACGACGCGCATTTTATAATTAAGGAAATTGCTACCGCGTACAATGGATATGTAAATGTACTATCGATAACGAAAGAAAAATATATTTTATTCACTAAACATGTCGATGACACCAAAAACAAAAATGAAAAAAATTTTCAGAAAAATTGTGGTTCATTAATTCTTTCAAATTTTTAAATGCAAGTCTCAGTAAATTGGCGTCGTACCTCGACAAAGATAAATAAAAAATTGTATGTTCCGAATTTTGCAAGTTTAGCGCGGAGGATTTCTTCTCACATGAAAAGGTATTTTTCTGTATGAATACATTGACTGCGTCGAAAAATTGCAGGACACGCGCTTATCACCGCGCGAATTATTTTTCAGTTCATTTTTAGGCGATACCGTATCCGAGAACGATTACGCTCACACCGTGAATGTATGGCAGCGATTCTCCATCCGAACGCTCGGCGAGTACAGTGATCGTACTTGAAAACTGATATCTTGTTATTAGCCGACATTTCCGCAATAATTGCATCGCGAGTTACTGTCGATCCCACGCATTATTATACATTGTCAGGTTTCACATAGGACGCCATGCTGAAACATATGCGTGTAAGATTCGAGTTGCTCACCGACATTGATATAATTATATTCGGCGAGCGCGGTCGCACGGCGGCCTCAGTCAATGCTCCAGCAGATACGCGCAGGTTAATAACAAGTACATGTGTTCGTTTGACCCATCGAAACCATCGTCATACTACTTGGTGTACTACGTGAATAATCTGTACGGATGGGCGATGTATCAACCTTTGCCATACGCCAAATTTCGATGGATCGAAGACGCTGCTTTGACGTGAACGTGATCACTTCGGATTCACCCACCGGTTATATTCTCGAGATCGATCTCGAGTATCCGCAGCATCTACACGACCGATACATTGACCTACCTTTCTGCCCACGTGCGATAAACCGCCCGACAAACGCGAAGATAAACTTCTAGCGACGTTGTACGATAAGTAGCGTTACGTCATCCACTACCTGCAGCAATGTATTCGTCTAACATAGAACGCGCGCGAAAAACGATTTCGAAAAAAATTTGTATACACTAATGAGCAACGCAGTATTCGGTAAGATCATGAAGAATGTGCGCAATCACGTCGATGTAAAATTAATAACAAAATGGAACGGACGGTACGGAGGCAATAATCACGAAACCGAATTTTCATAGCAGCAGCGTCTTTGCGAAAAATTTGATCACCGTCGAAATGCGTAAATTCGAGATGAAGTTCAACAAGCCGATTTACGTGGGTATGTGCATACTTGATCTATCGAAAGTCTGCTTGTACGAATTTCACCACGAGTACATGTCACCGATGTATCGCGATAAATGCAAGATCATGTACACCGATACGGACAGTCTCATTTACCATATAGAATGTGACAATGTTTACGAGAACATGAAACACGATATCGCTAGATTCGACACGAGCGATTATCCGGCAGACAATGTGTATGGTATGCTTCTCGCGAACAAAAAAGTACTTGGCCTGATGAAGGACGAGAACAATGATGCGATAATGACCGAATTCGTTGGACTCAGAGCGAAGATGTGAGGGTGGACGGTAAGAAGGACACTAAAAATGCGAAGGGCGTAAAGAATAAGATCGTAGCGCGAATGATAACATTCGACGATTACATGCGGTGTTTGAACAAAGAGATCGATTGACTCACCATCAATCGTGTATACAATCTAAATTACACGAAGTGTACACGATATCCGAAAATCGCTCTCAGTCCATACGACGACAAATGATACGTACCGGATTCGACGGAGACGTTACCGTGGAGGCATTGGTAGATACTTTTGTAATATATGTATTATATGTATTATTTGTTTAATATGTATTATATTATATGTACAAGTATTATATATGAATTATATATAGTATATCAAATACTATAAGTAACCGTAAGATTCCTTCTGATAACAACTTAATTCATAAATTATAAATTAATAAATTAATATATGTAGTATATGTTGCTATTATGTATTACTGTTATAATTTATTTTTAATTTACTTTTTTTTACATTTATACAAATATTATTAGTATGTTTTTATGTAATAGCATTTATTACAATTATTACTTTTATATAATCATACATATATAATACATGTCGTATGTTTTTAACATTTATATATAATACGTATCATATACTACTAGTATTTTAATTTACACTTTATGTATCCCATGTTTTTATCATTTATGTGTATTACTATTATGTATTACTACCTATATACATTATGTATTCTGTTCGATACACAAGTTGTTACAAATAATTATGTATTTTGTATACTCCAAAACGAAGATGATGAATGGGGAGTAATAAAAAAAATATATGTTTATATACTTATATTGATATATTTTTTATAAGTAGAAAAAATACACGAATCAAAATTTTATCAAATGACATTGTTTTTGTGTATATTATGAATTGTGCGATCTCTCAAATCCCAATCACTTGACGTACACTTTGTGTCTCCCTTCCTGCACAGTACTTTCTCCACGAGATACACGTCTGGATGAGTAGCGCGATGCAACTCGTGCTCGTAAAACGCACCAATGACGAATTTTCCGCGATAGTTCTCGAGTAAGTAGGTTATGGGATTGGTATGCTGCACCTTAACGATTTTAAACATCTCGGTGATCCAATTTGTGTAACCCTTCTCAAAAATCGTCTTGTACTTGCTCACGTGTACCGAATCGCCCATTTTGAATTTTGCCGGACCAGCAATTTTTATCGCGCTGTACACTGTGCCCAAGAGTTTTTCGGCGATCGCAGGAATTACGTCGGCGGATCGCATGCCGATAGTGCGATGCTTTCGCGCGTTGTAATCTGATACAAGACGCAGCAGCTCGTCGATCCACTTGTAATTGCCGTTGAGTGTAAACGTCTTACACATGTCGTTTTTGAGCGTGCGATTGGACGTGCTGACACTTTCAATGTAGAATACGTAGAATAGTAATTAATATCGTGTTTTTTCAAGATTTTTTGCACATCGGCATTGTAAAACTTCCATATCCGTTTGAAAATTTTTCGAACATCTTCCACTCGCTCGAATTATCTCATCGATAGCATTAGCCGTCTTGCTTCCACCCTTGCTCTTGAGCGGTACGGTACTTGCTCAACACATCGATGACGATAAATATGTAGTTGTGCCTCTGTTGAAGCTCGAGTACGGGCGCATCTCGACGATATCAGCCTGCCACAGATCGTCGTATCCTCAAACTATGACGCGTCTTCGCGGAAAATTTCTTCTCGTCAGAGCGTGCAATTCCTCAACGAATCGACGTCTCGGAGCTAATTTTTCTCTTTTTGCTGGATCTCTTTTTCATGATACGATGTATAATACAAAGGGCAAAAATATTTTTTCTCGCTGACGCCACTCGACTGACTCGTTTCGTCTATACGCGATTTAATTTATAATAAGACCGGCTTTGCGAAGTTCTTCGATAATCGACAGCATCTCGTTGTCGTGAGCGTTGTTGCCCGTCTGCGAAGCATCGAGCAATCGTAGACGATCCATCAGCTCGTTGGGATCGTCCCAGTGCATGTAATCAATCGCGTTATCGTTCAATGTCATTGCGTGAGGTAATCCTTTTCCAGATTTCTTCTTCTATTTCTTGGGTGTGGTCGACATCAACGGCGCGATTACGTATTTGTACTTGTATCCCCTATTACTCAATAATCGGCCCTGCGAATGATGCTTGTGTTTATGCACGTTCATCGCCAGCAGCATGCTCTTGTACTTGTTCGTCTTTCCGTAGAGGAGATCGTCAGGAATTCTCTTGAAAATTAACTCGTAAAGACCAGGTGTACCGGCGTATCGTACACCATCAATAATTATGTTGTCCGCATCATCCATGTGGAAATGTTTATTGTCAAACATCAATTCATCCTTGTGTAGATAAACACATAATCTATGTGTCTAGCCGCTCTTCTGTTTATCTCGCATTCTCCTCAGGACAGCCTCGACATACTTTTGATCTAGTGGGCCCAAACCATCTTACAACGGCTCTCGACCTTCCAACGTTTGCAATTGATTTTGAACCTTCGTGCTAGCGAGTCGTCCATCCTTTCGAAAACGTTCTCCAACGGCAATTCTATCGTCGGTATGATCATCGTGCGCGGAGTGGAGGTTATCGACTGCACACGATCGTGCGATCGATCGGATTTACGCAGGGTCGCGGAACGCTCGAATATCTCGCTCGCTTTCTCTCCCTTTCCCTCTCCCTCCTCCTCTTCTTCTCCTCCTTCTCCTCTTCTTTTCCTCCTTCTCCTCTTCTTTTCTCTCACGCTTGGAGGCAAATCCTGATTATCATCGCGCGACTGTCTCTTTATCGCGTGCACGCGGTGCTGTCAACGATCTGTCGCAGCGGTTTGATAATAAGCTTAAAATGCCTATTCAATGTTATGTCCTCCTCGATTTTACCGATTTTCAGAGCGCGTTTCTTGCAGATCGACTCGCTCGTCTTCTCTCCCGCGATGTTTTCACGCTCACGCACATCAGCCATGTTCTCTGGCGAAGTATCGACAACGACTAATCACGTTATGGTATCGCAAACTCTTTAAATCTCTTTCTTTATTTCTTGTCTTTAAGCGCACTATCCTTGTTTATCAGCAGAAATCCATTTTTTTTTGCGAACAGTCGCGACACAACAAACAGAATACGTCGTACGACATGTCGGTATTCAACGTGATCATTGTAAACGTGTTTCAAATTGTACAATTCTGTTTGAACAGGATAAGCAGATTCGCGTTGTAGCATATCAGATGTTTAGGTATCCTCGCGTACATCTGACAGAGATAGAAGCAGTCAACGTTCGTTGGCCCATTGAAAAGTATTCTCTTACCGCATCCTGCTTGTCGCATGCCACATCATCAGAGATAAAAATAGAATTTGGGCGCGCCTCACTCGATGGAACGACATCGCTGTTATTGGAGAACGCAAAGTAACCGATTTCGTCGATAGACATAAATAAATTTTCGAGATACCGATACTTTGGCTGTTGCAGCGATTTCGAGTAGACGTACACGTTTTCGAAACGTACGCCATTTAGATTCTCGAGCAAATTTATAAGAACATTGGTTTTATCGCAATCGACGGGCCGCAAATGATCGCGCGTATAGTACTCGGCAGCATTTCGCCGTGCTTGCACTTCTCCGCACTGCCTCCCATCATTCGCGATTTCGCGTTACAAACAATTTCATGCTCACCCTAAAGCTACGCGCTCTCGGACGATTATTTAAAGGCGCGCGAATCCATGAATCGCACAGTAGCAAAATATGTCTCGCACTGTGTCATCCTTCCGATATTCGAGACTTGAACGCTGAGCAGTTGCAATATATACCGAAGGTCATACTCTTACGCGTGTACTATATGGGATACGTCTGGAACAAGTAGATTCGGAGGTTCAAACTTACCATCGCTGGGAGGAGCACTACAATCAGCCGTGGCAAAGGACTCATACGATGGTCTCGCACTGAAGATAATGGACTGTAGCGAATGTTGGCATCGCGCGGCGATCTGCTGAATCGAGCGATAAACCTACTTCCTTTCGAGTTACATATTCCGAACTGCCAGATTTGCGGTCCGGGCACTCGGCTTATGAAGCGATTAGCCAGAGGTGACGCGAGCATAAATCCACTGAACGCGGCGCGCCGCGAACACGACATTGCGTATTCTTGGAGCAACGATCTCACCGATAGACACGCGGCGGACAAAGTACTCGTCGATAAAGCGCTCGCGGTCGGATGCGTCGTCGCGAGAGATTTGGCTCTGAGCGAGAGAGCCGCCGCTGCTGCAACGATGTTGCCCGTCTGGCCAACGATGAAAGCCAAGACCAAGCATGGACATGAAACCGAAGAAGAAGACGACGAGGAAAAAGGCGACGAAAAAGCGAATACTTCCGACGGCGAAACGAGGCGGTGCGTTAACCGCCTCTGCTAATGTTGGGCGCCCTCAGGTCCTTGATCGGCGGAGCGGTCGGCATGGAGAAAGCGGTAAACGACAGCAAAGCCCCGCGATGTCAGAAGAGCTTCAACGTCACGATCACGTAATAGAACAGGATCGCGGACTGTATCTCGCTTCATATAAATATGAACGCGGACTGTATTTCGGCCCGTACAAACGTGGACAGGGTATAGCTGCAAAAAAAAACTCCAAAAAGACAATAAAAATGCCGCAATTACCAATGTGCAAATAAATAAGCTCGCGAGACGTATGCGCATACTATACTTTAGAGACGTTTTCATGCGTAACACGTTACCGGAGAGCGGCGCGCGCTGAAACGAAAGCGATATCGTGAATCTGAACGATGCAACGGGGCCTGATACTCATTAGATAGCGTATGCGAAGAGGAACAATCGCGTCGTACTTTGACAGTTTCAGTAATCTTTGACCGCCCAACTGATGCGATATTTCGGGAACGGTGCTACGACAACAGAGTAGGGAAGACCGGGGCTCATTTTTTACTTTTGAATTTTTACAGACAAAATTAAGAGACTTATCGAAAAAATGAATTCTACACCAGTTACTACATACATTTGTCTACCTAATATTTTAATAATAAGGGGAAACTGATAATTAATATGAAAAAAACATGCATTTTTCTAATGCATTCCACTAGCCTTCCCTTATTCAACTAGTCCCGGGACCGAGTAATTCGATTAAGATTATTAAAATAAAGATTAATGCATTTTAAGCTACATCTTTGGCTACATATTAATAAAACTTTTATAAAAATATATATTTTAAACATAAACATTCGTTTCGCAGGGCAAACAATATTTTTTTTTGCAAAATTTGTTCATGTTGTTTCGTGCAAAAACACGTCAAATAAGCCTAGTTTTCGAGGTTGAACATGGAGGGAACTAAACTTATAACATTTATCACTGAGAAAAATCTCTTTAAAGGAATAAAATTTTAAATAAGTATTATAAGAGTCGTCACTGAGTCATACAGTTCCATGCTGTTAATCTACTATCCCCATCCGTTCATTTTTTAAAAACATTAACAATATACGATAACAGAGACACATAAACAAAAGAAATCTGTTGGACTTTATTAAATAAGAACTACACTTACTATCTAAATAGAAATCAAATATCTCAGACAATCATATGCGATAGTAAAACAAAAACTTTAAGAATAAAAATATTGACTTAGGTGTACGATTTTTTAAAATTGTGGTATAACTTCTATTATAGATGTGTTCGCAATAAGATGTTACAGCAGACTAGCGGCAGTCGCTACTGCGTGCTCAGACACGTTTACGCATGTTTCGCGTGTTTTATTTTTAATGTAGCCTCGATTATTCTACTTACCCCTATATTCAACTAACCCCGGTCTCCCCTATAATCGCATGTATCAAACGTACGATCAGAGCTTCTGCGGACAGATGTGTTTGCGGTTTCTGCAAACGAGACGCACGTGAATTTAAAAAGTTCGACAAGGTGCTGTGAAATCTTAATATTAGTCGAACGCTTTTTCCATCATGTCGTTGACGCTTACGCTGAGTGGGAAGAGCACCGTCCTCGCGGCGAACTACTATTCTGCCATAGATTTGAGTGACAGAGATTACGAGCTCGGTCTGACAATTTTTGAAACTTATCACACGATACTGAACGTGAACAAATCGAAAAACAAATTTTATTTCGCCAAAGACGACGCGGAAATTACAATTCCCGAGGGTTCGTACGAAGTGCGAGACATAAATGAATTTTTGAAACGCGCGATTTTACGGAAACGTCCGCACCGCGACGCGCTTGAAACCGTGACGTAGTACGTGATGACAATAATAACAACAACAATGACACCGATGACGATAATGGTGAGAGAAAATACCCGATTATGCTCCGCGCAAACTACAACACGATGAAATGCGAGATTAGATATGCATATAAAATAAATTTTGGTAAGCCCAACAGTATTGGATCGCTGTTGAGATTCTCGTTGAAGCGTATACTGCAGCCGCGAAGGTGACACGAATCAAACGTGTCATTCAACATAATGAACGTAAACGTTATCCGCGTAGAGTGTAACGTGACCGCGAGCGCGTACAGCAACGGCAAAAGCGCGCACATGATGAATTTTTATCGAACGTGCCGTCAGGATATAAGATATCGGAGAGGCCGGCGCAGATCATTTACCTACCGATCATCGCACGGAGCATTACGGATTTAACGATGCACATCGTCGACCAGAACGGACGATTGCTCGATTTTCGAGGAGAACAGATCACCGTTAGTTTATTTACACGACGACAGTGATAACGTGAGCGTGAGTTGCTGAACGGAAAGAGCGTACACAGAGAGATAACGCATTCTTTATAAGGCCGATGACGTCACAATTTGATAACACTCGCTTATCCAGCTGCATCATGAAGAAGAAGCTCAGCACGTCGAACGTTACATTTTTAAAGTCTTTGGGATTCGCGGTTCGCAACATTTGAGATAACTGATAACCTAAACATTAAAGACAAGCCGATCTTCGACGACCACATTGTCAAGATAGAGATTAACACGTACAGCCCGTTCGCCAACACAATGTTTGGGTACAGCGACGAAATAAGATTACCCATACAACAACAGGATCTGTATACACGAAAGCTTTCTATACGAGAGAAAATTGATGAAAAACAAAGAGGTCCAGAATGCTCAGTGGCATTGAGAAATAATTGCGTCGCGTTCATATTCGATGAGATTCGATATGAACTCAATGGTGTGCAGATTGACCACAGAAATGTGGGCATAACTAGCACGCTCGAAAACTGTGTAACAGTGGCATCCGACAGAAGCGTGATTTTGAGGAATGCCGGCTAAGATGCGCAGACTACTGCGGCCGAATATTTTAATTTCTGTGTACCGCTCTACATACTGCTGAGATTTTATGAAGATTACAAACGCGTAGTGATCAACACTCGTCACGAGTTAATTTTAATACGAGCGCGCAACAATTGTCTAACGGGAGATCCGGCGACAGAGTCAACGTTCGAATTATTCAAAGTACAGTGGTGAATGCCGCACGTGTTATTGAATAATATAAATAAGCTGTCGATGCTGCTTTAAAGAGCGGACGACATCTGAGCATGGCTTTTCGCTCGTGGGATCTGTATGAATTTCCGCTCTTGCAGAGCACAACCAAGTATTCGTGGACCATCAAGACGGCTACTCAGCTCGAGAAGTCGCGCTACGTCATTTTTGCTATGCAAGCCGGTCGAAAAAATATCCGGCCATGTCCGAGGATATAAGTCGATTCGACGACTGCAAATTAACCAATGCGGAACTCTATCTGAATTCGGAATGTTATCTGTACGATGATTTGAATCTGGATTTTGATAAAAACAGAGTGCGATTCTGTACGCGCGTTTCTGCAAGGGCTATTACGTATACGAGTATCTCGAATCGAGTCTCACCTTTACAACTTTTTTACGTAATGGCCCGTTCGTGATCATCGATTGCTCTCGACAGAATCGAAGTGGCACCGTGGACGTGCGATTAGACTTTGAATGTAAGGCGTGCTCGCAAATACAACAGCCTATGTCTCATCATACACGATCGCGTGGTTCAGTATAATCCATTGACCAACGTTGTGCGCAAAATCACCTAAGTGTACCTCCGACACAGTATAAAATCTACGATACATTGCAATCGATCGCAATCGACCGCAATTTTCTCGACAACATGCTCGTGCCAACGTTCGTGGATTTGCAAGGATTCATCGTTAACTAGAAATTTATCGTGAAGGAAGTGACGGTGCTGAAACAAAGGACCGTTCTCACACATTATATTTTTACGAGTCTCGTGCCATGCAAATTTTTGACAAGATCCGACAGGTCTTGCGCTTCCTGGTTGAATGCGTATGTATGTACGTATGTATATATACGTATGTATGTATGTATGTACGTATGTACGTATGTATGTATGTATGTATGTATGCATGTATGTATATATGCATGTATGTATGTATCCGAAAACATCGACGCTTCTGTTAAACGCGTCGCGACATGTCCGATCTGACAGTACATATGTGCAATGTATATAGATAGCGTATAAGACTTTTTTCATTCAATCGTAAATTTCAGTTACGAGTGTTAAGACATGGACCGAGTAAAAGAATATATACGCCGAAAATCGATCGAGCAAAAGAAATACCGTCCGTTGTCGCTGAGTCCGCCAAGTCCACCGCCATCGAAGGAAAAAGCGAGATATTGGGAATGTCCTGGGGAAAATCATCAAAGTCGCCAACGTGCTCATCATCAACGTTATCGATGCCATCGAAATATAAACCATAAAGTATTGGGAGTACAAATTAGTTTGATTCGTTTTCCAAAAGATGGCTCTGGCTGTTGCGAATGGTGACAGCTGATTTTGGCGTTTTCAGAGAGGTTAGACATCTGAATAATATTCAGTTTATATCGCTTTGAGTTTCATACAAAAACCTTGATGTTTACTGTGTTTGAAATGTCGAATTTTGTGTTAATCAAGCAGCATTTGCGGGAGGTTCTAATTTTCTGCTTTAATTGGAAGAAAAGTGCAGCTGAAGCCCATCGAATGCTTGTCGAAGTTTATGGTGACACTGCTCCAACTGATAAATCATGTAGAGAATGGTTTCGACGTTTCAAGGATGGAGATTTCAGCGTTGAAGACAAGCCTCGCTCTGGACAGCCAAAAAAATTCGAAGACAAAGAATTAAAGGCATTATTCGAAGAAGATCAGAGTAAAACGCAAGAGGAGCTTGCAGAATCATTGGGAATAACTCAATAAGCCGTTTCTGCATGATTAAGAGCCATGGGAATAATTCAAAAACAAGGAAATTGGGTGTCTTATGAACTGAAACCGAGAGACGTTGAAAGGTGATTTTTCACTTGCGAACAGCTGATTCAAAGATAACAAAGAAAAGGTTTTTTGCATCGGATTGAGACTGGATGAGAAGTGAATATTCTACGACAACCTCAAGAAGAAAAAATACTACGCTAAGCCCGGTCAATCGTTGCCATCGACCTCAACATCAACACCAAAGCCGAACATTCATGGTTCGAAGATCATGCTCTGTATCTGATGGGATCAAAAAGATGTTGTTTACTATGAACTGCTGAGACCTGACGATTCTTTACGGGCGATTGGTATCGGCTAATTGATTCGTTTGAGCCGTGCATTGCGAGAAAAAACGGCCGGAATACAAGCAAAGACATGATAAAGTTATTTTTCTTTATGACAACGCTCGGCCTCATGTCGCAAAAGTCGTAAAAAAATATTTGGAAACGCTCAAATGGGATGTTTTACCGCACGTATTCTCCGAACATTGCTCCTTCTGATTACTGGTTGTTCCGAAGGATGCAGCACGATTTGGCAAGTCACGCGCGCTTACAATAATAACTCTCTATACATATCTAACTCTCTATACATATCGGTTATTGCGAAGAATATTGCTAAGGTCTTTGGTAGTCTAAAGGCTCAGGACGCACGTCCGTACTTTTGTTTCCAATCTTATTGTTTATAATTTTATTAATTTTATAATTTCTAATTTTAATATTTCAATAATATAATATTAACCGTAAGCAAGATATAATAACTTCTTATATGATGAACATAAAACGTAATTTTGCACACATTTTATATTATTTATCTCTTATGTAACGAAAGCATTGTAGTTATTTATAGCATTATAATAATGTATGTATGATGTATGCATGTATGCATGCATGTATGTATGTATATATGTATGTATGCATTATAATAATGTATTATTTAATAATTTTATAAAGAAATTGTATAAAGAAATAATTGTAATTAAAGAAAAATCTGTTATAAACGTTAAAATTAATAATCAACTGTCTGAGCTAAATTATTTCAAGTTCTTTTTATTTTTTTCACAATTTTTTGAAATAAAAACTTATAATATTACAGTAATCTCTTTTTTTTGTCAGTCACTGTATGTATACAGTATCCCATTTAATTGTCCCAGATAAATATTTCATAAAATATGTAAGATATGAAAAAACATAAATAAAGAAATGTTTTTTCGTATCTTATATACAATATTTTTTAAGGCAATTATAGTGAGACATTTTGTATTTACAGAAGAAATAAAAGAAAATAAAATTTTCTTATAAATTTTCTATAAACCGTTATGTAATTATACAATTATTAAAAAATAAGGATCCTAAACGGTCAAGCCAGATCTTTAGCATTGAAGTAATAAACGATCACGTCAGATCTTTAGCACTGAAGTAATAAACGGTCAAGCCAGATATTTAGTACTGAAATAATTCTACATGAATTTATAAACTATATATATTCGTACATAATAATATATGAATATATTACTTTCATGGTACTTTTATATATAATAATATATGAAAGAAAAACTGTTGGCGATCTTGCTGCGTGCAGGATGAATTTGTGGTGGCACAGCCATGCGATCACTGTTCCAAGCGTTCCCGCGGTATGATTGCTTTGAGAGCACTTGGTCGAGAAAAATGAGATGTTCCCTGCTTTCCAAACTTTATTTAAACAGACCTCAAATGCGGGCGAACGTGTTTCACAGTAGATGCGGAAAGGATCTCAACGGTGCAGTAGCGCGATAAAAAACTATTCAGCGCGAGGCGAGACACGTGCTGTCGACGAAACAATCAGAGCGGCCATCATGATCTGAGTGTACCGGATCGATTACGCGCGACGCATGTGTCGCTTAACATCTCGTGGATTGATCGATTCTTTATCGGGCGATGTGACTAGACGCCATAAACGATAAGGGTACCGAACATGCCGTCATTGCATTGAAAATCAACAAACTTGACATCTAAATACGCAAACTGAAAAACAATATAATAAATTATTCAACGATAAAGAGAAGCTTGGTATACTGAAGGTAAGCCTGATATACTTAAAAGGTAACAGTTGAAGACACTTAAATCTAAATGCTTAATAACATATAGACTAAGTTTCGATTGGTAATATTGATAGCTTAGAGCCTCACGTAGGAACCCTTGGCAGTCTTCATAGTTGCGGTGCGCGCGATGCCGTCGGGACCGGGATGAATCTCCGCCCCATTGCCCACTGAAGTGGGGCTAGGTTCGGCTGCTTTATGAGCACAAGTTGATTAATTGACAGCTGAATTTCCTTGTTATTAGCCATTCATTTAGTTCGTGCTTGTAGAGAGTGAAGATACTCATTACTCCACCTGGGCCAAAAATGCTACCGGGTTTACTCTACGCGTATGGGCTTGCCACCGCAGCAGCCTATTTTCGTTGACGTCGCTCAAGTCAACACTAGAAAGACCATTCAAAGTCGTGCCAACCAAGAAACGTCCCGGACTTAGATACGCTAGGTCGTTAGGGTCGGCGCTTAACAGTAAGAGGGGACGCGAATTGAGGATCGCCTCTATTTCACAGAGGGTCATTTGCATTTCCTCAAAGATCAAATGAGCCTTGCCCACGATCCGAGTCATATGATATTGGACAGATTTCACGGCTGCCTCCCACAAACCTCCAAAATGGGGTGCATTAGGCGGAATGAAGCTCCATGAAATTTCCAACTCGCGCAGAAAATCCTTAATCTCGGACTGAACTTGTTGATCATTATATATATCGTTTTTGAATTTACTTATGAGCGCCCACGAAGGTTATCCGAATACATATGCGTGGGTCTACCCCTACGAGAAATGAATCGCGGCAATAAATGCTTCAGACTAAGGTCACTTACTAACTCTAGGTGGACCGCCTTCGTGGCGAAGCACACAAAAAGCGAAACGTACGACTTGTGATTCCGCGCTTTTCGACGTTTTCCTTCACGTAACAAGAGCGGCCCGGCATAGTCTACACCGCAGCGAGAGAAAGGTATAGAGATGCTAACTCGACTGGCTGGTAATGAGCCCATTAAGGTAATCAGATTGATTAGGTTTAGTCCTAAAACAAGTAATACATTTTTGTATTATTCCACGCACGGTGGAGCGCAATGATAGCGGCCAAAAGTGTTGGCGCACGAGCCATCGTAGCTTGCAGACCCGCGTGCAAATTTGTATGTGTTCGCACTCTATAATACGCTGAGTTAATATGTGTTTGCGTGGCAGGAGAATTGGATGGCACGCATTGAACGCGAGATTTGAATTTTTCAACCTCCCACCAACTCGCATTAGTCCGCTTTCATCTAAGAAGGGAGATAGCGATAAGATATTACTAGAAGCGTTTATAATTTCGTTTTTAACTAGCGCTTGATACTCGCGATAGAACGCTCACTGTTGCATCGTTCTGCAAATACAATTTAAAGTGATAGGTATTTCAACGGAGGACACGAAATCAGATACCGCGTGCTCCCGATGCGCCTTTGATAATCACAAACAATACGCTATGATGCGACATATTTTATTTAAATTGGAATACTTATTTAGCAAGTCGACGATGCAAGGATGGGAAATGGAAACGGCTACGCGGATTTTCCTTTGTTCGGGAAGATTGTTGTCCAAACGTGTGAAGACACTGGGCGGCCAGTGTTTTTCATCCCATTTTAGAAATTCAGGGCCATTCCACCACCTCTCAGGATTGATCACGTCGCCAGGATTAGCCCTTGCGACAATATATCGGCAGGGTTGTCGGAGGATGCGACATGACGCCAGTATTTGATTTCTGTTAGGCGCTGAATTTCGTCCTATTTGCCACAAAAACTGACCATCGTCGCGAGGGGAAGGTTATCTAGTTTAACGCGATCGTCGAGTCCGACCAAAGATAAGTCGGGCATTTCGAGAGTTCCAATGACTCTCTGACCTTGTTGATTAAGTGCACCAATAGCAAGGCGGCTGATAGCTCTAATCGGTAACGAGACGGTTTTGAGCGGCGCGACACAAGATCTTGAGCACAGTAACTCAGAGTGATGGTCGTTAAGACCGATCTTGGTGCGAAGGTATATGCAAGCTCCGAACGCGCGCTGGCTGGCGTCACAAAATCCGTGTACTTCCACGATTGATTGATGGACATTGAGTTTACGCATCGAGAAATTTTTAGTTGATTCAGATCACCCATCTGTGATCTGAAAGCGATCCAGCGAGTGTGGATGTCCTGAGGAACAGATTCGTCTCATTGGATGGCCAATTGTCACAAATCTTGCAGGATGAGTTTTGCGATCACAATGATCGGACCCAGAAGGCCCAAAGATCGAATAATTTAGCGACCTCGGAAAGTATCACCCGTTTTGACACAACGTGGGCTTCTATCTTAAGTTTGCAGAAAAATGTACTGGAATGTATCCTGACACTGATTCCACTGCATGTCCAGAATCCACAAATCTGCAGTATTATCTCTGATAATGACTGGCACACGGTCATGATTGTCTATTTCCAATAATTCAGGGCAGTTCGAGACCCATTTGCTTAACTCGAATGCTCCTAATTTTAACAGTTGAATAGTTTCATCGCGAATTAGTTTTAATTCGTCGACTGTATCCGCCCCGGTGAGCATGTCATCGACATAAAAATCCCGAAGAAAGCATGTTGAACCGCGAGTGAACTGATGAGCGTGCTGCTCAGCCAAATGCTTAAGGCACCTGGTGGCCAGAAACTGTGACGCAGAAGCTATGCCATAAGTGACGGTAGTGAATTCATACGTATCGACATTAGTAGATAGATCGTCGCCAGAGAATTCTCTGCAGGCGCATCTGGGACGGATGCACTAAAATCTGCCGATACATTTTTATGATGTCAGTGGTGATGACATAAGCGAAAAAACGGAAACGCATCAAAATTGAGATCAAATCTTGTTGAACAGTCGGTCCCACTAGAAGCGCGTCGTTTAACGATACGCCGGAACTGCTGTGGCAAGATGCATCGAATACGACACGGATTTTCGATGTTTGCTCGACCATTTTGAAGATGCAATAGTGGGGGAGATAAAATGATATTGGTTCTTTCGCAATAGGTGGCTCTAGCCGTCGCATATGTCCGCGATAAATATTTGTCAAGAAACGCCGCGAATTGAATTTTAAGCATAGGATTGCGCTTGAAGCGCTTTTCGATGCCCCGCAATCGCTTGAGAGCTGCTTCACGCGAATCGCCAATGTTATTTAACATTTGCTCTCTGATCGGAAGCTTGACCGTATATCTACCCTGAAAATTTTGAGGCACGCTGTCTAAAAAGTGATGCTCGCAAATACCTTCCTCCATTGTGTAATTGTCCGAATGCGCAGATATATCGTCCATTTGCCAGGCACGACTGACATGTTCGTGTAATTCATTGGTTACGGACGCGTGAAACGAGTGAACCCTTGAGGCGGTCGGTACGGTGCTGCCCAAACGACCCGCCAAAATCCAGCCCAGTCGTGTTTTCTGGAGAGTTGAGTGCTTGTCGGAAGACTTGACCAACGCATATCAAATTCCAAAACAATTCCGCTCCGATCAGCAGATTGATATCCGACGATATGTGAAATCGCGGGTCAGTCAAATGAATGTTGCGCGGAAGATCAAATTTGTCCCGCCCCAAAGAGACCGGAAATCTTATCAGTAACTTGATCAGTAAGTTGATGCATTCGATAGCCGCGGTATACGAGTTGAGTCACGATTGTAGTTGAATTCTGACTGGACGAGATCACCGTGCCGTTGACTCCCGAAATCGAGACATTTAATGGGCGCGTTTCTAAACTGAGCGCTTCCATAAATTTCTTGGATACGAAGTTCGCTTGCGATCCGCAATCTAACAAAGCTCGGCACGCCCTGCGCGAGTCGTCGCTGTCGCAGACGAACACAACCGCAGTCGAAAGCATGACTTGTCCACTATTAAATGATCCTGAAGCATGAGTCGTTACGACGGAGGGGGGAGGAATTTCCTTAGATGCAATTTCCTTATCGTATTGTTAGTCGATGGATCCGCAGCTGAGGACATATGAAGCAGCGTATTGTGCTTTGCCTGGCAGATCTTGCATTGACCAGAGGTGCATTTACTTGATGCATGAGAAGAGGAGCGCAAGCAATTAACGCAGAGTTTGCGACTGCGAATTTCCGCAGCCCTTTGCGATACCGGAAGTACCACGAAGTTTTTGCAATAATAAATGACGTGATCATCTTGACAGAAGTGACATTTGGGTTTAACGGTAGCCACACACGACAATGACCGCTTTGGCTATGATTTTGCCTCGACTTTCTTTGCGGAAGTGGGGCTGGCTTTCGTGGTAGTCTCGAGCACCTGATATCGATGAGCGATAAAATCTAACAGCTCAAGGCAGTTTAAGGCAGCTCGTTGTCCGTTAAGGAAGTTTTCCACTCGTGTAACGTGAGTAAGTCAAGTTTAGAGGTTAGAATGAGGACGAGTATATCGTCCCAATGTCGTGGGACACTTCAATGCTTGAAGGACGTGCAAATGTTTCGCGGCGCCGTCAGAGATTCTTCTGAGATCGATTGAATTTTCCTTTGCCATAGCCAGCAAATCTATGGTATTATAGCTTTGACGTGAGTTTGAACAATCACGCGCTTGTTGTCATATCGGTCCCTGAGAATTGACCACGCGACGTCGTAATTAATGTCCGACAATTCTAATAAACTGATTACAGCGTTTGCATCGCCGGTGAGTGACGTCCGTAGATATTGAAACCTTTGCGTATTTGAGAGCGAAGTGTTGGAATGGATAACCGAGTTGAATATCGAAAAATGGGAACCAACATCATATTTGCCGGAAAATGTTGGTAAATTTAATTTAGGCAACCGAATATGCGTACCATGATCTGAATCACGAACACTTGAAGAGGATGGAGAAAAGATGGACGTTCGCAATGTCGGCGAAGGGGAAATGAGCTCGCGGATCTTGGCGGATAACGCATAGAAAATGGATAACTTCTTCGAAACCATTTCGATCAGCCATCGGCCTCGTCTAATAATTCTAGACGCGATTGTACCTCGTTATACTCCCCCCAATAGTGCTCGAGTTTTGCCTTCCGCTCTTCGAGATGAGCCACTATTGACGGATTAATGGCGACTATATTGACTTTACATAAGTTCTGATACGCGTACATGATGTCTTTATGGTCGCGCGCTGTCGCTTAAGTATCGTCGCTTCTGATTGATCGACTATCTTGAATGCAACTACGAACGCACGTACGCAATGGACGCAGCGAAGGGAACTTGGTCGGCAACGGAGACAATGATCTTCCTCACCTTGTTACTCACGCAATTAATCCTAAAAAAGGATGCGAAACAGATGCTGGATGCCTCCAGTCATTGTTGACGTTCCTCTCGCAGATACTGCGCCGTTGAGGGATGGTTTCCGTTGCACGTCGTCCGGATCGGGCCTTATTTTCCACTGTCGACAGGATTCCGCTCGCAAAACGTTGATACTGCGTCAGGATATGACGTAATATGAGCCGGGCTGCGTCTCTAATGCTTAGATGCGGGCCTTGCGGCTGTTTTTGTTGAGTTGCGTGCTGCCGCTGGTACGACACTTGCACTGATTGCTGCTACTGCGACGCTTGTCTCATCTTGATGAGGTAACCTTGTCTGACTGTCAAATTGCTGCTCGCCGCTTCACTGAGGCCAAATACTTGACAGGCTCGAAGGATCAAAGAAATGTTGGCGATCTTGCTGCGTGCAGGATGAATTTGTGGCACGGCCATACGATCACCGTTCCAAGCGTTCCCGCGTATGATTGCTTCGAGAGCACTTAGTCGAGAAAAATGAGATTTTCCCTGCTTTCCAAACTTTATTTAAACAGACCTCAAATGCGGGCAAACGTGTTTCACAGTAGATGCGGAAAGGATCTCAACGGTGCGATAAAAAATTATTTAGCGCGAGACACGTGCTGTCGACGAGACAATCAGAGTGATCATGATGATCTGAGTGTACTGAATCGATTACGCGCGACGCATGCGTCGCTTAACAATCGACATTTCGATTGATCGATTCTTTATCAGGCGATGTGACTAGATGCCGTAAATGATAAGGGTACCGAATAAAAACTGAAAAACTCATTATTATTATTATTATTGGAAAAACTATCATTATTTCAATTTTATTTAATTCACTTTTTATGTTGAATCTTCTTATATTTTTCTCTTATTTAGTGTTCATTCCCTTTTTAATAACAGACTTTTATCGACATATGACCATTAATTTACAAATATTTTTTAAATCATGCATGTGTAGATATGCTAAAGTAATTGTAAAAGTATAATATAAAAATAACATCTTTCATAAAACATTAATTTTTAAAAATACGATATAATATTCGCCAATTTTTAGTAATTAATATCTTGTTAACTAAGTAACAGATTAAAAATATTTTATAACTATAATACATTATACCCATTGTTTGAATAACGCTAATTAATTCAATTTTATTGCCTTTATTGATTCCAAGTTAAAAATATTCATCTTCATTAAAATTAATTATATGAACTAGAAGTTTGTATTCCATCTGAGCTACATCCGATTAATTTATCCAATTTGTTATTATGTATCATAATAAAATTGGTTTTAATGTAAGCTTCCAATACTATGAGATATAACAAACGCATAAATATTTATATGTTATTTAAGGGGGGAAACCACAGTAGAGCACGAAAAAGTAAGTATATTTTCGGGAATTTTTTTTTGCTCAATGAAATGATCAATCAAAAATTTGTAAAATAAGCATTATAATATTATAAATGAAGTACAAATAAGAATTTTTTCATACATTTTTGGTACAAAATGGCGGCTGTGCCGCACTTGTCCGATGGCGCCTATTTTTGAAGGAAGAACCATGGGCGGACATCTAGAGTCCTTAATTTTTGACCTGGAACAAAAAATGACAGTTTTTTAGGTTCTATATATCAATAGCTATGAAAGTACGTAGGATTTTTTCGATATATTAATTTTTCGCAAAATGGTGCACGTTTTAAGGAAAATTTGCAAATTTAACAAAAAAAACGCCATAAAATTGTTGATAAAAAAAACCATGTAATATAAAAAAAACAACCCTACGCCCCCACTTCCATAGAGAAAGATATTCTGAATATACTGTCAAAATTTGAAACCGATCGGTAAAGATTTATTCGAGTTATGTGTCCGCTCAGTTTAAAAAAAGTGGTTTCGAGAAAAACGCGTTTAAAGTTTTAAGTACTGTAAAATCATATAATATTTTTATATACCTCTAATCTGCGATGCCTGCGCCATACAATTGGCCTTCTTCATCTATCTCCTGCTCTTGTTTGGCCTTTCGAATTGTTTTCAGATCGATGCGGGCCTGTTTTGCGCCCTCACTCAAAGATCATTCCGCTTTCTGTATGCGTTTCTCATCCAAGTCCATGCATAGTTCGTGACTTTTTGGGCCAATTTTCATGCCCATGACCTGGATTATATGTAAAATTGATATTAATCCGTCATTAAAAACACACGAAGCGATGTTCGTAGCAATGTCGATGATTATTTTGCCGGAATTCATAGTTTTCGGAGCCATCGCCCACACTGTCGAGTTGAAGCTCTCATTGCTGTTTTGAGTGAAACCCCCGATGCAGCGAGTGAGAAGATCATCCGTAGTGAGTTGTTCGTAAACTGGCTTAATTGCTTCATAAACTATATCAGACATTGGTGATTTGTGCGTATAGGTAGCCAAAGTGTTAGAAGATTTCGCCCTTTGTCACGAGCACCATGAATTTTCTCCAATCGTCGTGTTAGGGATGGTTACTCGTAGTTTTCACTGTAATAATCACTGCTTATTATCACTATTATTCGAATATTATGGAACGTATACACGAGGCGAAGCGAAGCGAAAAAGCGTCCGTTTCAACAATTGACATTCGGTTTACTAACGTTACACATGTGTTCTTTGAATGTATATTACATACGGTGATACCTATAGGCATTCTTAAGTACTATAGACTTTTCGGAGGGAAGTTCCTTCTCCATCGACTGCCATTATACCTGCTCCCGTACTCATAAATTACAGCGCGCGCCGGAATCACAAAAGGCGCTCGGAGCATACCTGAGAGGCGTTGCCGCAGAATGGAAAATTTGGGTATTCCGAAATTTTTGCGGCACTCCATCTTTTGGTATGTTATTCTTAAGACCCTAAAGCACCTTATAAGCGAAAAAACATTTTTTCGATTTTTTTCAAACTTTTACTGTGGTTTCCCCCCTTAAATAACTTTTTTAATTTAAGAAATTCAATATCAACTATAAAATAAATTAAAAAATTGTTAAAAAGTAACTCGAATAAAAATTTATTATTTTAGAGGGTAACATTTTAGTAAGGATTAATATAATTAAGGATTAATATAAGGATTAATATAAATGTATTTCCACTAATATTCAGAGAAAGGAAAAGACAAAAGATGGAAAAGGGAAAGAAAGGAAGAAAGTAAAAAGAAGAGCAAAAGGGAATTAATGATGCATTTTTTGCTTTAAATATGTATATTATTATTATAATATAGTATAATAATACACATATGGAAATAATATACGCACGAAAATTAAAGCGTTATTTCATACACCTTTGAAAAATAGATAAATTTTAAATAAATTTTAAATGGTTAAAACGAAATGGTTTAAAAAGTATTTTGAAGCTTGAAATTTCTATTTTTCAGTCCTTTTTTAATTATAATCTAGCTGATGGATTTTTTACGAAGTTAGGATTAACAATTTAATAATTAATATAGTTGATAAATAAACAAATTAACAATAAGAGCTACGAGCCAAATTCTAATATATTTAAATTATCAAACAGATATTTCGACCTTTTTATCATGACTATCTTTTACATCAGCGTACTTATAATTTTATAATTGTATTCAACAGTTACCGAACTTTTGCTTTCAATTTCAAACATTGTAAACACTGAAGATGGCCTGATAAAAAGGTAAAAACGTCTATTTGATAATTTAAATATATTAGAATTTGACTCATAACCCTTATTGTTAATTTATGTTTATTTATTATTATTGAGCCATTATTTTAAGTTTATTTAATAATTAGTAGTTCATAGTTTGATAGGTTAACATTTTTTAATAATTCCTTTTTAATAGTTCCTATTTTTCGAAGACATGTGAGGTGTGATGTTAAGAAATAAAAATATAAGAAAATAAAGACATAGAAATAATATTAATAATAAAGCTTACAAATGCGACCAGAAATGTTCATTGTATTCTACTGAAATCGGTTTATCGTTACATGTATTTGGACCGTATTTGCCCAAATTTGAAACTATAATATTATGGCGAATTAATAATTCATAAACAACATTTCTTTAATTGTAATTGGCCTTAATTCCTTAATTGTAATTTTTTGCTTTCTTGCTACTCGTACTCCATCCAAATGAATTACGAGTAATAGAATTAAAATTAAATTGCTGCAAAGTATAGTTCTGTCTTATTGTTGCGATCAATAACAAACTTTCTACAGATACAACGGTAAATTCGTGACATTAGCTATACAGTTTTTAAATTTATTTTATATAATTATATTACATTATTAATTTAGTTCTTTTTTCTTACATTTATCTTAATAATATTTAATTACTTTTTTAATTGCAAATGTTAATTTTTTTTATATAAGATTTTTGTTTCTGATTTTGTAAAATGCTTATAAGTAAAGCTTCAACAAGAAATAATACATACGCACGCACGCACATATATATATATTAGGTGTTGGAATTAATTCGTAGCGTTTTACAAGTGATGGGAAGTACTTTCATTAATGTATTTTTTAATGCTCATGTGAAATAAATAACATTCTTTCATTAAAAACGCTACGAATTAATTCCAACACCTAATATATATATATATATACATGGTATCTCGCGAGACTTCTCTAATCGCCCACAGGAAAATAGATGGGATCGAAATAAACATAAAAATCTTTTATCATTTAGTGATATTCGTAATAATAATCGAGATATTAATGTTTGCAATTGTATCAATGCGCGTTGATAGAAACATTCCGGCCACTAGAAGTACAGCCCAGCTCATTTTTTCAAATATATGCTGCGTCGGCAACGCGTTGAAGAGATAAGAGAAGAAGCGCGCCATTGCTTAGCGCTCGGTATCGCCGCTCACACGTCTCATCGTTCCGCCCCAAAGGACTCGCGTCTATAGCCGTTGCGCACATTCGTGATTACATTACATGTGTAATACTAACATTGCAAAAATAGAACAAATACCATAAATAAACTTCGATGAATAAAATTGTTGAAAGAGAAAAAGCTATAAAACCTATGGAAAATCTAATTAATTTCTATCATAATCTGTCGCTTCTCTAAATCTCGAAAGGAAAAAATTTTAAGAAAAAGGTATCCGAAAAAAATAATATCATTATTCACCATTCACTATCGTTTTCTGTTAGGAGAGTATGATTTCATCGGAATATGATAAAATATTAATAAAGACGTAATGTTTCGTTACAAGTTTTGTTGGAATCTCTCTTTCTATACTTCAAAAAATCACTGAAAATTTGCCGTAATTAATAGTATATTTATGGTAGTAAAAATTCTAAACTCACTATCGCATAATTTCCAAAAAAGCTCTTTGTTGTTAGCTGTATTAACGATATTTGATTTTGAAAATAGTAGACTATTTGGCAACGTCGCATTTATATAGGGGATATAACCACAGCATGGAACTGTATGTATTCATTTAATAACGACTCTTATATTATAATATTTACTCAAAATTTTAAAGAGATTTTCCTCAGTGGTAAGTCCTTTCCTAGTTATAAGTTTCGTCATGTCCAAAACTCGAAAATTAGGCTTATTCGACGTGTTCACGAAATGAATACATTTTGCAAAAAGAAGTATTGTTTGCCCTGCGAAGCGAATGTTTGTATTTAAAATATATTTTTATAAAAGTTTTATTAATATGTAACCAAATATGCTTAAAATACATTAATCTTTATTTCAATAATCTTAGTTGAATTACCCTGGTCCCGGGGCTAGTTGAATCAGATGGATGCATTTTTTTCATATTAGTTATCAGTTTCCCTTATTAAAGTATTACTAGATAGTCAAATGTATGTAGTAACTGGTGTAGAATTCATTTTTTCGATAAGTCTCTTAATTTTGTCTGTAAAAATTCGAAACTGAAAAATGAGTCTATTAGCCTCGGTCTCCCCTATAATTAGTAGATATATTAGGCGGGTTCTGGACATGAGGCTAGAGGGGTGGTGCTGGGCGCGGGGGGTACTCGTCGACGCGGGGAAGGAAGGAGGGAAGTCCCTGCGCTATCAGTTTTTACCGATGATACATGCCATTGTGACGTCACGTATCATGGAGGACCGTCGTCGCCGCCGTCGCCGCCGCGGACCCCGTGTCCACCCCAAAATGCGTTATGAGCCGCCGCTGCGGACTCTGCGTCCACCCCACACCTCGCCGCCGCCGTGCGCGCTATTTCATATACTTACCATCTTTCTCTCTATGCGTTGCTGTTTTCTCCTATCTCTCTTTTTTTCTTTTCGCATCCAAAACCATTTGACATGTCACGACATGTTCTGATATCATCAATGTGATTTGATAAATGCGACGTTGCCAAATAGTGTACATGACACGTGACCAGATTTTTTACATTCGACATGGTAGCACATGTTCGAGCGATGATATCATCATCAATGTAATGTAATACAAATATCACACCACCAAATAAGCGTAATATATATAATATAAGAAGATTAATTTTAACCTCCGAATTGCGCGCGTTTATTTTCATACTTGTTATTCATTCTTTTGTATTACAATGAATAGGTACATATGGCATAGGATAGATTTGATAAGAAATAAAGAAAGTACATATAATGATATGAACAAAAAAAAATTTTTATTGACATTTATTACATCGTTTTTTTGAACGTATTAAAAACTAAAGCCAATAGCCCGCAATCGACGAGCTGATGTCCATTACAGATGTCGCTATCGCATATTTGGACGCGATGTTGGAGAATCGCGTATACTTGACATCGACCGTATCAACGAGTCAGGTTAATCGTTCGAACGTTACATCGACACATCCGTCAAACTCAAATATACGGCGTAGCGTCGTTTTGGTCATCATCATATGCACGGACGAAGAATCGAGACGTACGAGCGTAGCATCGTTCAGCATGCAAACTCTGACGGTTAGCGGTCCAACGCTTATAAAATTATCTTTGTATTTGTTTCGCAGCATCTTGTAAATATTTCATCGCTGCTCGTAGAGGCCCTTCCACTTTTCGAAAAATAGTAATTCATGTCCCGATGATCTCCTAAGGCGATCTCCACGTAACTTGATGGATCAGCGTTGATTCCAATTTCCAAAAATTTGTAGCCTGTCAGATCGTAACATCTGGTTACATTAAACGCATCGCGCGATATTCTATGCTGTGTACATAATGTTAAAAAAACTTTTGTATATAGTTCTTTTGTATATAGAATGTTGAAACTTATATATTACTACAGTCCTTCTTCGTTTCATACGATGCGTTTTTGTCTTTAGCGAAGTACATTTTTCAATCATTTTTCATACAAGCAAGTATCGCAAGGCTAATTGCATCCGCGTAAATTGTTATGTAGATGGTAAAACTTCTAGAATCGAAGAGGGAGTAACTCTTCTCGTCTTTCCAAAAATTGTGAACGTGCTGCGACACGTTTTATCGCGTTTTCTACGTATTTTCTTTGTTTGCAAGTTTATCAATGTTTATATTGGGAGTACAAATTCGGTCCGTTTTTTTGTGTCAAAAATGCATTTATTTCAAAACAAAATGAATGAACAGATTAATTGAAGTATTGTCCATCGCTGGCTACTATTTTTTCCCATCTCTCAGGCAATTTTCAAATTCCATCTCGAAAAAATGACTCATCTTTGGAGGCGATCCAATTTTGGAGAAGTACGGTATAAACAATAAGATTGGAAACAAGACCATTTATGTTAAATAACATTACTTTAAATACGAAGCGCCACTTCGTCTGAATATTGATATGTTGAACTAATATATATATTCATATAAATGAATTAATTTCAGAAATGATAGTTGCGTGCCGCGCAACGGAATGCAAGAGATCCGGCTTCGATTCCCGGCCGAGGCAATATTTTTCGCAATAAGTTTATTACAGTTTTTTAAGATTAATTTGGGAAATTTGGGGGGATTATTAATATTTCAGATTGATTGCATTGAAAGTCCGACAACCATATCGGCACGCAATTATCATTTTTGAAATTAATTCATTTATATGAATATATATATTAGTTCAACATATCAACATTCAGACCGTAGTGGCATTTCATATTTAAAGTAATAAAATTATAAAATTATAAAAATTACATATTAAAAATTAGAAAATTAGAAAATAATGTGACGACAAACAATTGACGACAACAGAGAAAAATATCAGGGCACTCCTCGTTTCGATCCCAGGCTTCGATTCTCTCCTCTGAGCTGGTAGACTTTCGCTCTGCCACTGAGCCACACCAGCCCTGACGCTGTTGGTATCTCTGTGTATATATCTAGTGAATTTCTTACAATTCGGCCCATCTGACAACACATTCGACTTGGAATGTCCTCCCCCTCCCCCCCCCATGGCATTTTCCCGCCATATCCAAGATCTTCTTCTAGAGGTCGTCCCCGGGATACTGCCATCTACCGGGCAACCAACCAATTCTCGTGTTCTTCGTCTAGAAATTTCTTAGTCATCTGAGCTATTCATTATTTTTGTCCTTATACTGTATCCGAGTCCCAAGTCCCTCCTTTTATCGATTCATTCCGAGCACACTTCGGGCATTCTCGTCTCCGATTCTTTATAGGATAGCTGACTCCAGAACATTTTTCTAAAATCCTGATTCTCTTTCCCTGAGAGGTTAGCAGACACACTAATCCCACTTCTGAGCTATAAACAAATTATGACAACAGAGAAAAATATCAAGACGCTCCTCGTCTCGATCCCAGGCCTGTTCTCTCCTCCGAATTGGTAGACTTTCGCTCTGCCACTGAGCCACACAGACGCTGTTGGTATCTCTGTTGCGTGTATATCTAGTAAATTTCTTACAATAATATGACTAACATAATTATAATGAGTTTGCGTTTACAATATACATATATACATATATAATATTATCTCCATATATACCTTCATTATCTTTATAATACTAAAATACTAAATGATCGATATGTTCATTAATATTTTTTCAAGACTTTTCTATTACTACTGGAATCTCGTCCTTTTTGTTCAACATTAGATTCTGCTACAAATTTACTGCTGTCGCCTGTGCATTTTCTTTGAGTAATTTTTTACATAAAAATTTATTTTTACATAAAAATCGTGCATTATGAGCGCAATGGTAGGATAGCCAAATTCATCATCTTGACCATCAGTACCTGCACTGATATAAAATTTAAAGCTAATTCTATCGCCTTTTCTTAGATAATGAAAATATTGACATAATACATATCAAACTTGTTAAGTGAACATATAACTATAAACAAGTGTGATATATATTATAATTAACTGATAATTAATTATATTATATGATATATAATATAATATATATACTATAATGGTACTGATGGTCAAGATGGTGCATTTGGCTATACTATTGCGCTCATAATGCACAATTTTTTTGTAAAAATAAAGCTATTACAGGTTCTAAAAATAACGATAAATCTTTCGTACAGAGGCAAAATGGACTAAATTGAGAAGAAAAATATTCTATTGTACTATTTTACAATTTTCACAATAATTAACAAGATATTAATTACTAAAAATTGTCAAAAATTAGTCTTCAATTTTTTACTCAAATACTATAGCTTTATAAAAAAATTGCAAGACAAAAATTGTTTATTTTCTTCTCATAGAGCTCTAAAAATTTTTCTAAGAATTTTTCATTTAATTTTTAGTATTTTCTTATTTTTACCAAGATGAGAAAATACAATATTAAAAAAATTTTGAAAAAATTCTTATAACTTTATGAGAAGAAAATAAATAATTTTTGCCTCATACAGTTTTTCTGTAAAGTTGATAGTATTTGAATGCTAAATGTATTTATGTAATATGTAGCAGATATATTATGCATATTCAAGTCGAAATACGTATATAATACGTATGTAATACATGTAACAGGTATATTGTGTATATTTAAATGTATGGATATCAAACATGTAGTTGATACATATATAACAGAATACAGAATGTAATAATAAGTTATAAGATGGCATAGTAGCAATACGATAGTAGCATCACATAGCATTAAAAAAATCATAAACGGATAGTTTTGAGCAAGTGGCTATGTGCGTTATTATAATCGATTGTAATCGTTTAATTTAAGAATAACAAATTTAACAATATTAAAGTATTATATTAGACCGCGTGAACACACAACAATCAAGAAATAGAGGCTTATTTCAGTCAAACTTGAATTGTGCTAATCGAAAAAATTCATGTGGAACAAATTTAGATTAAATAGTGAAAAATAATTTAAATTAAATAGTAAGTTCCTTGGAATAAAATGTTAACAAAAACATACAGAAAAACTACATAGATTGAGACAAAATATTAGAAATTCTTAATTTTTCCTAGATATTTATAGTAGTAAGGTTTGTTTGTCTTAAAAATTCTTAGTTTTTTGTAAATATTCATAGAGGAACATATAATGTCTTGATTAATTTCACTTTTTGAATCTTAAAATTTTAGAGTCAAAGTATCAATCAAGTTGACATTAAAATTTTTTTAATTCAAAAATGAAATTATCCACTTTGGCCCTTGTAAATAGCTTATATATAATACATGTACGTAATTTTGAACGCGTATTTGCAATATTAGGAATCAGATACGTATCAAATACATAATTACATATTTAACACAGAAAGAATATTTATTATCATATGTATTTGGTATGTAATATAAATTACGTATCTATAGCATACAAAATCGATATTAAATACGATCTAATACATGATGTATACGTATTGCTACAAATTTGCTATATAGCTATAACATTGCAAATTTTATATATTTGATATGTAAATTACGTATCTATGGACATTTATCGATATTAAACATGTATTTGGTATATGATTCATACGTATTGCTATGTATCTGTTATACAACAACATTTCAAATTTCATGTATCTACTACGTATTTGAAATCTAAAATGCTATGCGGATAATATTGTTAAGAGTTAAGAGTTTCATGACCTGCTATACTATGACCTTGAGATGACATTAACGTTATACGTGTGGAATCAACGGAAATAGAATAAAATGTTTTCGTGAAAAATTTTCTATTAAACTTTATATGTTTTTCATTATATTTTTTAATAGAAAAAATGTACCTGTAGACAAATTAAGGAACCAACACGACGTAGTCATTTCTGAATTTGTGGTATTCCCGAATGTAGTTCACAATTTATTACACGCGTGTATATAATATGTATTACGTAGAAAAAAATGTCAACATAAGTTGTAATACTTGTAGCTCAAACGCTGTTACAATCTTATTCATACTTATATTCTTGTTTATTTGATATCAGAGAAAATCGTAGTTCGATTTGTCGAAAATTCCTATAATGAGAAAATTGATATACAGCTAATACAAAAATCTTTTTCTATTGTAGAATATGTTCATATAAAATTTAATACAAATTAAATTAATGAATTAAAAAATTATATTAAAAAATTAAAACTATTTTGAATGATGTTAGAGATAGAGTCTCTTTATTATCAATATGCAGATTAGTCTTTAGTATGTTAGTTCCCTGTTAAGACGCATGGAGTCCTTAGTAGAATTCTTTCTATGTGGCCGTTCTATTCTCCACGGTTCGTTCGTTAGTTATTGCCTACATCTTTTGCTAGAGCTGTGTGTACTATTTTTCTCATTAAAGAAACGTTGATACATCCTAACGTATCTACACTTACATCATCCACTACCTCGTCAACAAATGATAATAAAAAATAACTAAATAAAAATACAAAAATATAGAAAAAATTTTTTTTAAATTTTTTTAATTTATTGAATTAAAAATATATATAAAATTAAATTTAACTTAATAAACTAAAAAAAATTTAAAATAAATAAATTAAAAGTAGAATAAATTACTTTTAAAAAAACTAAAAATCAATTTTAAAAAACTAAAAATAAATAAATTTAAAAAAGAATAAATTATAATATTTTTGAAAAAAGACTCCCGACTGCTGCCAAACCATAGTCTAGCAAAAAAAGAAAAAAATTTTTTAAATATAGTTAAATTTAAAAAAATTTTTTTAATTGAATTAAAAACGTATATAAAATAAATTAATAAAATAAAAAATTATATTAAAAAACTAAAACTATTTTAAATGATAATAAAAAATAACTAAAAAAAATAAAAATATAAGGTTAAATTTAAAAAAATTTTTTTAATTGAATTAAATAAATTAATAAACTATAAATTAATTTAAATAAAAAAACTAAAAATAAATAAATTAAAAGAAGAATAAAAAATGAATACTAATAAATAAAACACAAAAAAAGGAGCATGAAACCACAGAACTGGATGTTGTTTATGAAATTTAATAATTCATTACATTAATAAAAAATCTTTAGACGTTTCGGCCACAATCTGACCATCTTCAGTAAAATCACAAATATTAGTAAAACGTAGAATTTACACATATCTGACATTAAATTCAGCTGTCGTATAATATAAATATGTATAAACGTGTTCTTCGAACATTCGTTCTTCGGAAATTCGTCGTGACATTGTGTATTATTATTTGTCATATCATATATTACCGCTATTTATATATATGTCAAAAGTTTAGATTGTTCTAGAATTATTTATTAAGTGTGAGAGAGATCTTTCTTTAGAAAAGGCAGATAAACATCAGGCAAACCTTCAATGTCACTTTGCTTATTAATACTTATTTGGCTTTTTATATATTGTATATCATTTCAGAAATTCTTCTTTTAAATAATGATTGTTCTGTATCTAAAATTCTAATATTATCCCAATCCAATTCGTGCATCTCATTCACTTGATGGCGTGGAACCACTAACATCTCAGAGGTGGTCTTCTTATGTCAACATTATGTTCTTTGATTTGAATTTTTAATTTCCTTTTTGTTTGGCCGACATAAGAAGACTCACAACCTAGACAATTTATCTTATAAACCACTCTACAATGGTTCTCTTTACATATACACAATCTTTTCCAGTTTTAATAAATCTATTAAATTTATTTATAGTTTGTAAGCAATATTAAAGCCCTGACTATGTAATTTTTTTAATTTTTCCGATACTTTACTTAAATATAGTATTATAAAATTATAGTATTTGCGTTATGTTGATGACATTGTGTTAGCTGTACATGAAGAAAAGGTTGAGGAGACTTAATTCATACCACGATAGACTTAGATTTACGGTTGATTTTGGCGATGAAAACGGTATTAATTTTCTGGACGTTAAATTAATGATTCAAGAAGGAAGCATCATCTTCGATATGTATAAAAAACCTACCAATTCGGGGAGATATTTAAATTATTTTTCGAATCATCCATTAGCACATAAAAGAGGAGTAATCATTGGGCAGCTTGATAGAATTTTACTGTTGTCCCATCCCAAATTTCATGAAAAGAACATTTCGGAATTAATTCACACTCTTCTAAATAATGGCTATCCTCTTAAATTCGTATTTTCGACAATTAACAATAGAATAAAAACTTTGGAAAATAGAACTAATCCAGATAAAAATCGCGAAGGAAATAATAACGAATGTGATTCCAATAAGAAAAAATTGTTCGCGATACCATACTTGAGCAAGGTTTCTGAAAAATTCAAAAAACTTGCATATATTCATGGTTTTGATATAACTTATAAACCGATGAATAAATTGAATACAATTATAAAAACAGGAAAAAATCCCTTGCTTAAGGATGACCATTGTGGAGTAGTTTATAAAATTAATTGTTTGAATTGCGAATCGTCGTATGTTGGCCAAACTAAGAGAAAATTAAAAACTCGTATTAAAGAACACAAGATATTAAGAAATCTACTTCTGAGATATCAGTTGTTTCACGTCACCGTGTGAATGAAATGCATGAGTTTGATTGGGATAACATAAAAATTTTAGATATAGAACAATCATTAATGAAACGAAGAATTTCAGAAATGATATATTAAAGACCAAATAAGTGGTCATCAATGAACAAAGTGACACTGAAGGTTTGCCTGATGTTTATCTTCCTCTTCTAAAGAAAGAGCTCTCTCGCACTTAATAAATAATTCTAGAACTTTCTAAACTATTTGACTCATGGATATAAATAGCGGTAAAATATAGGATACGACCAATAACAACACATAATGTCACGACAAATTTCTATCTGTGCAATGATTATACTTGAGATTCATCGATTTATTTTTGCTGTAAAACAGGTAATGTTTTATACTTCGTTTAAAAGATATTAATGATAAAATAAATTATTGTAAATTAGAATCTGGAAATTCTCGTTCTATACTTTTCACTATATGACTTCTGACGTTCTAACATTATTATACGAAGCAGCGTCGCATAGATGCAAACACGATTTTTACAATTATAACACACGGCGGTTGAATTTTATTCCAACTTGATGTAACTCTGCGTCTTAAGAATATTATTAATTTTACTGAAGATGGCCAGATTATGGCCGAAACGTTTAATGTTTTTATTGTAATCTGTAATGCAAGAATAATTAAATATCACAAACTATAACTTGTGCTGTGGTTCTTTATGCTCTTTTTTTCATATTTTTGATAGTATTATAAAAACTTTTTCCTTAAATTAGAATTCGAATTCATTATTATTACACTCATTATTTTCATCTAAATTAGTTCTATTTTTTAAAATTTTAATTCTGTTTTTTATTGTTGAAAAAATGAATTCAAGAGGATAACCATTCATTAACAGAGTGTGAAAGTCAGAAATGTTTTTTTTTTGAAATTTTGGATGGGATAAAAACAATGTTCTGTCTAATTGCCCGATAATTACACCCCTTTTATGCATTAATGGATGATTTGAATAATAATTCAAATATCTCCTTGAATTAGTAAGTTTTTTATAAATATCGAAGATGATTCTTCCTTCTTGTCTCATTAGTTTAACATCTAAAAAATTAATGTCATTTTGGTTGCCAAAGTCTACTGTAAATCTTAACCTTTCATGATACGAATTAAATAATTCCAGAACATTCTCAACTTTATCTTTATGCACGGACAATACAATGTCATCAACATAACGGAAATAAAAAGACGAAACAATATTATTGGTCATAATAATTTCTTGTTCTAAGTCTTGTTATTGTTCTAAGAACAATATTCGCTAATGTAGGGTACAATGGAGAGCCCATTGGCATGTCAAAAATCTGTTTAAATATTTTTTTGTCAAATTTACAAAATATAGAGTTAATTATAATCATAATTGCTTTTACAAACTCATGGATAGAAATCGAAGTCTTGTTTTCAATTAGGTTTCACCTACATTCAATACTCTTTAATACTAAATCAGTCAGAATGTTCGTGTACATCGAAACCGCATCAAATGATATAATGAAATTATTATCGATTACTCTTCCATTGATCGTTTGCTTCGACGGAAGGTAATCGATATGAATTATACCGCGTGCATCCCAAAAAATTATGGCCATCACCTTTCCGGCCGACTTCACGGTCTTCGCCTTCTTCGGAGCTAGTTTACTCGGTGAAGTCCATTGTTTTTATTGTTCCTTCGTCTCGGGTGTGAAGTAAGTAAATAAATCCATGTTTCGTCCACAGTAATGAATCGACACAGAAATTCATTTGGATTACGTTGAAACATTTCCAAATATTGTTTTGAAATCGTCACACGGTCGCGCTTATGGTCCACAGTGAGCAAACGCGGCACTCATCTTGCCGATAGTTTTTTCATACCCAATTGTTCATGCAAAATTGAAATCGCTGTGCCATGTGATATGCCTGTGGCCTCAACAAGCTCGCGCACTTTCACTCGTCGATCAGTCAAAACAATATCGTGGATTTCTGGCAACGTTTATCGATGATTTCTGGCGTAGCAGCCTCAATTGAAACATCCCGAACGAGGTGCAACACATGTGGGTGTATGATCACGTTTAAATTCATTCATCCAATTGTATACAGTCAGCAAACGCTGATGCAGATGTGATGCTTTGAACATTATCCAACTCGGCTTTGATTTCGGCGTTAAACCTTTCATATGTTTGATCACTGCACGAAACTCGTTTTTTTCCATTTTGCAAAAAATACAAAGGTTGTTCTTTAATCGTCTACAGAAATAAAACCACGTGATGAATTCCAAAATGTGACAGTCAGCTGATGCTATTTATCAAAAATGTGATATGACACTGCGAGTGCCCTCTGACAGAAGAGAACTTTTTTTTCTAAGAACTTATTGACTTGCCCTCGTACATTAGCTGCTTTCCATTTACATTGATTCTCAGACAATTCTTATTTGTGCCGTCATAACTCAGTTGAGTGCACGTTCCTTTTCCACCTGAGAAGTGAGATTCAACTGAGTTTTCCCCTAGAATCTGCGTACGCATACGACCGTTTTGAGACCGTATGCTTTATTGAGTCTTGTAGACTCACATGAACAGTGAGTCTATGGTCAGAGATTATGAACCTATGTATACTCAATAACTTTTTCATTGAAAAAAGTAAGTAAGAATAAAATGATAAAAAAATTGTAATTTTTGATAGTAATATCGGTGATTATTTAAAATAAGAGTCTAACCTTCGATTTCAATGAAATTATTCTCATTCGAAGCGCGACCGACCCAAAATGTTTTTCATCCAGATTCTTTCGTTCCGTGCAAAAAAAAACGCGTCAAATAAGCCTAATTTCATCGAAGGTGAGGCCTGTATTCTAAATAATTATCAAATAATCTTGTAAATAATTATTTTAGTTATGTTGTATCTTTTACTGCGAATAACAAATGGATGGATTACCAATAATAATGATTTTTATGTGGAGGACACCGGTAAGTGTATTTGTAGAATAAATGATGTAAAATATTTTCATTCTATTAATATATTTCAGAGCAAAAACTGCAGAATGTGGGTTCCAAATAATTTAATAGGATTTATCCAAAACAATAAACTGTATTTTAAAAATCAAGAAAATAATGACATTATACAACTTATAAAAATTGTTGACATAAGCCGCGAATTTATAAAAAGCAATGTGAGCATAGTTGAAAATTCTAATAAAGAATTAGTCCAAGGAACAAGTAATATGAGCTCACTTGTAAACAACGAAAATTCAATCCAATTGGAAGGAAATAGTGTAATCGTCACTGAAAATTTACACTACTCAAACACAAAAGAAAAAACATATGATCTGTTCATGAAACTCGTGCCTTGATAGGAGCTATAGAAGCGCGTTATGACGATATGCATCATGTACAAAAAAGAAAAATTTTTTGGTCAATTATTAGCGGAGAACTTGGAAGTCAAAATATTAAAGTAAGTGAAACTATATTATATACTTAATAATTATTAAAAATGCGATTAAAATAATAGCAAAATAAAATAATTTATAATAATTAAAAAATTACTTTCTTTAATTGTTCTTGTGCTTTTAAACAATTGCTTAATGAGCGTTTAATATATTCATATTATTTTAAACATAATAGTAAAAATATTTTCTTTAATTTTTAGTTCTTCGAATTTGCATGCAAAAGAAAGTGGCTTAATTTAGTTTACATATAAAAATACGAAAGATATAAAATCTAGAATGGTCCTGTAAAATTCACTTTTTACGACAGATTGGATGAATTATTGGGTAATTCACCATCGAATACAAGTCCACATTCATTAGATGTTGACGAATTGTAATCACAAAGTACTGAAGTCAAATGTCATGTGGAAACATCAACACCGAATTCTGACAGCAGCTTAAATATACCTTCTTGTTTTATGTCATCTTGTGAAAAAAAAAAAAAAACCATCAATGGAACTAGTAAAAATAAAACAGAAATTTTTTGAAGATAAAATTAAGAATATGATAGAAAAAGAAGCCAACAGAAAACAATATATTGATGAAAACTTGAAGTACAAAAAACAAAAATTAGATCTATATAAAAAAAAGTGAAAACAGAAGAGAAAAAAGTAGCCATATTACAGAATTAGAAAACATATTAAAAGAAAAAAATACATAAAATACTACTAGTCACTATTATAATATTTAAGACAGTACTATAAAAGTCAGTATTATAAAAATGCAATCGAAGGTTAAGTTTTCCGATCCCTGGTTCGCATAAATAAAAAAAAGTTTTCGCATAAATTTTTATTTTTTTATAAGAGGTAGTGATTACAAAAATATTTTCAATATATAATATATTCAACAATAAAATACTCAGTATTATTAACATTTAAAGAATTATTTTAAACAAATAAAATAGTAAGATACTTAGTAAGAAAAAATTATTAAAAGGAAGATTCAGATTATACTTATTGAAAATAATGATTTAACATTTGTAAAATGCATTTAAGTTGGAAATTTTGCCAATGTCAATAATAATGAAACTATATAGTACACAAAAAAATAAATATTTTGAATGTTTATTTGTTTTGCTTATTTATTTTTATTTTGCTTTAAATAAAATCTAAAAATAAATTAAAGAAAATTATTCTTTGTTCATTAATAAACTAATTTTATTTTATTAGGTGTTGGAATTAATTCGTAGCGTTTTACAAGTGATGGGAAGTACTTTCATTAATGTATTTTTTAATGCTCATGTGAAATAAATAACATTCTTTCATTAAAAAACGCTACGAATTAATTCCAACACCTAATAAAATGAAATGTTTCATTTGCAATTTATTTTTATTGAGCATATATACTTAAATAAACATTTTCGCAAAAATTTCTTCTCTTCTGGAATAATTTTCATCTATACCACTAACTTCTGCTGCATCTATCATATTTTCATTACCTTCATTCTCATCGATATCAAATTCGTCTTGGTTGTTTATACAAATATTATGTAGCACAACAGCAGCTATAATACATTTTATTACAAATGTTAAATCATTATTGTCAAAAAATTTTAACCTTCGGAATCTTCCTTTTAATAATTCAAAAGCGTTTTCAATTATGATTCCAGTTGCAGAATGACGATAATTAAATATTTTTTTATTTTGAATTAATTGCCATCTTTAAATGGAAAAATCAATCAGTCCAAGGATAAGCTAAATCTCCTAATAAGAAATTCTTATCAAAGAATCCATGTATACTCTTTCTGTATAAAGACGATTTTTTTAAAAGGCGACTATCACGAATGGATCCTGATTCACAAAAAAAGCTAATAAATTTTTTCTGATGATCACATACTCTTTGTATAAGAAGACTATAATCTCCTTTTCTATTATAATATACATAATGATGTTTGGAATTTGGCCTTTTAATTTTTACGTGGCTCCCATCTATAGCTCCAACTACTCCATCAATCCCATGCATTTTACAAAATTCAGATTTTGTGTAATCGTTCTTCAGTGGGCCATGCAATATACTGTTCACTTTTTTTTTACCAGATATTCTATTATTTTCTTGATAATACGATGACAAAGAATTTAAAGAGCACTTTCGTTCTATTGTTGACCTAATGATAGATAATTCATTGATAAATAGAAAACTGAATTACAATATTTAACTTCTATACATTTTAGATGATTGAAACTGAACGTGTTTTATCTCAACATAACTTTGGAAGAAAGAAGTTCTTTTTCTTCTTCCACATAAAAGTAGTTATTCGGTGTAATTTCTTCCTGGGAAGGTTAGGTGAATCGGAACATTCTGAAGATAACGATTCAGAGGAAAAAAACAAATTGGATTCATTCGAATCTGAACTAGTCTGAATTATACTCGAATCCGAGTCCGAATCAGCTTTTAAAATCTAATAGCATATGAATATGTATAGGTAAGTGTTGACTTCGTATTTAATGTATATTTAATTAACAATTAGTACCTATTAATTTACCTTTGTAATAACAGTTAAAGTAGTCATTTTAGCGCTTTTTTTCAATTCTAGTTCAAAACCAGTTCAACCCAATTTGAGGTTAGTGAGAATTTTTCATTTCAGCGCATTCCTTTTACATACTGAACGATGACATCATTATCTGAGTCTGAAATACTCAGCTCACTTCGGACTCAGTTTCACTTGCGTGTAAATGGAAAGCAACTAATAGCAGTTACTGAAAATTTTTTAAATTTTACAATAAAATTTTTTATTTATGCTGTTACATTAATTGCTGTTACATTTTGAAAAAGCAGTCGGGAAACGCCACGCTAAAATTTTCTTATTTAAAGAATTTATAATTTTTCTATTTTCTCACAGTAAACATGTTAATTGCATTTTTTTACATTTGGCATAGCGTTTCCCGATTGCTTTTTCAAAATGTGCAATTAATGTAACAATATAAATAAAAAATTTTATTGTGAAATTTAAAAAATTTTCAATAACTGCTATATAATATACTACGTATATGTGTAATAATAAATTAAAATGAATAATTGAATATTTGTACTTTACTTTATATTAATACTTACAAATACTTTTCTTTTACTTTTCTTAATACTGACTAATAATACAATAAATATGTCAATTATATTATTAATGTAATGAATAATTATTTGTCAACGGCAATTGAACGCATTTCAAATCGCGCAAGTGTTATCGACTTCTTATATCGTCATTTGGTGATCTATATTGATTATATACATCTTTTGTGATATGCATATGCTTTCTGTACTTTCTTTTTTTTTATTTTTTACGTGCTCATAACAATTATTAAGAAAATTTTGCCTGTTCTATTTAGAGAGACGCTATTGTATTATATGTATGTATTCATGGTAATAAAAAAATGAATGATCTTATTTTAAACTTTATTAAGTTTTTAATTTATAATTTAAATCTTTTATAATATTGTTCTTATTATTATACATTTTATTAGTATAATATTATATCAATTTCAATAATATTAAATACTGAACATTAATTATTTCATACTTTTTAAAGTTTTACTATTAATTTATTTATTAGTATTAATTTTTTATTCTTTTTTTAATTTATTTATTTTTAGTTTTTTATTTAAATTAATTTTTTAGTTTATTAAATCCATTTAATTTTTAAAATTTATTTAATTAATTCAATTAAAAAAATTTTTTTAAATTTAACTTTATATTTTTATTTTTTTTTTAGTTGTTTTTTTATTATTATTTAAAATAGTTTTAGATTTTTAATATAATTTTTTAGTTTATTAATTTATTTTATATACGTTTTTAATTCAATTTAAAAAATTTTTTTTAATTTAAATATATTTAAAAAATTTTTTTCTTTTTTTGCTAGACTATGATTTGACAGCAGTCAGGAACCTTTTTTTAAATAATTATTTCAAACTTTTAAAAGCTCAAAATATCTTGTGATGTGTATAAATATTGGGAGTACAAATTAGTTCGATCCGTTTTTTTGTGTTCAAAATTTCAAAACAAATGAATGAACAGATTAATTAAAATAACGTAACGTCTGATTACATTAAACACATCGCGCGATATTCTATGCTGTGTACATAATGTTAAAAAAACTTTTGTATATAGTTCTTTTGTATATAGAATGTTGAAACTTACATGTTACTACATCCTTCTTCGTTTCATACGATGCGTTTTTGTCTTTAGCGAAGTACATTTTTCAATCATTTTTCATACAAGCAAGTATCGCAAGGCTAATTGCATCCGCGTAAATTGTTATATAGATGGTAAAACTTCTAGAATCGAAGAGGGAGTAACTCTTCTCTTCTTTCCAAAAATTGCGAACGTGCTGCGACACGTTTTATCGCGTTTTCTACGTATTTTCTTTGTTTGCAAGTTTATCAATGTTTATATTGGGAGTACAAATTCGGTCCGTTTTTTTGTGTCAAAAATGTATTTATTTCAAAACAAAATGAATGAACAGAGACAGATTAATTAAAGTATTGTCCATCCTGGCTACTATTTTTTCCCATCTCTCAGGCAATTTTCAAATTCCATCTCGAAAAAATGACTCGTCTTTGGAGGCGATCCAATTTTGGAGAAGTGACTTGCCAAATCGTGCTGCATCCTTCGGAACAACCAGTAATCAGAAGGAGCAATGTTCGGAGAATACGGCGGGTGCGGTAAAACATCCCATTTGAGCGTTTCCAAATATTTTTTTACGACTTTTGCGACATGAGGCCGAGCGTTGTCATAAAGAAAAATAACTTTATCATGTCTTTACTTGTATTCCGGCCGTTTTTTCTCGCAATGCACGGCTCAAACGAATCAATTATAGCCGATACCAATCGCCCGTAAAGAATCGCCAGGTTTCAGCAGTTCATAGTAAACAACACCTTTTTAATCCCACCAGATACAGAGCATGATCTTCGAACCATGAATGTTCGGCTTTGGTGTTGATGTTGAGGTCGATGGCAACGATTGACCGGGCTTAGCGTAGTATTTTTTCTTCTTGAGGTTGTCGTAGAATATCCACTTCTCATCTCCAGTCACAATCCGATGCAAAAAACCTTTTCTTTGTTGTCTTTGAATTAGTTGTTCGCAAGTGAAAAATCACCTTTCAACGTCTCTCGGTTTCAATTCATAAGGCACTCAATTTCCTTGTTTTTGAATTATTCCCAATGGCTCTTAATTATGCAGAAACGGCTTATTGAGTTACTCCCAATAATTCTGCAAGCTCCTCTTGTGTTTGACTCTGATTTTCTTCGAGTAATGCCTTTAATTCTTTATCTTCGAATTTTTTTGGCTGTCCAGAGCGAGGCTTGTCTTCAACGCTGAAATCTCCATCCTTGAAACGTCGAAACCATTCTCTACATGATTTATCAGTTGGAGCAGTGTCACTATAAACTTCGACAAGCATTCGATGGGCTTCAGCTGCACTTTTCTTCCAATTAAAGCAGAAAATTAGAACCTCTCGCAAATGCTGCTTGGTTAACACAAAATTCGATATTTCAAACACAGTAAAAATCAAGGTTTTTGTATAAAACTCAAAGCGATATAAAGTGAATATTATTAACAGATGTCTAACCTCTCTGAAAACGCCAAAATCAGCTGTCACTAAGAATCATTTGCGGCGCTGCGAGCGTTGGTCGCGGCGCTGCGAACGTTAGCTGCGGCGCTGTGAGCGCCAGTGGCGGCGCTGCATGCGTCCGGCGCTGATGCGGTCGTTCTTTCCGCTTCTTCTTCCGTTCACTCTCTCTGGTGTCATGGCGTGCCGCGTGCGGACCTCGTGTAAGTCTCTGCGATAGTCAGTAAGTTAGAACTCCGAAGTTGAGGTTCCGAATTACTTTGTGTATTCCGCGAGACCGATACCGATTACTGTTCATGTCTGTGATAATTGTTAGCGTCGTCAGATAATTTCTTAGAGTGTATTTTCATAGTTCTTGTATTGTAACTCCGCGACACGATGCCGGTATCCGAGCCGTCTTACACGCGCAATCACGTCTCTATTTTCTAATCTACATTTGTATTTAGTATTTAGTTAGTTTAATATTAAGTTTGTATTAAATCGCCTTATGACATAAAAATCAGAAGCAGTGAGTAACACTCACCATATTGCACAGCACTCGCTCCAATAGCCACACATTCACAACAGCTGGAGCCATCTTTTGAAAAATGGACCGAACTAATTTGTACTCCCAATAATTCAGTCAGTGTTCCAGAATAACCATTTCACCTCTCGTGAATGTAGAGTGGACTTAATTGATTCAAAAATTTGTACTGTTTTGCAATTTTCACTTTATTAAAGATCCTCGAATAAGAGCAACTGTAATAAGATTCAATTGCCGCCATTCAAGTGCACGCCCATTACTCGCAGTCTCTTGGCGCATGAAAAGCGAAATGAAAGAGTTGTCAATTGTCGTGTTTTGGCAGGTAGTCTCATGATGGAAGGGATAAAATGGTGTGTGCAATCTTCTATAAATCTATGGACGATTTATGACATCGCGATCAACACCATCAATTTGTGTGACACATAGACGACTGGTACTTAAGTGGCTATTTGTCGTGCTAATTCGCCGCCAACTGATGGCGTTGATCGCGATGTCATTGTGGCGTTGCGAGCGTTGGCTGCGGCGCTGCGAACGTTCGTCGCGGCGCTGAAGTTGGTCCTTCTTTCCGGCTCTTCCTTCTTTCGCTCTCTCTGGTGTCATGGCGTACTGCGTGCGGACCTCGTGTAAGCCTCTGCGATAGTTAGTAAGTTAAAACTCGGAAGTTAGGGCTCCGAATTACACTTTGTGTTCACTGCGAGATCGATACCGATTATCGATAATTGTTAGCGTCGTCGAATAAATACTCAGCATATATTTTCTTAATTTCCTGTATTCTAACCTAGCAACGCAATACCGGTATCCGAGCCGTCTTACGCACGTCTCTATTTTTGTAATCTATATTTGTTAAATAATTAGTCAAGTTTGTATTAAATCGCCTTATGGCATAAAAGTCAGAATCAGCGAGTAGCATTCATTCGCAACCTAACGATTTCCCGCCAATTGTCCTTCGCCGTTAGTTGGTCATCGCCAGCGCCCAGACTCTCGGCGCCATATTGGGGACAATAGCCGCACCAATAGCCACAAACTGATAACCCCGACGTGATTGCGTAGCGTGATGATTGTGCGTGATTCTCACGCGCGTTTAACCTTACGCGTTTCATCTCACGCGCGCGTCTTAACAAGCCGCTGACATGGCTAGTGGCTCAAGCAATCTTCCTTCGGGCAATCAGGACAGCGGTGCATCGTCGCGTGTAGTGTGCGTATAGTGCGCTTACGCGAGTCGAAATTAGATCCATGCCGTTTTGGAAGTCGAAGCCAGACCTCTGGTTCGTACAAATGAAAGCTCAATTCCTTATCGCGGGCATAACTGTAGATGAGACGAGATACAATTATGTGATACAGTGCCTTGACGATGATTCTTTGATCGAAGTTAGCGATATCGTACTCAATCCGCCTGCGATGAATAGATACGCCGCGCTCAAAGATAGATTACTAAAAAGCTTCGCGGATAGCGCCGAAAAGAAACTGCGTAGGTTATTAAACGAGGTTGATCTAGGTAACCGCCGTCCGTTGCAATTGCTCCGTCGGATGCGAGATCTCGCGCAAAAATGGCGTGTCAGAAGAAGTGCTCAAATCTTTATGGCTGCAGCGCCTACCGCAACAAGGGCAGGCTATACTAACGGCTAGCAAGCACGAACTCGAAAAGCTATCGCAACTAGCGGACCGAATAACAGACATGCTATCCACTGACGTTAACGCCGTCGCAGCGGTTACACCGACAAAAGCTAATTTAGTAGATTCGCAAATATCCGCGCTTCTACATCGAATGGAGAGATTGGAAATTCGTTTATCGCGCGACAGATCACGGGCCTCGCGGAATCTTCGTCGCAGAAACCGTTCAAGGTCACAATCGGAGAGCAAGCCGTGCTAGTATCATCGACGTTTTGGCGGAAAAGCCGTCAAGTGTACGCAACCCTGCAGTTGGAAGCCAACGTAACAGGAAAACTAGAAGCTGAACTCCCCGACGGCAGATAGTTTAGCCGCGGCAACTCGCCGTCTGATAGTCAGGGACCGTGTCACCGGCATCAAATTTCTGGTGGATACCGGAGCGAATATCTCGACCATTCCTGTTTCAAGACGCGACCGTACTCATATTGCAAACAAATACTCTACGCCGTAAACCGAACAATTATCCCTACGTATGGACAAAAGTTACTCCAGCTTGACTGGGGTAACAACATTCCCCTCGGATTTTCTAGTACATTTTAACTTGCTGCCTGACATACGGCACAAGCGCTTAATTGACGGCAATACGTTTTTTAAAGTCTCTTGTCTCGTGCCCAGCAAAGCTATTCCGGTTAACAGCGTTTGCGACGACTGTCCATTCAAAGAGATTCTAGGCAAGTTCCTTGAGATAACTACGTCGATCAAACAAACTGCACACAGTGGAACATGTAATCGAAACAATGGGTCCTCTTGTGTCAAACAAAGCCAGACGACTCAAGAATTTGAGTACATTATACAACAAGGCTTATGCAGACCTTTCAAGAGCCCTTGGGCCAGTCCACTACATCTTGTGCAGAAGAAGAATAGCGACTGGCGCCCGTGCGGGGATTACCGCAAACTCAACGAGGTAACCATTGCTCTTGCCGGACCGTTATTCGATTCCTGCAAGACAGCACGCAGTGCATGGTAAAACCGTATTTTCCACAATAGACCTAGTGCGTGCATACCAACAGATTCCAATCCGCGAATCGGATATTCCGAAAACCGCCATTATCACACCGTTCGGACTTTTCGAATTCCCTTACATGACATTCAGATTCCGTAATGCAGCATAAACTTTCATGGACCAGGTAATCGTAGGTAACTTGATTTCTGTTTCACTTACATCGATGATATTTTAATCGCTTCGTAGAACGAAACTCAGCATAAGGAGTACTTAAAGATTCTGTTCGATAGATTTCAACAGCATGGCATAGCAATCAATCCAAATAAATGCGTGTTCGAGCAGAAGAGCGTCAGCTTTCTAGGAGCACATTCAATCAGCGCTGATGGCATCAAAGCCTTACCCGAAAAAGTCCAAGCTATCGATTTTCAGGAACCAGTTATGGTCAAAGGACCTTCGATGCTTCCTAGGAATGCTCAACTTTTACAACCGGTTTCTCAAAGATCTCGTAAGCACGCAAGCACCATTGCTAAAGGTAATCTCAGAACGTAAACGCAACAACAATGCGAAAATAGAATGGACTTCTGAGTTCAAACAATCCTCTCAACGAGTTAAGGAACATCTCGCTCAAGCCACCTCGCTCGGATTTCCAAACAGCAAGGCAAGACTCTCGTTACAAACAAACGCCTCAGACAAAGCAATCGGCGCAGTATTGCAACAGTACAGTAACGGATTTTCACAACCACTCGATTTCTTTTCAAGAAAGCTCACGCCACAAACAAAGTATAGTGCATATGATAGAGAACTATTAGTTATCTATATGGCTATCAAACATTTTCGATATATGCTAGAGGGACGAAATTATCACGGATCATAAACCCCTCGTGCATGCATTCAAGAGGAAATCAGATCAAATGTCGTCAAGACAAACTCTTCAAATTACTCTTCATTTCGGAGTTCACAACCGATGTACGTCACGTTTCAGGCGCCGAAAACATTGTAGCAGATGCATTATTTCGCGCCGACACTATCGTGATGCCAACTAGTCTCGATATGCAAAAGATCACAGAAGCTCAAGCCTCGGATGACGAATTGCAACAACTAAAGCAATCTACATCAACGTCTTTGAAGCTCAAAAAGTTTACCTTATCGGAAACAGCATCCAATATTTACTGTGACACTTCAGAAGAAGAGATCAGACCTTACATTCCTGGACCATTACGAAGACGAGTTTTTGACATGGTGCATCAAATGTCGCATCCAAGTGGCAGAGCAACTCACCGGCAAATTGTACAAAAATTTGTGTGGCCCTCCATGGCTAAGAACATTAAAGAGTGGGCCCGCACTTGTCTAGCATGCCAGCAATCTAAAATTCATCGGCATACCTCGTCTACCAAAATATCAGTACCAGTACTCATTTCGAGCATGTACATATCGATATCGTAGGTCCTCTCCTCATCTCCATTCAAAAGTTTCAGGTATTTATTAACAATGATTGACTGATTTACTCGTTGGCCGGAGGCTATTCCATTACAGGATTGTACAGTAAACACGGTGGCGAAGAAGTTTTTCATTCACTGGGTAGCCAGATTCGGAGCTCCACGCCTGATCACGACCGATCAAGGCTCGCAATTCGAAGTGCAGCTGTTCAACACATTAACCCAACTCGTCGGTTCTAAATATTGTTGGACAACTGCATATCATCCAGAATCTAATGGCATCATCGAACGATGGTGCAGCATCGCTCTTTAAAAACAGCATTAATGTGCCACGATGAAACTCAATGGACTGATACATTACCAGTAGTACTACTCGAACTGAGAACTTGTCTCAAAGAGGATCTAGGCGCTTCTGTAGCGGAATTAGTGTACGGCACTACGTTCAAAGTACCGGGTGAATTTTTTTTCTCTGAAGAAATGCCGAGCGGCCCACGAATTTTCGTCGAGGATTTCCGCGTAATTATGCAAAAGTTGCGGCCTAGACCAACCTCTCATCACATTAGACCTAAGCTATTTTTCCATAAAGACTTGTATAACTGCTATCACGTCTTCTTCAAAGTAGAAGGCAACAAACGTCCTCTGGATCAACCATACACCGGACCGCATAAGGTATTAGAGCGCATTTCGGACAAAGTCTTTGCTATAGAAGTCGACGGCAAATGCATCAACGCCACTGTCGATAGACTTAAGTCCGCTTATATATTAATCCAAGACTCAGAAACTACTCTGTCCACTGCGTCTTCAACTAATATTCCAGTGCAAGGTGAACCAAAGACATATCCTAGTCCAGCAACCAAGCGAAAGACTGTTAATTTTAAGAATTAATTCGCGTAATGATACATTAAGCAAACAACCAACAAGTATAAATTTCTGTTCCATTTAATTTTATTTTTTGTTATTTTCGTTCTAGCGATAATGTAACCAGTATTTCTTTCTTTAACGTTTACACTGGGAGGGGAGTACTGTGGCGTTGCGAGCGTTGGCTGCGGCGCTGCGAACGTTCGTCGCGACGCTGAAGTTGGTCCTTCTTTCCGGCTCTTCCTTCTTTCGCTCTCTCTGGTGTCATGCCGTACTGCGTGCGGACTTCGTGTAAGTCTCTGCGATAGTTAGTAAGTTAAAACTCGGAAGTTAGGGCTCCGAATTACTTTGTGTTCACTGAGCGAGATCGATACCGATCACCGCTCATGTCTTGTGATAATTATTAGCGTCGTCGGATAAATACTCAGCGTATATTTTCTTAATTTCCCGTATTCTAACCTAGCAACGCAATACCGAGCCGTCTTACGCACGCAATCATGTCTCTATTTTTGTAATCTATATTTGTTAAATAATTAGTCAAGTTTGTATTAAACCGCCTTATGGCATAAAAGTTAGAATCAGCGAGTAGCATTCATTCACAACCTAACGATTTACAACCGCCAATTGCCCTTCGCCGTTAGTTGGTCATTACCAGCGCCATATTGGGCACAGCAACCGCACCAATAGCCACATCGTAAACATCTCTCAGCTGTCATCTCTGCTCTCAGGAAAAGAGTAGCAAACTGTTCAGGTGAATAGGTTGTGTCCAATTAGAAGCCAGGCAATTTTTTCTAATCTTTTTCATGAAGTTTTGATCGCTTTGTTTTTTATTTTAATACTGTATATAGACTTTATACAATATATTGGGTCATCTAAAAAGTATCCGCGGTTTTTTGTCACTAGATGTGTGTTGATGGTTATATATCTAGTGACAAAGTACCGCGGATACTTTTTAGATGACCCAATATACACTTTATATTTTCTTACACTACAATTTGTATTAAGAAATATATTAGGTATACAAATAAGTTTCCGTCGTTTGACAAAAGACAGCGCCACTAGCAAGCTATGGTTAAAATTGTCTGTAAAACATTATATCGTAAGGTTGGACATCTGTCAACAACATAACTTTGAAATACTAGCGATTTTGTATCAGCATCATATATTTTTTTTTGTGCGAAAATGCCGAGTTTTGAGCCGAATAAGCGTCATTTGGGAACTTTTGATTTACTTCTTTAATTTGAAGAAATCTGCAGCTGAAAGCTCATCGATTGCTTGTAGAAGCATATGGTGAGGCCTTAAGTGAGAGAAGTTATGAATGGTTTCAAAAATTTAAGAACGGTGAATTGACGTCAAAGACAAAGAACGTAGCGGAAGGCCGAAAGTGTACGAATTGGAACCATTATTGAATGAAGATTCGTGCCAAACGCAAAAAGAACTTGCACTTACATTTTGACTTACATTTTGACTCAATAAAACATTATATATCATTCTTCCACAATAAATGCTTAATTTTTTGATAAAAAACGGCGGAAACTTATTTGTACACCTAATACTGCTACAAACTTTAAGCAATGTAATTTTACACAATTTTTATTTTTTTTTAATTTCATAGAGATTTAACTTCTATAAACTTCTATGAACAAACTCAACTACCCGCCAACAGTGATGGCGTTCAGCATTGGCTAAGTGTAAGATCGATATTCATAGTCTTATATTCAAGTACAGTCTTAAGTACAGTCTTAAGAAGTCATGAACCAATCAGAAGCATTAGCGTTTTAAGACATTACTTAATCGTCTCGAAATAAGACTCGATTATGAATATCGGCCTAAAGCTCTATACTCATGATGTAAGAAGACAAAAAAGTGTACCATTTCCGAGGATACACAGTAGAAGAGTGAATTGTGAGCAAAATTTGATTGGCTATTCCAATATGCCAGCGCTATTATACACAAGAAAGTGCATAGAGGGCAAAATTTGATTGGTTGTTTCCAGTATTGCTATCATTCACAATGTACACCTTGTATTCTAGACATGTATATATGTTTAAAACTTAATAATACTCGATTTTTTTTAATAATAAATTATCAAAATATTTATGTTAATAATCGTAAATTTTTATTAAATGTCGGTAACATCATCGTTCTTCAATTATCCCCAGGCCTCCCTGGGCCCCATTGATAGTCATGAAAATTTGCCAAGGGCCAACGATCTTAAATAGTATCTCGTCAGTGTCTAAGCCGAAATGCCGACAATCTTCCTATTGGCTATTTTAACCACCATTTCAATTTAGGAAGCATTTATTGGATCATCTAAAAAATATCCGCGGTACTTTGTCACTAAATATATGACTATCAACACACATCTAGTGACAAAAAACCGCGGATACTTTTTAGATGACCCAATATATTGGCCGTAATTGTATATGTAACCTACTACGTGTTATTCTAATTGAGACGATTTAATTGGTTGACGCAAATTGTGTTTACGTAAATTACGCTGCATGTGAAAGCAGCTATAGGATGCGATCGAGTTGCCGCTACGAATGCTTCGAAGCATTTGATTAACCAATCAGAAGAAAGAATTTTACTAATTGACCAATAATAAAATAATAAAAAAAACAAATGTTTTGAAGCATCCGTAGCGACAACTCGACCGCACTCTAAGTGTATTTACATGCAAGCGTCAAGCAGCAACCAATCAACGAGGCGTTTTACAGTGGCATAAAAAATATTGGGTCATCTAAAAAGTATCCGCGGTTTTTGTCACTAGATGTGTGTTGATGGTCATATATCTAGTGACAAAGTACTGCGGATACTTTTTAGATGACTCAATATTTTTTATATCACTGCCCATATCGTCCAACTGATTGGTTGCTGCTTCCACTGCTTAACGCTTGCATGTGAATGCACCTTAAAGCATGCTGTGCAAACATAGTACATGTGCAAACGTAGCCTATGGCCGGTATCCATAGTCAGATCTTATACTCAAGAATGCAGTTTACGCCATTTTGTGTGTAATGATTTATGTAGTGTAACAGATTTTCTAACCTCAATAGTTATTAACTTTAACGCTTAATCTTGATTCGCGAGGCCTACTGTCACGTTTTTCTATCCGATTTTCATTTTGAAAATGTGTCGAATGAACCTAATTTTATCGAAATCGAAGGTGAGGTAGCTATTCTAAATAATTACCAAAGTTAGAATAAAGAGGTTTTATATCTTGAAAAAGTGAAAACATTAGCTGTTCTAAATTTATTGCAGATGCGACAATTTACGTTATGTTCACTATAGATTTCCAATACAGGCAAACAATTTTGGAATATAGCCATTATGTCACCTAACCAGGTTCATTCCGAGACAGATCAGGTATAAATAAGGACGTATCAAATATTTAATCCGCACCAATTTGATACGCGCACTAACCGTTTTAACGGTATAAAAGGGATCAACTATTCAACAAAAGTTGATGTACTATGAACCGACTAGATGATCCGCCAGGGCTCATGAAAGGCAGGAAACCATCTTTCATTGGAATGAACGGTATATTCTAGTTTTTTTTAGCACTTCTATCCTAACCTATCTTTTTCAAATTATATAGCTGTAGTTTTTAATTGACTTAGACAAATGTTTAAAAGTCACTTGACATTATATATTTTTATTTTAACCTATCTTTAACTTATTAAGTTATATAATAACCAATTTTAAGTATCACATTAGGTACATCACTACAAAATTAATTGGTAAATTTTTTCCTGATCATTTCGAAATTTATATTTTATATAAATTTATATTAATGTAAAATTTTATATTTTAGGAGCTCCGGAGACGGATGATCAGCAGCGAGTACGATTTCAGGTTGAATTAGAGTTTGTACAATGTCTTGCCAATCCAAATTACTTAAATTGTAAGTAAGAATGATCCTTGCAGTTTTAAAAGAAAAAGTTGTTTTATTTCTGATAAATGTATTTTTAGTTTTGGCACAACGTGGCTATTTCAAAGATGCGACATTCATTAATTACCTCAAATATCTATTGTACTGGAAAGAACCAGAATATGCAAAATATTTAAAGTATCCTATGTGCTTGTATTTCCTGGATTTATTACAGTATGAGCACTTTAGAAGAGAAGTTGTGAATTCTCAATGTACAAAATTTATCGACGATCAGCAGATTCTGCTATGGCAGCATTACACTAGACGTCGAACAAGACTTCTACAAACAGCTGCTGAGCAAACGCAACAAACTAATTCTCAAAACAATGGTATTGTTCAACCTAAGGTTCCCTAAAGTTGTAATTTTATATTTGTCTCATATATTCATTCTCTGTATTTAATGTTTTTTCCAATATAAATAATGCTTCTATAGGGATTAATTAACAGGTTGTTGCTTGACTGTGATAAATAATTCACAACTTTCTCACATTTTTACATTGAATCATATTCCTTTCATGTATAAATATGAGTAAATTATTTATTAAAGAAATCATTAAAAGAATATTTACTTCAGTTAATTTTTTTCTAATCAGTTTTGCGACATTAATTGTTGTATGTGCGTATATATACATATGTCTAATAATAGTCTTTCTATGTGGCGTGAACATGATAAACATCTCTATGTGGCGTGAAAATGCATTCTTTAAACAGTAACATATCGAATCAGTTTCAATCAATTTCTCGGATTGGCATTTATTAAATATCCAAGAGCATGTTCGAATTCTCATCTGGATGCTCTCTGGGTATCATCTGTCATCTTTGTTTAACTTTCGATAAACAACAAGGATGGAGTGATATCTGATTGGCACTTAGGTGGAAATCTGAACATAGCCCAGAAATTCATGAGAATTTTCGTTTTGTGTGAATATGATTAGCTCAGCAATTGTTTCTTAGAAAATGCTTTATGTTTATTAAACACTGTTTTATCAGTGAATAGTTTGCGTGAGGATCTCGTAAGACTAAAGCGGATTAAAGATGTCCATTAAATATGATAATTTTAGTACAATAATATATTATTAGTACAATATTTATTTTGTAAATTATTCAGTATTTTTATTTTCCATAAAATTCACCAAAATTCCATTGCCAGCATCTACCCAATTCTCTGAAAAAAGTTTCTGCCTTAAAATTTGTCTTTCTGTCAAATCTTCTTCCTTTACGTCATTTTCTGTATTGATATCATCATCCTTGCAATTGTTCTTGTCGATTATATTTTTCATATCCATCACTTGATCAGGTAAAATTTTGTTCAGTGTTTCTGGTAAAATTAAAACCAATACACCGGAGACGAGGCATAACATTCCAATGATTAGTAACGGTATCGGAAGTGATACATGTCTCTAATAAAAAAAAAATTATTTGCATTTCTAATGACTATGACTCTTGATTAACTAATTTTACCAATTCTTGATTCATCGGAGAGTAAAATAAATTAAAAAATATACACTTTAAAAAAACTGCAGATATAAATAGAAAATTTCTTAAACAAGAAAAATGGATACGTACTAATAAATGCAGTATGCTTAGGCTGCCGATTTTTGCGGACATCACACATAAACCTAAGCAGCGACCTCGTATCACTGTTGGAAATATTTCAACAGTATACAAATAAACAATAGAAAGGGTACTCATGACAGTCACTTTGCCAAATAGTAACATTGTCGTCTTTGCGATATCTGAAATAAAAACATTAAAAAACATATGTCATACACACAAAACAAAAATATCTACAATGCTCTAAAATTTAATAAAATTTACTAAAATATTATGATAAATGTGCTATAAACAATAGAAGAAGTTATATCTCCTTCATCTTATGTACCGATCCACGGTGCAACGGTAGCGGTTAAAATAAAGAAAACCGCAATTAAAATACAGACAATGCCATTGAAAGATTGATATGTACATATTGGCAGTCGTCTACCATATCTAGATAATACAAAATATACAAATGTATTCGTCGCCATTTCGAGAGTTGCACTCAGGGCGAACGTGATGTGCCTGTTAATCTGAAAACTCGGTGTCAAATCATCAAATATGTTGCACGCTATTGTAGACGTCCACCTTAAATTAAAGATCATAAAGTCATAATTTTAAAAATATTAAAAATTTTACATTATTTTATTTAATAAAATAAAAATAAACGAAAATGCGAAAGAAAGAAATAATTTTTTAAAATATTTTACCATTGACAAATCATTATAGCACCGTATTTTCTTAATACCGATGATTCAATTGCATTTTTCAATCTTGAGTTTATTTTGTTTGCAGTTTGTTTTGTGTCGTTACTTCCCGTTTCCTCTTCATTTTTGCTTGTTTTTTCTTTCTTTATTTTACACAACATTACTTCCTCTGTGTCTTTCGGAAAAATTTTTTTATCGCATTTCGAGGATGTAGTCATCTTTGACTCTTGATCGCACTTTGAATTCGAAGGCAAATGCCGTTTATTAAAATTTTCCACTGAACTTGGCGTCTCTTGGTATAATTCTATGTTGGAAAATTTGTTTTTCAAGTTGATCGAATTGCCTTCTAAAGTTTTTCCTAAAATAAATTTTTTAGTATTAAATATTTGATTCTATATACAAGGTGAGTAAAAACCATGGTGAAAGGAATAACATGGTGTGTGCAATTGGATAGTGTCTCTTTCTAAATCTTTGCCCTCTCCGTCTATGGACTGTTCATAGTGCAGAAGGCTACCAACTGCGAAACACGGGGCGGTATTCATTATAATCCGTTTTTATTTTAAAACTGTTTTAAATAATGTCTTAAGATGCTAATACAGTTGTCGGATTGACTTATGACATCTTAAGACTGTAAAAATGAAAATAAGAGAAACATTCTCCAATGACTTTGATCTTAATAAATGTTAATAGCGGATCTTGTTATGCGTAGAATTTAGAGAGAACTATTCTTAAGAGTTTGTCATTTGCATTGGGTTTCTATATGAGGTACATTGATGACATTGCACTGTCAATACAGAAGGAAAATATTATTAATTTATTAAGTATGTTTAATAGTTACTATTCTCAATTAAATTTTACTATGGAGAGAGACGGCAATTGTTTGAATTTTCTAGATGTAACCTTAATAAAGAAGGATGATTATTTGATATATGATTGGTATCACAAACCCTCGTTTCTCGGCACAGTATTTAAATTATTTTTCGTGTCACCCGAGATGCCATAAAATGGGGACAATTAAGGTTTGATAGACAGTGTTTTATTATTATCATATCCAACTTTTCATGAGAAAAACTTTAGGTTCATTATTAACATCTTACTTACCAACGGTTACTCTTTAAGATTGATTTTTGAAAGCATTAGAAAAAGGCTACACATCAAATTCGAACAATTTAACAAGAACATACACCGAAAGAAAATTGCCAACAATTTAATTATATACTGAACTCTACGTGCCTTCAATAGCAGAAAAATTCGAGATTTTTCAAAAATAATAGAGCGGTTCGTTTGGCTTATGTAGGAATTATTAGGGGTTTGCATTAAAAGCCGCTGTTTTTTCTTTATATTTGAGCACTTATTTCAATAACAAAATATATGAATACCTCAATCAAAGTATTTTCCCTCGGAAGCTATGACTTTTTGCCACTTTTCAGGCAGAAGTTGAATTCCACAACGAAAGAATAGTCTGTCTTTTGAGTCAATCCATTCAGCAACTCAATTTTCGACTTCGCTATAATTATGGAAGTGTGTATCTTCTAGAACATGTTGCATCGATCAGAACAGATGGTAATCGCTTGGTGCTAAGTCTGGAGAATACGCTGGGTGTGGGAGAACCTCCCATTCGAGATCTATCAGTGTTTGTTTCACGGCTATAGCAACATGCGGCCGAGCGTTATCATGAAGTAAAATCACCTTTCGACGATTTGATGCAATTGATGGTCGTTTTTGCATCAAATTATCATTCAAACGTTCCAATTGTTGTTGATAACGCTCGGTGATGATTGTTTCGTTCGGTTTAAGCAGCTCATAATACACGATACCTTCCATATCCCACCAAATACAGAGCATTGCTTTGTGACCATGGATATTTCGCTTTGGAGTCGATATTGATGGTTGGCCAGGATCAACCCATGATTCTTTGCGTTTTGGGTTGTTGAAAAAGATCCATTTTTCATCGCCGGTCACGATACGCCACAAGAAACTCTTCTTGTTATGCTTTGCAAGCAAAGAAATTGAGATGTTTAAACGATTGGCAATGGCATTTTCGGTCAATTCATGTAGCTGCCATTTTCCTTCTTTCTGAATCTTTCCCATAGCTTGTAAACGTCGAAAAATAATTGATTTATCGACTTTCAGTTGTTGAGACAATTCTTTGAGTGTTTGAGCTGGATTTTCTTCCAATAGAGCTTGCAGTTGTTCATTTTCGAATTTTTTCGGTTGACCTGTTCGTTGTTTGTGAACGTCACAATCACCAATTTGAATCGTCGAAACCAGTCTCTACATACTGTTTCCCATGGAGCAGATTCATCATAAATTTCCGCAAGCAATCGATGAGTTTCAGCTGCATTTTTTTTCAAATCAAAATAGTGTAAAAGTACACATCGGAAAAACAACTTATTACGTTCCATTTTAATTCAGTTATAGAAAAGCACATATGTAAACAAGGATGACGTCTGTTGACTGAATTTTAATAGGAAATGTTCACATTTAAAAATGATATAAGTAGCAGATGTCTCTGACCATAGCATACGCAGTTACTGCCATCTAAACGTGAACAGTGGCTTTTAATGCAAACCCCTAATAATAAACTTAATGCAATTATAAGAGCGCAAAAGGAGAAATTACCATCATTACATTCTAACAAAATGGTAGTATACAAAACTAATTGTCAAAATTGTGATGCTTCCTATGTGGGTCAGACAAAAAGGTTATTGAGGACACATATTAAGGAATACAACACTCTATAATCACAAAACATAGAATCACGATTTTGATTGGAATGACATCAAAATTTTAGAACAAGGTTTAATAAAAGACTAATTTCGGAAGTGATTCATATAAAAAAACAAAAATGGATTTAATCTACAAAATGACACGGAATTGCTCGATTCGTTAATTATGTATAATAATTTAATTTAGAGAAAATGGATATGTTCTTGTTTTATAAATTATAAATTTGTATCGCCGATTTTATGTTGGTACTCATTTGATTTTCATGTTTCATAAGTTATAAATTTGTATCGTTGAGTTTGCGTTGGTATTTATTCTATTTAATTTTTATATATACTTATAAACACTGCATAATGAGAAACGTCCTCTCACACGCTCTTAAGACATAGTTATAAGTACATCACGTTAACGGATTATCATTATGCTGAATACAATGTAAGTTTTATCTAATTGATACAATCAATTTTAACATTTTAACTACGATTAAAAGTTTAAAAATTTCATACATTAACTCGATTTTAGTTAAATGATTAAATTCTTTGGATATCTAGCTAAGTATAACAGACGATAATAAAGTCAATTTTTTTCTCAATTTTGGACAATAGCCTAACGATAATTCACTGACAGCATTTGCCTATTGTTTTAACGTATCAGTTTGGTTCCGATGACTTTATTATTACACTAAAGATGACCTATGATCGAAACATCTATAATTGGTGATTGATATATATATTATTTTTAATTATACACACGTACAACTGTGTCGGCTCTCATTGGCTTTACACTCCTTTACTAATTTAATCTTTGGAGTCTTTTTTAATTTTAATTGTTATGTATAATTATATATAAAATTACGCATAATTGTGTATGAGCAATTTTTTTTAACATTTTTCCAAACTTGTTTTTTTCTAAAATGACTAATGCGAAAATTATCTCTTTAATTATTTTTTATGTTTTCACATTACTATTGCTATTTCTATTACACTAAAAAGTAATTTTACAAAAAAAGAGGGATATATAAATATATATAGACATATTTCATATATGATTATACGTGTTTATGAATATTTATATATGTTTATACATATTTATACATATTATATGAAAAATGTAATAAAATTTGTAATATATACAATATATTCATTATTTATACCTATAATTTTTTGTTCCGTTAGTTTCGATTTGTTTAATAAATTCGTAATTTCTTCTCGCTGATTTTCATCAGCTCTTGTTTTCTCAAATTCGTCACTGATGACACGCGACTTTCTCTTCGGTTTTATCGGCATTGAGTTACTTTCCATGCATGCTCCATGCATAAGAATATTCTTCGTTCGTAATCTGCAACAGCTGTTATATATTGCGATTCTTTCAAGCGCCATATCAGCTTCTGTTGATTTTTCTTTAGCCAACAGCCATCTCGGTGATTCCGGTATAATCCTGTTACATACTATATAATGTGAGGAGATATATATATATATAATATATTTATTTAATATTACAAATCACATAAACATAACGTTTGAAAGATTTTAAAATTTTGAACGATTTTAAAATATCTTGAAGATTTTCTATTTTTGTGTTAATTATGGATTGTTTCTTCCTCCTTCTTTTCTTTTTCTTTTTCTTACCAAATATACAGCACAGTGATTGCAGTGGGTACGGAAACAGCCAATTGCAAAATTCGCCAATCAGGAATCACGTAGCTGAGTAATGCGAGCAGTACGAGACCCATCGACCAGGAAATCTGCATAATCAATGCGACAAGAGTGCGAGATCGCGCTGGAAATAGTTCCAGGGAAAGAATATATGTGGAATTCTGCAAGCCTTGAACGAATACTCCTTGAAGACTACGTAACACCAGAAACGCAGAATAACTCTAAAGTCGAAAATTTTACTCTCCTTTAACATTTCTCGTTTTAGTTTTTATACATTACGTCTAAGGATGCACCGGATATGTGGAAAATATCCGGAAGGTATCCGATATTATCCGACGGTACTTTTTTATTATCCGGTCGGATAACCGGACATCACTAGTATCCGACGGAATATTATATCCGATTATATATCCGATTGTATCGGCAATATATCCGACTGAAACTTTATATTGAAAATTTCATGCAGAATTCTATTTTTTTCAGCTGAATTTCTTTTAAAGTTCATCTTTCCTCTTTTCCTTTTCATGTTGAGGAAATAAAAATCTGTTCTTTTTCGAATAATTCTGACCTAGTGCAATAAATTAGAAATTGAAATATTAGTGAAATAAACTATATCTGTCTCATTTTAACTTATTACAATAGTTCAGAACTTGAGGCGGAAAAAGAACAAATAATGAAAATTATCAAGCTATTTTTTCTACTGCTTTTCTTTTTTTTAAATTTTGAAGAATTTGTACTAGATATTCAGAAAATATCCGGTATCCGATCGAATAATTATACTACCGGATATCCGACCGATATCAAATATCCAGTGTCACATTCTTTTCAGATATCCGATATCCGATAATTTTATAATCCGGTGCATCCCTAATTAGGACAAGTAACCAACTTATTAAATGTTCCTTTTTTTTCGTTCGAGTATCAAATCCACATCTTGAATAGTAAGATAATTCATGAATGAAAAAAATTGATGAAGATATCAATCGTAATTTTGTTTCATTGCGAAAAATTGAATGCAATAACACTAAACCACTTTTATAAAAATGTGGAATAATTAGTGTAAATTTAATTTTTTCATCTTTCAAATAAATTTTGTCATTTTTCCAGAAATATAACGATTAAATTCTCAATTTATCAACTGCTATTTTTAATATTGTGATAAGAAATTTTTACCTGCACAATATAGAGTGCGACCGCTATTGTGCCTTGCACATAAAGACATATCGCTTGGACTGGAAGTCTACCAATAAGATCAATTAAAAATCCGGTGATCCATGCACCCAGAAGCACTCCTATGTAATAAACAGTCGGTCCAAGAAAAGATAGATATCGTTTCTCGCATACTAAACCCCATTCAGTAACTACGCTGTTCTCCATAAATTCCGTCTCGAAGTGATATTCGCCGGAACAAGATGTAAACGTCACTTCTGGCGATGTAAAAGTTAAATTGGCAAACATCGATGAATTTTCCATGACTTGACAACCATAGCTCTTATGCATTGAATCTTTCATCTAGGATATATACAAAAAAATTTATTTATGATATCAAATTATTGTATTCTAAAAAGTAGAAACTATTTCTTAAATTGATATATTTTATTTTAATACATTAATATATACTTAAATGTGAAACCACTATAATAATCAAGAACAAAAAATAAATTCTACATAAGATTTAAATTCTTTACTACATAATATATTAAATAATTTTATAAGTTCCTAAGGTCAAATTTAAATGACGCTGAAACATAAACATGTACTTTTTAAATAATCTTTTCATCTATAATTTTTTTAAATTTATAATGTCCAATTAGTATTAAACGTACTTACATATTATATACACACACACACACACACACACACACACACACATATATATATATATATATATATATATATATACCTGTGTATATATGTACATAGAGTATCTCAAAATTATCACCAAATATTTCAGAGACAAGTAGAGCGGAAACTAAACTGAGTTGAAAAGTCCTCTATCATTTTGCAATTTTCGCAATAGTTAACAAGAAATTAATTACAAAAAAATGGTCTTCAATAATTTTTTACTCAAATACTGTTAACTTTACAGAAAAACTGTAATAGATAAAAATTATTTTCTTCTCATAAAACTCTAAGAATTTTTTCAGAATTTTTCAACTTTTTAGTACTACATTTTCTTATTTTTACAAATCTGAAAAAATACAGTATTAAAAAATTCTGAAAAAATTCTGAAAAAATTCTTAGAATTTTATAAGAAGAAAATAAATAATTTTTGTCTCTTACCGTTTTTCTATAAAGTTAATATATATATAATCCATGCTCGTATGCGTAAGTAATTGTTGTCGGAACAGTAAAATATATGAAAACTTGAAAAGATGTCTAAAATTTGTATAGTTTTCTATATGCTTTATTATATATGTATTTAAATTTTGTATACAATATATATACAGAATGTCTGAAAATAATCGCCAAATATTGTATTTCATGAACAGGTAGAGCAGACTAAATTGAATCGAAAAGTCCTCCATTTTATAAGTTTCCTCATTTTATAGTTAACGAAATATTAATCCTTAAAGATAAAGACTATTGGGGAAACTTACAAAATAGGACTTTCCGACTCAGTTTAGCTCTACCTGCCCATGACATATTTGGCGATTATTTCCAGACACTCTGTATATGTATGTATATGAATTTAGATTTTCTAAATATGTAATATTTTTTAAATATATATACATATTAACCCTGTTATTATTTCTTTGAGATTTATGTCTAAATTCTAAACAAAATTGTAAGGTTCGTAACATATTCTCGTAAGATTTATAAGAATTTTGAAGTGTTTATATCTTTATACGATATTTTTATAGACAGCTTTTTACTAATTATAAGATTTACAAGAAATCTTAAATATTTACGAATAATCTTATGTTTTATGATACATACACATAAAATTAGAGAATACTAGTTATAAGTTCTTATAAGTTTTACGAGAACAAAGTTACGAGTCTTACGATTCTGTTTAGAATGATCTATTAATTTTTTCTATGAATAAAAATTAAAAATAATTTTATTTCAAATCCATTCTTTTATAATAAAATTATTGTATAAGATTGAATCTTTAAAAAATAAATTTTTAAAAAATTGTTGCATTTAAAAATACATTGAATTGTTAGAAAATAGATATTTAGATTTTATTATATATATATATATAAAGTATATTTAAATTGTTAGAAAATCTCGCATCTGAATCATCATATGTAATGAGATATAAGAAATAACCTTCTAAATCATGTATCAGAGTCGTGACATATTTTTCAAAGAAAAGATAATCTTTGAATATCATCTATTCTTGTAATAGATGATAAGAATAACTGTACGGTAATATAAGTTCATATATACATTTAAGATAATTATAATAAATGGATAGTATAAGAATATTCACGTAGCAGTCTTATGTTCAGTCAGTGCAGTCGTTGTGTCATAATCATATTTACACAATTTGTTATTTTTATATAATATTATGATAACAAATTGTGTAAATATGATTATGACACAACGACTGCACTGACTGAACATAAGACTGCTACGTGAATATTCTTATACTATCCATTTATTAAAACAAAGTTTACCATTTTTAGACATGATTATTAATCCATGATTATCATTAATGTTGTTAGACTTTTATTAGCATTTATAAGTTCAGTATCTAATAAAAATACCAATCACTGAAGCAGAAATAGAATTAAAAGAATACATACGAAAATTATTGTTTGAATAGCATTTTTCGCTATAATGGGTTGAAAGTAACAGAAGAAATCTATCTCGAGAACCTTATAAACTACATAATTCTGAAATAATTGAAGATGAAGAAGCATGGAGTGAAGATAATTTAAATTCTCAATGTCATCCTCAATGTTCATTTTGATGACGCAGACTTTGACAGTTCTATAAAAGACGAGCTGTTGAGTATTGACGGAATTGGGATATTAATGAAAAAAATAAAACAAAAGGAATCGTCCACTAAAATCAGTACAAAATAAATTTAGAAGATTTTATCTGAATGTCAATTAAGACAATGGGAAGAACAATTACATTTAGATGGAAATCCTATAGAAAAATTATCTTACATCTCCAAATTTACACATGATAAATTTATTACACCTATTGAATCAGGATTCATAGTTCATAATATCGATTTACAAAGATGGACTTTACAAGCTCAAGAGGAAATTTAAATCCTATATTTAAAGCATCTCACAGTTGAATATTAAAATTCAAAAAGTCCCATTGTTTCGAGAAAAATTACGAAATTTGTAACTAAAAAAACAGTAGACGATTCCGTTAATTTGCAAAATACAGCTGATGATTTTCTGAAAACAGTGAAATCACTTATCGAACAGTTTGAATCTGAAAATGTTTTTAATTCTGATCAAAGTGGTTTCCAATTGGAAATTCATTCTGGAAGATCATTGTCTAATCAAGGAATAAAGAAAGTAGAATGTTGTGTAATCTATATCATCAACAACACACTCATACACTATATAACCAATAATATCATGTAATGGAAATTTGCTGTCACTTTTATTTATTGTATTAAAACTAATGATATATTTGGACCAAGAGTACAAGAAACCTTATTTACACCAATAAATGTTATTGTAAAAGCATCTAAATCTGGTAAAATAATTTCAAGTATTTAAATAAATTTGTTTTCACAACAGATTTTCAGTTACTGTTTTACTATTAAAAAGTAAATATAAATTTGCATAAACGAAAGGATATAATGAAATTTTCATCTCTGTCATTTCTATATTTTATATTTTATTTAAGAATCTCATAATGGTCATAAAATAGTTATTAATTTAACATTTATATTTTTTACAGATCATTTTAAATTGTGATTAGAAGAAGCTTATTTTCCAAACATTGGTTCTAATAACGTTCTTTTTATCAAATGGATTGGATATTGTCCCAATAATATTTCAGATTTAACACCTACAGGAAAACATATTACTACTATGATTGTACCGAAAGGCACTATAGGAAAAATACATACCATTAGATGTTAATGGATTTAGAATTTGGAAAAATTTTGCTAAAAGATTTTCAGATATTGTTTTACTATTGAAAAGTAATATAAATTTACATGAAAGAAATAATATAATGAAATTTCAATCTCTAATACATAATCAATTGTTATCTCCGCGATATCACAACTTATTTAAATATTCGTGGTTTAAAAGTGGTTAGTATAACAAACAAAAGATTACAGAAGAATATAAAAATCCAATAGAATTTCGACAAAAGTTCGATAAAAGTTCAACAACATGTGATATCAAAGGTTATAGTAGATGTTCATAGTGCAAGAAATCATTATATTTAAAACATTTTTTCATCGAGTATCATTATTATAATGAATATAATGCGTAAACGACAAAATATAAATTGATTGTATATAAACATTTAAAAATTATTTCATTATTAAGTACATTTAGAAATTATTACATAAATGATAAATAAAAAAGATATTCATTATACAGTTATTCCTATTATCTATTCCAAGAAACTTATCTTTTCTTTGAAAAATATGTCACGACTCTGATACGTGATACGTGATTTAGAAGGTTATTTCTTATATCTCATTACACATGGTGATTCAGATGCGAGATTTTTTAACAATTTAAATATACTTTATATATATATATATATATATATATATGTATATACATATATATACATATTGGTTGCTAGAAAAGTTTCTGCAATCTAATACAGGGTGGGCCATCTATTGGTACGTTTTTGAATTTCGTCGTATGGCAACACCGAACGAGCTACAGACCCGAAATTTTGACAGTTTATTAGTCATACCGTCCGCGGCACGAAACAACATGTTTTCTCTTGAAGAGCGTTTTGAAATTTTAAAAACTTATTTTCAAAGTCAGTGCTGTGTCGCCGAAACTGTACGAATTTTGAAAAGAAATATGGGTCGTGATAGAGCACCCACCGAAGGAGCTATACGCAAATTGGTGAGGAAAGTTCGTGAGAAAGGGATGTTAGTGGATGACATTATATTACGACTGTTTTGAGTGAAATTGGCGCCGAGGTAGTCCAAAATGTCATTAATAATTGGGGTGACCGAATGGCATACTGTAAGGCCAGTAGAGGGAGCCACATGAACGAAATCGTTTTTCATTCTTGACGCGGATACTTTTAGCTTCACAACAAAAAAAAAATTAATAAAAAATATCAATGTATGCTCATTTGATCGCATTTTTAAAAACGTACCAATAGATGGCCCACCCTGTACTTCCAGTGGCGCCAACGTTCTGCTACTACCATATTCGTAAAATTAGACGTTTTTAATCAATAATTCAGTTGACAGTTGTACTCAAGCCAATTAGTTTTGTTTGCATAGTATTTTAAAAGAAATTATTTTGTTAGAAAATGGAAATTTCGCGTGAAAATTTTCGGGCAATGATTTTTTACGATTACAAATGTAATCGTAAAACTAACTCCGAAACAATGCATCGGTCGACTTCATTTGGCTTTTGAAGATGAAGCACCATCCAATAGGACTATAATAGGTTTATAATTGATTTGCCGAATTCCAGCGTGGACGTACCTTTCTTTGTGACGAATTCCGTGAAGGTCCATCCACATCTGTTGTTGCCACTAATGTTGATGCTGTGCGTGAAATAATTGAGCGATATATGACATATCGCGAGATTCAGGCATCCTTAGGCATTGACATGAAAGCAATACATACGATTTTGCATGATCACTTGAGCATACGGAAACTTTCGTTGGATCCCACACAATTTGACCGAAGCTCAAAAACAGGCTCGTGTTAAATGGAGCAAAGAAATGCTCAAGAAATTCAACCGAGGTCGATCAAATTTGGTCTACAACATCGTTATTGGGAACGAAACATGGATCTATTCGCATGAGCCCGAAAGTAAACAATCCACTATTTGGGTATTTCAAAATGAATCGAAACCAACAAAAGTTGTTCATTCACGCAGTGCTGCCAAGCAAATGATTGCTTGTTTCTTCGATTATACTGGACATGTGGCAACCGTAGCTTTAGAGAATCGAAGGATTATAAATACTGATTGGTAACTGACAACAATTTGTTTGCCAGAAGTCATAAATGAATTGCGTAGAACAAACCGAAATCGTCGCATCATCCTTCATCATAACAATGCCAGCATGTCAAACCATTGATTTTTTATCCAGTAAAAATGTCGAATTGATTGACTCATTGTCCGTATTCACCTGATTTATCACCTAATGACTTCTTTTTGTTCTCAAACATTAAAAAGAAGATGCGTGGTGAGCGATTTGAGTCGCCTGAAGCAGCTGTTGGAAACATTTTGTACACTGATTTCTGAGGTTACAGCCTCAGAGTGGAAAAAATGCTTCGAAAATTGGTTCGAGCGTATGCAAAAATGTATCGATCTTAAAGGCGAATACTTCGAAAAACAATAAAGCCATTTATCGAATTTTACATGTTTTTTTTCATATTGTTTGCAGAAACTTTTCTAGCAGATATCTATACGTATATATATATATATATATATATATATACGGGGTGTCCCACGTAACTATGATTACGATTTTTCCAGCACTTCCGAAGATCTGACAAAAATTAGTTTTGATAACAGTTAATTAATTTTCAATCGGCTACAAATTGCAATATTAAAAATTTGCAAAGTATTCTTTTTTAGAAAAAAAAGTCAAGGTCATTCTAATTTTTTTAAATGGCAATACATATTTTTTACTTCATAATATTATAACTGGTGTCAAGACGAGTTCAGTGCTATACTATGACCTTGAAATGACCTTACAGTCAGATGTGAAGAACAAACGTAGCCATTTCGGAATTCCCATTTGTGATATTCCCGAATGTAATTCACATGTATGTATCTGTATGTAGTATGTACGTAGAAAAAATATCAACTTAACTTGTAATATACCGTAGCTCGAACGCTTCAACAGTTCTTGTGTTATCTTAGTTTGTTATTAGAGCAAATCATAATTCAGTCTCAGTTTGTCGAAAATGTATTCTTATAATGAGAAAGTTGATATGCTGTTAATATTCAGTGAATGTAAAAGGAATGCATGTGAAGCTGCTTCTGTATGCCACAAGATACTCACAGAGACATCACCTGTGTGCACAATGTTTTATAACATTGAAAAGAATTTAAGAAGTTATGGAGAATTTGAAAAAAAGAAAAGGAAAATCGCATTTAAGTACAACTGCAGACAATACTCTTATAGTCTTAGCACATTTAAAAGAAAATCCGCATTTCCATTTGTGCAGTTGCTACTGAAACTGGTTTATCTAAAAGTTCTGTTCATAAGATGGTAAAACAGAATCGTTATCATCCTTACAAAATGACCAAAGTACAACATTTACGTATAACTGACGTCGTTTTATTCACAACGTCGTTTAAATTTTATAGCATGGCTAGTTGTCACATACGAAAGTAATCCTGAAATATTACAGCATATCCTATAGACAAATGAATGTAAGTTTCTCAAATAATGGTGTAATTAACGTCATAATCAACACTTTTGGTCGAAGGATAATCCCCATTGATTCCAATAACATAATATTCAATAGAAAGTTACAGTGAATGTTTGGTATGGTAGTATATGGTCTAGTATATGGTCATCTAATTCGACCTTACTTTTATGAACAGAATTTGACAGCCCAAACTTACTTTTCTTTGTTCTCAATTTCCATTGTTGCAACTGTTTCCGAATGATGTTATACAACGTATTTATTTCCAACAAGATGGTTGTCCATCTCATAACGCTCGGATTGTTGTTCAATACCTAAATTCAAAATATGGAGAACGTTGGTTGGGCATTTACGGACTAATTCCTTGGCCATCTCGGTTTCCCGATTTATCATTACTAGATTTTTTTCTATGGAGTCATTTGCAATCAATAGTCTACGCAGTACCAATTCAAAATATGGAACATTTAAAGCAGCGAATCCGTACAACATACGAAGAAATTCGCCGTGGTCCTATAACAACATTATAGGAGCAACTAATGAAAATTTATTACATAGAGCAGAATTGTGCTTATAAGAAAATGGATTACAATTTGAACACTTGTTGTAATTATATAACTTCTTTTATTATCATTTTTTGTTTTACTTTTTTGTTATGCTACTATTTTTATTTATAATTTGTTGTTTTGTATGTAGTTTCATTTAAAAAACAAGAATCCATGTCTGTGAAAAAGTAGCAGATACAAAAATCTTTTTCTACTGTAGAATAGTCCATATAAAAAATTTAATACAAATAAAATAATTTTTCACGAAAGCGTTTCCGTTCATTAATCCCACAACTATAAGGTCATCTCAAGGTCATAGTAGCAGATCATTGAACTTGTCTTGACACCAGTTACAATATTATGAAAAATATGTAGTGCCATTTAAAAAAATTGGACCTTGACTTTTTTCCTAAAAAAGAGTATTTTGCAAATTTTTAATATTGCAATTTGTAGCCGATTGAAAACTGATTAACTTTTATCCAAATTAATTTTTGTCAGATTTTCGCAAGTGCCGAAAAAATCGTGATTACAATTACGTGGGACACCCAGTATATATATATATATATATATATATATATATATATATTAAATATATAATTATTAAATATATATTTTCTAACAATTCAATGTATTTTTAAATCCAACAATTAATTTAAAAATTTATTTTTTAAAGATTCAATCTTATACAATAATTTTATTATAAAAGAATGGATTTGGAATAAAATTATTTTTAATTTTTATTCATAGAAGAAATTAATAGGTCAATTTTAAGCAGAATCATAAGACTCGTAACTTATTCTCGTAAAACTTGTAAAAACTTATAACCATTATTCGTTAATTTTATGCGTATGTATCATAAGACGTAAGATTATTCGTAAATATTTATGATTTCTTATCTCTCTAAATCTTATGGCTAATAAAAAATTGTCTGCAAAAATATCATATAAAGGTATAAACATTTCAAAATTCTTACGAGAATATGTTACGAACCTTACAATTTTGTTTAGAATTTTGTTTAGAATAGGCATAAATGTCAAAGAAATAATAATAGAGTTAATATGTATATATATTTTAAAAAACATTATATATTTAGAAAATCTAAATTCATATATATATATATACATACATACATATATATACACATATATATATATATATATATATATTGTATATAAAATTTAAATACGTATATAATAAAGCATATAGAAAATTATACAAATTTTATTTAAGACATCTTTTCGTTTTTATATATTTTACTGTTCCGACAATTACTTACGCATATGAGCATGGATTACGTATATACGTAAGCGTTAATAATTAATTCTCGAAAATGATATATTGTAATATAACTTTATTACACATGATTAAATTTGTAAAAAATAATCTTTAATTTGATAAAAAAATTTGAAACTTTAAGAAAATTATGGGTGGTGAAGGTATTTTGTTAAACAAAAAAATAAACAAAATTTTTTTTATCTATAACTTTAAAGTACTCTTGAAACAACTCTTGTTTAAAAAATGTTTTTGTATCTTTTATACTTCCGACGATATTCACTTTAAAAAAAAATAGTTTTTTTTTAAAGGGGTGCTTCACCCCTTATTATTAAACGATCTTAACAAATGTTATCCAGGACATCCTGAACAATATTCAAGAGCCGTCAGTCGGATGCCTTGCGTAATGCTAATGCCGGTGATATTGTAACTTTCAAGCCTTATAACTCGAAAGGTACTTAATAAAAAATAATTTTATTACAATGCTTTGAAAAGCTCTTGACATTACCTATTAGATTCTGGCATCAAAAATAGGGTGTTCTATTTTAACAAAATATATGATCTTGACTTGACTTTGACGATACCATCCAAGGTTAAACTGAGAAGATCATTAAATAAATCTTTTTAAGCTCTAGAATTTTTATCTGAAATATTTTTTTATAAAACTTATATTTTCCGAATTATTCAGGCGTACCTACCTTTTTTCCCCTATATATGTTGAATGCGGATTGAATAACGTAATAAAAATTAAAAAATGTGTCAAAATATTAAACATTTGTATTTCAGCATCATTTGAATTTGACTTCAAGCAGAGAAGAATTGGGCACGTCACTAATTGGCCCACTTAATTAAAATATTCTTCTGGATGGGATATACATATATTAAATGGGGTATTGATATATTAAAAAATTACTAGAGCGATGTGAGTGGATACGTACTATCGGGATTATGGGCTAAAGGGATCCTACTCCCAGAAACTAATGAAATCACCTAATAATTTAATTTTGTACAATTTTTTATATTTTATAATTCTTATTCTCATGTTCATATTTTTATGTTTAATATTTAATACTTTTTAAATTAGCACATAAACGATTTAAATTAGCAATAGTAAGTGAAAAATTATTTTTTTTAAATATTTTTTAAATAATTTATATTTAGATGTGAAACTAATATAATAATTGAGAACAAAATATAAATTAAATTCTAAATAAATTTAAAATTTTTGTTATTATACTGTAGATTATAATGTAGAGCGGAGCTATTTTGTCCATTTCTTATGATATTGTTTATGTTTATGAGCAGCGTATATTGAACATTTAAAGGTCATACTTGTGCTCTCAAGAGGCATTCATGATAATGTAAAATAGTTATAATCACATTACTGCAAAAAGATATGCGTTTATGTAAGCACTGACTAATGAGCGTTAAATAATTAATTTATAATTTTAAACTGCGCACCGTTTTCCGCGCAGACTCCAATCCAGTGAAATGATAATGGAATCGACTTCTCATTGGGAAAGCCCTTTACTAAACTTTACTTTAAAGTTTACTAAACTTATATTAAGATATTGTTTGCTGTAAATTTTATATTACTTTAAGTTGAAAATACTTGAAAATAACGGAATAGCCCCGCTCTATTCTATATTAAGTAATTTTATTAGTTTATGAGGTCAAATTTAAATGAAATTAACCAAGAAATGCTTAATTAGCAAACAATCTTAAGTTTGAATTGCAAATTGTAACATTCACACTAAAATATTATTTAATAACGCCAAAACCTGTTTTGATCGAATATAACCTCCTTCACTTATTTGTATTAAAATTAAGTTTTTATTCTTAGATTTAATTCATACATAAATCAATCAAAAAGAAATAGCCTAATATAAAAATTTATTTATCTAATAATCTGGCTTCTATCTTCTTCAAAGTAATTCCTCTTTAAATTTTTAGAGCGATTCCATCGCTTCTGCTATGCGGCATGTTTTGTTTACCAAAATAAAATTGAAACTCAAGAGACGGCGTTTCAATACAATCAAGGACATTTAATATGATTTGAGACGACTAGAAAAATCTACAAATATATATCATCTAAAAAGTATCCGCGGTTTTTTGTCACTAGATGTGTTGACCATCAACACCATCTAGTGACAAAAAACCGCGGATACTTTTTAGATGACCCAATATATATCGATATATCTGAATATCGAATCGAGACTGCAGTGTACTACATATTGTCAGATTAGTGTTTGGCTGCAACACGAGCTATCCGTAGATGCAATGCTTACATTGCTGCAAGAGGCCAACATTTTGAACAATATCTACATTAAGCAAATAAATAAATACAACGTAAATAAGTAATAAAAAAGTACAAAAATGAAAACTATGTTTTATCTTTTTTGCAATTTCTTTCAAAATGAAATAAAAACGAACATATCTCTACAGGACTTTTTTTCTTATAGTTTATCGATCCTCTACATCAGTGCTCACAAAGATTAGCACATTTCGGGCTGATTCCGACGAATGACCTCCACCACCGCTCGAGGCTCGGCCGCAGTACTGTGGCTCGGCAGTCGAGCTGCCGAGCGCTCATGTGATGTTCGCACTCTGACGCGCGCGCGCGCACGCAGTGTGTCCGGAATTTTATATTAGGTGTTGGAATTAATTCGTAGCATTTTTTAATGAAAGAATGTTATTTATTTCACATGAGCATTAAAAAATACATTAATGAAAGTACTTCCCATCACTTGTAAAACGCTACGAATTAATTCCAACACCTAATATATATATATATATATATATATATATATATATATATATATATATATATAATTTGTAAATCTTCCTGGTAGTGTATTCTTATAGTATTTCATGATCCAACTTATGTTAAATGTAAACGCACCATTAATTTTGAAATCATCGTTTAAAAACAAAATGAGTTTTTTGCAATGCGTTTAAATGATCTATTTTATTATTTTTGGAAGGTTTCCGAAACTTTCTTGGATAAATAAACATTTTTCCATGAACGTACGAACTTTCAAAATAACAACTACATAAATTTTAAAGGTATCCATTCAATTTTAGCCATTTTTACACTCCTTCCTTCATAAACTTCTTCCAATTTCTTTTTGATTGACCTATGTCATCCTATGCATATTTCACTGAATTAAGATAATAGCTGTGACTTATATCACAGATATAAAAAAATAAATAAAAATTTTTAATTTCTTTCGAGCCTCCTGTTTATACTCTATCTTACCTGACAATAAAATTTTGGCGTATAATTATGAAAAACCGACAGTCCGTGACTCATGGCGACGATGACATAGTTTATTCCGAGTAGCAACACTAACACCATTTGAAAGCAACCCACTTTAGCTTCCTCCGCATTCATCGTGAGTAACAATCTCTCCACATCAACCCCTGATAGTCGAACGACTAAAATTCTGCTTGTCAAAAATGTGACTGCAGTTCAAAGTTTCTTATAATCACATTAATTTATTCCTTTACAAAGATTGGAATAAGAGATTTTAAAAGAAAAGTTAGCCCCCTCGTTTGTATTAAATATTCTATTTGTAACATATTGGAGAAAATAAAGTGTAATTGTAATATATAACATGTTATATACACAATATACACAAAGTTAATAATTTATATCAGAAAAATAATTTAAGAATTATTATTTAGTTTATAAAAATTTGAGAGTAAGTAATTTAAGAAATTGTTTGTTTAAATAAAACGGAGCGTTGAGCGGAATACGACACGAAGTTCAAACAAAGTACTATGCACGGAGGTAAAGCGTGCACTGACATAGAGAGGATTGGTCAGGAGCCATCTCTCTTACAGGATGCGAGGCGTGAAGGAGGAAACTGAATGGCAGTTGAATCAGAGGAGGACGAGGTATGGTCTATTGTTTCAATACCTGACGTATGTATGTACATCGCCATATAATATGTATATGAGAAGCAAATGATCTTCTGCCAATAACGATCAATATTTTGTGACTGGTGTAACCATTGCTACTGGCAGATTCGTTTAATCGTCTCTAGCTGTTATTGTATTATTGTAAATTGTATTTAATGCAAAATATGATCGAGAGAGAGAGGGGAGGAGGAGAGGAAGAGCGAGCAAAAAAAGAAAGCGATAACGGATTACTGATTTTTCAATTTCCAAGCTGAGTCAGATGGAAGACATCGGATGATGACGCGTTTGCGATAATTGCAAATGATTGCACGGTGAATCTCTATTCGCCGATTTACGCGGTCAATTGAAATTGAAGACTCAACGTAAAAATGCTGAACACGCGCACAATATGCCAACAATATGAATTTCAGCATGAACTAGTTTCTCAAATATTATTTCTGTGGAATGGAAAATGTGCTTTAATTCCGCAATGCAGCGTGTATATAAGTACTCAGCGCGCACGCGTGCGAGAGAAAGAGAGAGAGAGAGAGAGAGAGAGAGAGAGAGAGAGAGAGAGAGAGAGAGATGTTACTCAAGTCAGATAATGTAGCTGAGTTTATGAACTCCGCAAACGCTGTTTACAATACATACATGTAGCATTTTGTGATAATAACAGAAGAATTGATCAATATTGATCTTCATTGTTTTGTAAAATTTATATATATATATATATATATATATATATATTTACTACTGTCATAATTACATATTAATATGAATATCCTCCATGCAATTACATAATGATCTTATTTCTATCCGATATTTCTTCAGAACAGAAAAATTTTGATTCACATATCTTTTCTAACAACCATTTATTTCAGAGATAGTTCCATGAAAAAATAAAGCTTTCTTTATAAACGTATGTATTTTTATACTCTAGATAATCGAATATTGTAAATACACGATTAAATTACATTATGAAATCCTAGATTGTTGCAAAAAGCGCGAACTTCCTCTTTATGGACTAAAATATTATATATATAATAATAAAATATAATAATAAATATATATAATAATAAAATATAATAATAGTTTAATGGCTACCCAGAGAACAAAGCGTGTTTCATCATAATTGCACAAATCCATTATTGGCATACATTTATGGCAACTTGCCATAAATTTGTCTTTAACGATTTCGTATATACCAACATTGTAGTAACACGTAGGCAACAATGTGTATATGTGTTGCCAACAATTTAATAACAAGCTGCATCAATGTTATCTTGTATTATCGGTAATATGACAGCATTATATGCTGTATATTATTATGGCAACGATGATATTACGATGGCATTACGACAATAGTACAAATTTTGATGATGACGATTTTAAAGTTGGCGGTAAACTACTAGCAAATTGTAACTTAAAGTTATTATATTCTGAAGACATCAAGCTGCCAACAAATGAGAATTCAATTGCTGCAATTCTAGTAGCAACACATGTTTATTGTTAAGCAATATGCCAGCAACAAGACAGATACGTTGCTATCTGAGTACCTGTTACAATGATTATTTTAACAGTTGATTTGAAAAAGTGTGCCAAACAATATTATTTTGATGCTAATAAGGTATAAATCATTGCAATACGACAATGATAATAACCGAGATGTTTCCTTCGTTTCTGGAACTGTTTATGTATGCCAAACTCGTTACGTCCGGTTCCAGTCGCATCCTGTTTTTCATCGGGCTTGTCGCCAAGACGGATCAATGATCGAATCCAAAGAAAATTTTACTTCTTTTTTTCTTCGCCATCGTCATCATCGTTCAATTTTAGGCATCGGACACCACAATTGATATTGATATTCATTTGGTCGTATATTTCATCATTTACGGACAGCTCTTTACTTCATTCGGTTGTTGATGACTTATTTGTTTCTGTAGACGCAAAAATTTAATGCAGCGCTATATTGATTAAAAAAATAAAATACAATCATCGGAATAAGGATATTTTATAGTTATAAGAGTTTTACTATCCATAATAATACAATAAATATATATAGGTGTTTTCTCTTGATCATCTAAAATATCTCCTTTATTTTTAATGAAGATACGAGAAAATACGAAAAGAGAAAGTTATTCGATTCGAAGAGGCATATATATCTGAGAGACCACCCGTACACCCCCTTTATCTCGGGAAGAGAGCATTTTAGAAAAATATTTTTTAGATAAAAGTCGTATGATTTCGAGGTACATAAGATGGTGTCATTGGTTTAACCTTGAATAGATGTTTGAAAGTCATATGATCACATTGATTTTTCCTAATACACTCTATTTTTCATTTTATATTCTTGTAGCTTATCTCGAAAGCTTTCCAAAATACTATAATAAAATATTTTTTCATTAAAAACTTTTTGAGTTATAAGACTTGAAAGTTACAGTATCATCGGCATTAGCATTATGTAATAAGTCCGATCGATGGCTAAAACCTCTTGAATGTTGTTCAGGATTATATCCTGGATAACATTTATCAAGATCAAATTGGAGATTATTGTTTTACAAGATATTTTGTATTTTGTCAAAATGTTGAGACTTTCGAGTTTTATAACTTAAAAAGTTTCTTCATAAAAAAATATTTTATTACAGTATTTTGAAAAGTTCTCAAGATAAGTTATAAGAATATACAATGAAAAATAGGATATACCATTTGGAAAAATCAACGACATTTATATGACTTTCAAATAACTTTCAAGATCAAACTAATGATACCATTTTATGTACACTTCAAAACCATACAACTTTTGTCTGAAACGTATTTTCCTAAAATGCTCTGTTTCCAAGATAAAAAGGGTATACGACATAATCAAACACTTGATATTATGATAATCAAGAAATTTTTCTCAAAATCATATTTTTTGAGACTTTAAGATCATCTTTATTTTTTTAAATTGAATTGTATGAAATTTTTTTACATAATATAATTCTTCTGATTATTATGAATATAAAAGTATTAAGGTAGTGATATCAAAAACTAATATTTTACGAGATATTTTATTCTGGCATATACACATATAGAGAAAAACCACTAGCTGTGGATCAGGCACTAATTTCGGATCACTTTTTATATTGTATTTAAATAATCATAATATTTTTCATTAAATGGTATATATCGCAAAAGTCTTTAGCACTTGTTTTATCTCTTTCAAGTGTCAATTGAATTTAATTTATTAGGAACAGCACTACACATTTTAATGTCATTAACTAATTAAATATACGAGATTAACTAATATATGTATCTTTAAAAATTCATTCAAAGTGTAATATCATAAGAATTGTCTTATAATTTTTATAGTAGGTAGTAAATAGCATTAAATTTCATGGAAAAAATCAACATTATGCTCAGTTGAAGAAAGGATGAAACATTTGATGAATTGATCCGCAATTAGTACATGAGTCTAATTATGGATAATTGTCATTACTTTATTTGATTCAAATTAAAACATGTAAAACGGTAATGAAATAAAATAAAATCATCCATAATATTGTATAATCTTTGACCAATCACGATTATTACATATTTTATTAATTGTTTGATATTATTTAGATGAAATATGAAATTTTTTTTAAAGAGTGATCCACAACTAGTAATTTTACCTTAAAATGTTAAATAACCTTAATACTTTTATGAATAAAATAATCAAATGAATCAATTGATGGAAAGAACACACATAGTTACTTTTAAAAAATATATATGGATAATTTTTTTAATAAGCAACTATGTATTTTCTTTCCACCAATTAGTACATATCTCATTATTCTCTTCACAAAAGTATTAAGATACGATTATCAAAAAATTGATAGTTTACGATAGTTATTTAATATTTTATGTCAATATATGCTAGAATAAGATAGAGAGAGAAAATATCTCGTAAACTATTGATTTCAGAATAATTAGAGGAATCATATTTTTTTATATCACTATTTTAATATTTTTATATGCAGAATAATTAGAGAAACCATATTGTGTAAAAAAAATCATTCAAATCAATTTACAAAAATAAAGGTGACTTTCATATCTTTTAACGCTTCCACCTAAAAGAAAAACGACATCATCAAAATATGTCTCTCTTGAAACCATGCTTTTGTTTGGCACTTTTCATTTTTAATGTTAAAAACAAGCGAGTTATTCAGGTGACTTATTTTAAATGTCTCATCTTATATATACAGGTGTCTTAGACCACCAGTCCACCCTTTTTATCTCAGCAGGATAAGATCCAATCAAAAATATGTTCAGACCAAAGTTGTGGGGTTTAAAAAGATCTATTTATTGATCATATATCAATTTGACCTTGGATAGCTTTGCTAAGATCAAGGTTATCGATTTTTTTAAATGAAACATCCTACTTTCTATTCTAGAATCTAATAGCCGATGTCAAGAACTTTCCAAAACCTTATAATAAAGTATCTTTTGATTAAGTAAATCTCGAGTTATGAAGATTAAAAGTTACAGTACCGCCAGCATTAATTAGCATTACCCAAGGTGTACCGAGTGGAGGTTGCACGGTCGAATTTATACCTTTTGCGTGCGTGCGTGCGTGCGTGCGTGCGTGCGTGCGTGCGTGCGTGCGTGCGTGCGTATATTATTCACAATGTTATTATTGTACGAGGGCAAGATGAAAAGTTCTCGGCTTAACATAGATGGTACTGCTACAAATAAATATATTTTTAAAGTAAAAAACTTATTCTTTCACTTTCTAGGCCGAGAACTTTTCACCTTGCCCTCGTATATATTATTATATATTATTATCGAAATAATATCAGAAATAATGTCAATCATATGAATAACAATTTTATAATCATTATTGTACTGATTTATAATAAATAAAAGTTGATTATTAGCTTTTTAAATTTCTTTAATTTCTCGCACACTTAGACCTATTATACCTGGTATGATATAAAAGCTGTGCAATTTGTACTTACAAAATAGTAGTCTACAGATTAGTAGTTTGTACGAAAAAACAATGTGGAATTTTTTAAAATTGAAGTTATGTTAAACATCTGATTAAAACATTATTATTCTGTTATATGAAAATTTACCATACGTATGTGTGAAATTTTTATGTATTACTTACTGACGGGTGCATACAATGGCGACGAAGCGGACTCAATGACCAACGTATCGTCACACTGCTTGCCGCCACGCCGCGAAAATTATTTTTTTCCACGCAGATAATATCAAATGACCATTCTAAAAAAATGACTTTTATAGAAATTTTAACAAAGAACTGTGATATTTTTATTTTTTTTTAATCTTCATTTTGGTGACAGTAAAATGTCTTTAAATATTTTAATTGTTTATAATAATCATAATTTAATAACAATTATAGTAATAATAAATACGTAAATGTAGATAATTCTTTTATATTCAATTTTATATTTAATTCTTTTGTATTTAAAATAAGCAAATTTGAACTCTGTAGGATGAATAGCGGAATTATCGTAATTTTAAGAAGTGGATAGTCGGCGAGTTTTTAAAACTTTAACTTTCCATATTTTCGAAATCATTGCCAAAATATATCGGCTTATTTTATATAAGAAACGCTTAAAAAAAATTTGTAATAAATTAAAAATGTTACCCCCTATTAGATATTTAAAATAATATCTCATATACATGATTCTAAAATCTAATACACTATCTTTTATAGTTTCTCATTTAATAATGAGAAAACTACTGTTATTTTTTTTTAGCAGTTTTTCAATTATTTTGATAAATACGAGAGTCTGTATCGTTTATAGAAACTCTTTTATATCTTTTCTAATTTTTAATCACCGTCGTAGTGAACAGAAAAAAGAAAAAACTAAAATTAATTCACTAGTTATTGGAATTAGACTGTTAATTGTAGATGTATCTTTCACATACACAAGTAGTTCGAAAGATTTTCTCGAGTATAAATATCTAAGATAGCTACGAGAACGACGAGGTTACGATGGGCAAAAAAATTTCGTAACACATCGCATAATATACGGCACGAATGGATGATGCGCCAGTTAACGATCCGTGCCAGATTTCATCGGCACTTACAATTCAGGCTAATTTCTCATGCGTTTTCTAACAGCATGCAACTCCTAGAGATCTACCATGCATCATTTTCTTGTGTAAGAAGCAGGCCAATAGCACAGGGTTGATAATAATCGGAAGATTATGAATACAGATTAGTAGCAAGAATATCGACTGCGAATATTGCGCATTATCGTACGAATTCAAATGTGTTAATACTTTATTGAATAAATTAATTCAATATAGTATTAAAATCCACAAAACTAATGAATTACTAATAAATCTACAAAACTTGTTCATATTTTAATTTCTGTCCATCCATATTATTCTATGTCATTCAACTTTGTGCGATATATGTTCTCCAACTCTCATATTTCCCGTTAGAATCATATCAGATAATTTTTTCAGATTTAGCTAAAAAACAAATCAAATTTTGCTACGTTCTTGTTATTAATAAAATAAAAAATTCTTTTGCAAATAATCTTCAGATATAAAAATGAAAAAACTGTTGCCAATAATATATGATGCACACTTTGAAGTAATAGTATTTCCTAAAATTTCGCTAAATAATCTAGCTGTTAAAATTTTGTGATTGCGCTAGATAATGGTATTTGCTTAGATCCAGCGTGAAAATGCGTGATGTAGCGATAAACGCACATGTCAGACATTATGAAGCGAGCTGAGGTTGTTGAAGCGTCCGATGACTGGCGTCCGACCTTATGGCGTGCGACGTGCGAAGCCGTCCGAGACTGGCCTGGATGCCTTTTTTCGTAATGTACCGTTATCGTAGAATAACTCAGGTTCTGCGATCTTGTAGTCGGTGTATATATCGACGACGCGTCGATTTCGCTTGGTCGGCTGGGGGAGCGAATAATTGTGTTTCAACTATAGCTATGCCACGCTTCTCTTCTCGAGACACGACGTGTAGTAGAAAAAAGGCCGACTCGCAGAGATTGACGCTTGTTCGATTTTCCTCAGTTCTGTTCGGCGAACGCAGCGCGATAGGTCGTTTCTCGCGCGAATGCCTCGCTCGTGTGTAAATATCGCGACGTCGTTTTTCTGGATAAACGTCGATCGCCATCGAATTGTTACAGGATTGACCGACTCCCTCATTACCGGAAGTCATTATCGCGCGTATCAAGAAGAGCAGTATGAGAGCTCGAATAGTTTTATTAGGAATTTTGCTCATCTGCATGAGCGTGAGTACAAATTTTTGCAAATTTTTTGTTTTTCTTTTTTCAGATTCGATTCATCTTCAAATTGTCTTCTATTGGATATCACATTAATAGCATTTAATAATGTGTTTAAATTACTATCCTATTATACAATGTTTACAATCGATATGTAACGTATCTCATAAATAGATTTGATCAGTTGATATAGATTTCATGCACGTAATGGACTTACTTATTTAATCCGAGAATAGTCTGCATTGAATGTTTTTATATCCCAGTAGAGAAAAAGTAAATTGTAAAAGATTGTTATTTAATATGGATGTTACTTAATATATTTCCTTTCTTTTTTAATAACTATTCTTGTCAAATCTTTAAATATAAAATTCTACTGAAAACCCACAATAAATTAAGAAATGTTATTAGGTGTTGGAATTAATTCGTAGCGTTTTACAAGTGATGGGAAGTACTTTCATTAATGTATTTTTTAATGCTCATGTGAAATAAATAACATTCTTTCATTAAAAAACGCTACGAATTAATTCCAACACCTAATATATTAATTAAAAGTTCTATTTTTAAGAAATACTATCAGCTACTTAATGTATTTATTCCATTTAATATTGGTTTGATTTCTACTTATATTGTTTTCCGAAATTATTAAATCCATATCTATAATAAATTCTCAAAATAAATTTAAAAACAATCAATATGCAATATGTTATTAATAATAATAATTATTAACAACATATGGGATGTACTTTTACACATGGATATAAAAATACCTCGGATAATCGTTTACTTAAATAAAATCAGATTACTCTCCAACAAATTTACTTCTTCCATTTTTTCAAAGCTTTTTAATTGCTCTTTGACAACAACTTTGACGACTTTCGAAAATTATTTTGTAATTCACAGATTCGATATGCAGATAGCAGATCAAAGAAAACGACGCAGCTATCATTGCAGAGCAAAGAAACCAACGTGGTAAATTTTATGCGGCTACTGGTGATGAGATTGGTCTTTGGGGTAGCTTCAGCGATGGGGTTAGGTGAAAATCTCTCGGGTGTACTTGGTGGAATTTTCGTGCCGCCCGGAGCTGAAGAGTACAATGAGGACTACGGAGATGATGATTTAATTGTACCTGATATTTTCTAAAGTAGATATTGTTCATAGCCCGATCGCGTATTTTCGACGGTGTTTGACAGCACGCGTGCGCGACTCTGTGCTGTTACCTGAAGTAACAATATTCAGAAAATATTAACTTTAATGCATTTATTAAAAACTGTTTTATTTCTTGATACTTATACTCGTATTTTATTGCTATATTATTAATATATATATATATATATATATATATATATATATATATATATATATATATTGGCTGATAAATTTTATATGTAAGTAAAAATTGAAACATTGAAAAGATATTATGTATAAACAAATGTACACATAATCGCGCGCGCGCGTGCGTGCGTGCGTGCGTGCGTGCGTGTGTGTGTGTGTGTGTGTGTGTGTGTGTGTGTGTGTGCGCGTGCGTGCGTGCGTGCGCGCGTGCGTGCGTATTTAGTAATTTAATGAACTTTGCATAAAAAAGTATGGACAAGAAAATAAAATTTATTGACTCTATTGAAAAAGTAAGGAAAAAAATGGTTTTAATCCTGTATGTATTGCAATAATGTCGAATATAAAATATTCATGATGAATCTTGAGATATAATAATCAGATCATTTAGCCGTAATCGAATAATTTAGCAGTTAATCTATCGATCTTGCACGAGAGGCTTCTTAGATGATTTTATGTACCGTTATTTGTCGTAATTATGGTAAAGTAATGGATGTGCACCGATTACTACAGGTAAAGAAATCACTTATTTCCGTTTTCTGTTTATCTCGTATCAAGTGAATGTAACTATCAATTCCATTGGTTCTGATCCAGTAAAATTAGCATCTGCTATAATTAATTTCATATCACGATTAAAGTCTTTATATAAATGATAAATTGATTCGTTATTTTTCGAAAGTGTTGTACAACCAGTTTCAGATATTTTGATAAAATTACGATTATTGTTTTCAATTTGCTGCATGTTAAAATGGTTTGGAATGCAGAACTAGATTTACACCATACTTTCGAAATATCGACTCAAACATTTAAGGTAGTACTAGCGCGATAATACCGTTCAAAAATTTAGTCCTGTTGTGACGCTCGATGGCGATATCATATCCCGCCAGAAAGAGAAAACTTTCGATTGTTCCTGTCCAAAGTCACACGCACACGCGGAAAGAAAATGAATACAGAGGTAGACCCATACTAACGCCGGTGCTATCAATGTTCGTTAGCCGTTCCCTCTATTTCTCATCATTCCCTTCAGTTGCCAAAGAAAAACATTGCGTTCTTTTCGCTGCTCTATTTTTCTAACCAAATAGTCAAATATTATGACCTTTTTTTTACAATATCTGTTTCATGTTCCTTTATCGTGCTCGTATTTTATAACAATCTTAAGAATGGTATGGATGCTATAATTAAATCTGATGTTAACTTGAGTTACGTATATGCTTCACATGTTAAATTGCATATTTTGATTGCAATTATTTCAAAAAACTAGACGGTCAATATGTTTCTAATTGCACACAAACATAAAGAGCACTTCAACTTATTTGTATGCCAAATTTTAGCATATTTGTAAGAAAATCATTTTATGCTAGTACTATCATAACAAAAATAAATGAAATGATAATTGTTATAATCATTAAAAGCTTATAATTGTGAAAAACATTCATTTTGTTTACCGATAAATGAGATAGAAAACGTGGCGTTATTATTACTAGAAAAGTGTTATTATTGTATTATTTATTAGGGAATAATTTTAGTCCAAATTGCACACATAAATTGTTAGATAAGAAAAATAAATTCATTTTGCGACACAGAATTGCGTCTTACGCAATTATTTCAGTCGCCCAATAGTTAATTAAAATTTATATATACATATATGTATACGGTATGTATATCTGAAATAACGCTTACTGATCATGTAGGGTTATTCCTAATAAAAAACTGAGTGAAAAGTCCTTTATCATGTTGCAATTTTCGTAATACTTTTTTTTAATTATCCAATGAACAAAATGTCTAAAACGTATAAGACAACTTTAAGATATCTTTAAGAGTTTTTTAAGAAACATTTTCAAAATATTTCACAAAGAACAATGAAAGATATCTTAAAATTGTCTTATACATCGATTTTATTCCTTTATTTGGCAATTTTTAGAAATTAATATCTCGTTAACTATTGCGAAAATTGCAAAATGATAGAGGACTTCTCGACTCAGTTTTTTATTAGAAATAGCACTGTATAATTAGTGGGCATTATTTAAAATACATTCCGTATATATACATATACTATACAGAGTGAGGCATTTAAAACAAGTCACCTGAATAACTCATTGGTTTTAACAATACAGTGAAACTTCCTTAACTTTAATACTCTGTAACTTACTCTGTAACTTTTTCCTAGAATATTAGAAGCGACAATAATTACGAACAAGGATATATAAGGATGAAGACATGCTTAAAACTATATATTTTCTTACAAACACAATTTGATTTACGTTTCGACTTCACGGAGTCTTTTTCAAAATCTACATAACATCTAAATCATACATGAGTAGTATACATGAGTAGTTTAATGATACATATAATCAAACTTAATATACTATCATTAAAAGACTAAAACGGAAAGAAAGATCTTCATATTACATCTATTTTGTGAGGATGGTCTTGTTGTAATTATCTTCAAATTCTCGATATTTTCATCGTCGAATAATAAAATGGAATTGATAGAAGATTTTTCATTGTTCAGTGAGAATCATAATATGAAGTAATTATTGAGTTTAGATTGTAAATTGTCAATAGTCAGTATAAAATTATAAATAAAATAAAGAGAAATAAGAAAAGACTTACACCATCATTTCAAATTTTTGGTTTTTTTATCGTTGACGTCTCCCTTTAAATGTTATACAGATTTTGAAAAAGACTCCGTGAAGTTGAAACGTAAATCAAATGTATTTGTAAGAAAATATATAGCTTTAAGCATGTCTTCATTCTTATGTACTTACTCGTAACTATTTTCGCCCTATCTACACAAAAGCGCTCGGCAAAAAATTGTAGGACACACTGTAAAAATTTATAAGTCTTTATCAAAAAATTAACGACATATCAATAATTTGATATAAGACATATTTAATGTCGTTAATTTTTTGATAAAAACTTATAATTTTTCCAAAAGAAAATTAATGTTATCGAAAAATTAATGTTAATTATTACAATGTTACATAGTTTCAATATTTTGCTATGTAATTAATTGCGTAATAAATGTAAATTATTTATATTTTTCTTTCCAAGATTAAATATTGACAATAAAAGTTTTTCTTAATTATTTTTTATATTATTATTTTATACTTATAATTGTATTAATATTCGATATGTATTATAAAAAAAAATCTTTTAATTAATCTACAACTGCTCATTATAAATTAAAATTAAAGAATTAAAATAAAAGAGTCAAACTGAATTAATTATGTTAATAATCAATCTTTAAATTGCAAATATTTCGATCATTTTACTAGAGATGATCATCGTAAAATGATCAAAACGCGTTTTTAATTTAAAGATTGATGTTTATTGATCATTAGTGATTAATCGATTCAGTATGGCTTCTTTAGCCCTAATTCGTTAGTTTGAATCTGTATTCATTTTAAACCTTATTTAAAGTAGATACAACTGCTCATTATAGTTAAACTAGAGAAAATCATAAGTATATGACAAACTTGTGACGAGAAAAGAAAAGGTATGTTGTCGTTTGACACATTCATTCATCGTAGACCTCGTAGTAGACTTCGAGCATTTCGATGTGAATGGTACTGTTTGATCATGTACAAGTTCTATATAGTAACGGTTCAGCGTAGCGTGTGCTAATTACATAATAAACCAACGTCCATCTAATAAAAATCATTGATCATGGTTATAAAAACTTATATCGTATGTCATTCAAATTACCGTCGGTTCACGTTATACACATATATTTAAAAAAACGATATCGAGCATGCGAATACAAATTTTCTTCCATATGAATGATACGGATGAGACAGATACTAATTCATGAGATCGAGACATAGAGGAATTAATTAGAAAAAAAATTAATCAAAATTTAATTTTCCAATTTTTTGTTAGAAACTTCAAATAAAAAATAAATTTATTATTATTCTTATACATGTAATCATAATAAAATAATGCATTCGTCTTTTAACTCGAGAGTGGTCGCGCTATAGTCATTTTGCCAAACTCTTTCGTTTTCTATTTATATCTTTCAATTTATTGGCACTATTATATTTTTACCTTTACATAAATATTTATTAATGTTTTTTCGTATAGTATGCGAAAATAGATGACGTAAACACGCTATCTACATAAAATTTGATATGTTTGGAATGTCGGTCTACAAGACCATGGCGCACATGGCGCACTTACGTTAGTCTTCTTTTTCTTTTTTTATGGCTCTCGTAGCCAGCCCGATCGCTATCTGTCCATAAACTAATTCGAAAATGCAGGTAACAAATAAAAAAAAGAAAACAATCACGAAAAAGCTCAGCAGCTTGACAAATTAGGGATGATGCGACACCCAAGCCGAGACGAAACACGTCCATCCCGGTACGCCTATTAACGTTAGGGTCTGCCACTTTAAAAAATCGATGTGACTTTAACCTGACCTTGGCGACACTATCCAAAGTAAAATTGATAAAATCAGTAAATAAATCTTTTTGAATCCTACAACTTTTGTCAAAAGCACTTTTCTGTAAAACTTATATTTTTTTAAATATCCCGATATTTTTGGAACATCCTGTTACGTTTTTTTTTTATCCAATGCGCTTGTTGAAGCTGAGTAGGAGCTATAATAGAAACATATTGTATGTTCCTATCATGCAATGCGAGCAAACCTCTAGTGATCAATGAAAAATTTTCTCAATCATTCGCGTGGCAAAAAAAGGTTATTTTTTTAATACTTCTTTTTCTAAAAATGCTGCCCTAAACTTACCGCCCCTAGACTACAGTCTAGATTAGGCTCCAGTGCTAATGCACTGCTTAAGCGTCCTATCCTACACCAATCTTCTTTACGTAAACCTAATAGTTCTTGGGTCTGTAATAATGCTGACAAAATCGAATTATTTACAAAGTACCTGCAAGGCGTCTTCTTACCAAACTCAGAGGGTTCGTCAAAAGTTCATATTCCTGGCGCATTAGAACCAATTCATCCGTCTGATTCTCCTATAAATAAAATTACAAAAAGTGAATTACTTACGATCGTAAAGAAGTTAAATAATCACAAGGCATCAGAATACGATTTTATAACTGCTCAAATTCTAAAGCAGTTACCTGACAAAGATATTAATTTCTTAATTCACCTATATAATGCTACAATTACAAGAAAAATAGTGCTGTTTACAACGAAAGACAGCACAAATTTTAATGATCCTCAAACTGGATAAATGTGCAGAGGACATCAAGTCTTATTAAGGCCAATCAGTCTATTATCGATTCTTTCGAAGGTTATGGAAATTGTGTTCCTCTCGAAGCTAGCGACGGTAATCCTCCAGAACAAACTCTTATCCAACCATCAATTTAACTTTAAATACAGTACAATTAACAGTACAATTATACAGTACAATTTAACTTTAGACACAGTACGATTGAACAAGTTCACAGACTTGTAGAAAATATTCACCTGACTTTTGAATAAACAATTTTGCTCTGCTATATTCTTGGACATATCACAAGTCTTCGCATCTGGCATAAACGATTATTATTTAAGATCAAAAATACATTGCCGAATACTACTGCCTTATCTGAGAGACAGACTTTCTGGTAAAACAGGGAGTAGCTACGACTAACCTCCATAGAATTCAGGCTAAAGTAGTGTGTTGGGACCCACCCTCTACCTACATTATACCGCGGACCTGCCGGTCATCATGGAGTGATCACGGGGATGTTTACTGACGACACGTCCTAACAGTAGATAGATGCCCGAAAAAAGTTTCAAATAAAACGCAAAACTGTTTAGACAAAATTTCAACTTGGCTCAAGGACTGGCGCATTAAAATTAATAAAAATAAATCAGTCCACGTCACATTTATAATCAAACATGATTCGTGCCCGATAGTGAAACTAAATAGCATATAAATCTCACAAGCTATTGAGGCTAAATATTTGGATCTATATTTGGGCAGACGCCTTACTTGAAAGAAGCATATACGTATTCACGAAACGTAAAGCTTTCGGATTAAAACCTCGCAATTTATAATGGCTTATGAACAAAAACTCTCAGTTATCAATGGAAAACAAACTGCTTTTGTATAAATGTATTTTCAAATTGATTTGGTCATATGACTTCTAATTATGAGGCACCTCTGCAAACTCAAACATTGAAATCTTAAAGAGATTTCAGTCGAAAACCTTACGCATGATTATTAATCGCTTCTTGGTATATCACAAACGAGAAAATTTATCAAAATTTAAATATCCTTCCAGTTAGAAAGGAAATAAAAGCATGTCATAAAATATAAAGAACGAATCAACACTCCAATCAACTGGCATCCAATCACAAACTGATGGACGATAAGATCATGGAAAACTGAAGAGAAGAATGTCCCAGAATCTACTTAAATGAAAATATCTTATGTACTAAACGTTGAATAATCACTCTTTCTGTGCAAGACGTTTCTTTTCTTCCTACTTACATAATTATTATTTCTGAATATCTCATATTGACAGATTGCAATAAACAGTTCCTTAAAAAATATTAATTGGAATAAACTACATATTATGTACTCATTTCATTTTCTAAAAAAGTTTTTTATCGTCAAATTGAGGCATTTGATTTGAAGATGTCAAAATCACAAAGCGATATAGAAGAATTTGTAAAAAAATTTTTTTATTATAAACGTTTTATAATCCAGTTAAATGCAACTTTTAAAGGCTTTGTAAGAGATCGGGAAAATTCCAACTAGATCTTGTTCTAAGTGAACAAACACAATTTGAAGGGAGTAACAACCCATTCGAACGCTTAGAACCTTGCTAAAATCAACTGTGAACTCGAAATTCATTTTTCACATTAATCGCCTGGTAGCCATCTGTCTACGTTGTTATTGCCATATTGCCGAAAATAAAACGCATTAGTTTTCAGCAAATTTAGAACAAAGTATATAAGTTATTTGCCTGTGGTATGACATTACAATTACATGTGAATTCAACATGTGTTGCTGCCAACTTGTCGTGTATGCTGTCAACGATTTATCGCTGTGCATAAAGAGTAACATGACAGCAAATTATTAACAACATATATCCAGTCATACATTCAACAAAAATGCAACAACATGTTGAAAACAATTATATATTTTTTGCACTCCTATTCCTCTCAAATATTATAAAATAATAAGTAAATAAATTCTTCTTCTTGTTGAATTGTTCACTTTATTACTTTTAAGAATTTAATTATAATATTTAATTACAAAGTAAAATATTGATAATGATCAATTATCAATACTTTACTGAACAATTTGAGAGGAATAGGGGTGCAAAAAAATATACATATATTCAATCTTCTCGACATGTTGTATACAATTGGATATATTATTTAATTGCAGAATGATTGCGTTAAGTTGAAACATGTTGGAGATTATATATACAGAGTGTCTCTTAAGATGGGTCGGGGCGCATATTCGAGCGACGACGAAGCGCTCTTTCCCGCTCCTTGCGCACCGCCGTCGTCGCCACTCGACTGTGGGCCGTCCTACAAATTCGCGCGGCGCGGCTTAATGGCTTAGACGTTTCCTTTTTTAATTCGAAAACTACAGCGGGTATCTCAAAATGGCATAAGAATTTTTTGTTCCCTTTGATCCATTCTCCACCCCCAATGTGGCCCCAACTCATCTTAAGAGACATATATATATATGCATATATATATATATATATATATATACACATAAATATATATATATATTAGGTGTAGTAAAAAGAAATCCATTATTTTTCCAATGGCTTTAGTAATCTGTATCTCGTTTACGCGTGATACAGATTACTAAAGCCATCTATTGAAAAAATAATGGATTTCTTTTTACTACACCTAATATATACATTTAATTTGTTCAGTAAGCAAAAATCAAAGATATAATCAAATCGGAAAATATAAACTTGTTATTACTAAAATAATTATAAAAATTAAGAAATCAATATATATATTATGGACTCAAAAATTTAAAAACGAAATAATTCAAAAAGACTACGAGTCAAGCAGGATTGTCGTGCTTATAATTTAACAATAAAATATATTCTTCAAATTACAAACATTTCGATTCACATTGAGTCATCTTCAATGTATGCGTATCGATAGGAATGGTGTCCCCTGGCGTTCGACGTGCGGCGCTACAAACTCGTACTGAAGCGCACACATACGTGTTACTAAAAACGCGGAGGAGGCGAGAGGCGCGAAGGGAGAAAGTAGTAGGGGAAAATTTCTGTGCATAATTACAATATTAATAAGGACATATAATAAAATAAATAAAAAAAAATTTGAATTTATAAAAAATATGTATACATTATATTATAAATATATTTTTTTATCATATGTTCTTATATTTAATTGTAAATTTAATTTTGCGATCTTGCAATACAAAATATTAATTTCATTTGCATACTGCAAATTTATAAATGCATGCAAAGCTATTACAATGAGTTTCAAAATTACACGTAATGTTATAATTATGTACAGAAATTTTTTACAATATTAAAAATTTGTATGCATAATTACAACATTTTGTGCATAATAAAAATATTATTATGAACATTTACGAGCAAGAGATACCGAGATATCTCACTCATACTAGTAACAAATGTGTGAGACACCGCAAGCCGGCCTTATATTCAATTACACTTTCTCTTTCAATCGTGCACTTTACGTTAAGGACAGAATATCGGAGTCCCCCACTACTTTCTCTCTTCGTGTTCCTCGCCTCCTCCGCATTTCCAATAATATGTACGTGTGCGCTTCGGTACGTGTGTAGTACCGTACATCGAACGCCAGGGGAAATCATTCCTGCCGGTGCGTGTACATACATCAAATCGGTCATAGTAAATCTCAGATTATCGTGGACGAATTATGTATCCATTTTGCTGTATTCTCTCCTCGGTTGACTCAATAGTTAATTAATATCTATTACAAAAATCAATATTGCAATAATATAAAAGTTCTTAAGCCAATAATTTTACAATATTAACAATAATAAAGTGCATACATGAGGAGGAAACAAGCATATCGTTATTGCTGACAAAGAAATAAATCGCAAGTAGACAGTTTAACAGATACATTTCAAATGAAAATGACTGACGTGAACCGACAAGAAGAAGAGTGGGGGATGGATTAATTTTGGAGGAAAAAGGAAAAAAAGAAATGGAAGGAGGACTAGAATCAAGAAGAGGATAACAAATTAAGGATCGGTAGATATAATGAATCTGAGAGTAATCCGATATCGCTTTGTTTATTTAAGTCATATTGTTGTTTTTTTTTTATGTAAATCATCTGTGAAACCAATCTTTTTATATATGATGTCTCATTATCCAATATTTTTACGACATTCCAATTGAATTGATAGTCATAATTATAAAAATTTTTCACCTTTCATATGAAATTAATCGGGATAAAAGTTAGGATAAATAAATTGTTGTAATTAATAAAAATGCCACACATTATTTAAAAAACATTTATTCATCGGCACTATTGACATGATCGATCCCATCATTTTCTTCCCTACTGCTTCTCTCTTCCTCTTCTTCTCTATTTCTTTTGGCAAATATGGCATTTGCTTCTTCGTGCCGTCTTGTTCAGCGACCTCCCCCCCCCCCCCTCCCAAATTTCGTAAGCATTGTTTCACTACTACTTTCGATATGCATTGAATCATCAAAAATATTTTTATTAATATTTAACTCATCAACAGAAGATACTGCTTCGTTGGCAAGACTATCTCTATCCGTCACGTCTACCGACTGCATAAATTGTTCTTTAGTATTATGCTGCTGTTCATCACAACATCTTGTTTGATAAAATCGTCTCATTTGCAACAGAATTATCGATAGCCTCTGTGACCCTAATTGCAAAATAGACTTATAGCGTCGAGATACTTTAAACTTTCTACTTTTAAATGAATTTATATTAAGAAAAAAATTAATGTCCGATAATATAAGCTAAAATATATCGTATTAGTACGTATATATTTTATATAATAGAGAATTATTACCAATCCTGTGTGTAATATCTACCAACCCTGTATAATAGAAAACTTCAATCAAATATTGTAAAATATATATCAATTTTATATAACTTCGTATCGTAAGAATTATTTATACCCAATTAAAAATCGAAATACCTGTATGAGTGTGCGTATTGATAGTGGATAATATAGTTAAAATTTTAAGTATATTCGAAGAAAGATATTCAAAACTTCCATTTTTTTAATAAAATTCCACACGATATGTAATATTGCAATAATATTGCAATGAGATTACAATATTGCAATAATATTACAATTTGAGGATACTTTTAGATATAGATGGTCAAATGTAATTAGCATCATGCGGACCGTAGAAAGAGAGTTAAAATTGAGGCCCTACGAGCACAGAACATCCCAATTATTATAAAAATTCAAATAGGAACTTTCATGATCGAGGAAACCCGTTAACAACTTCGAAAGGTTTACTTGCGCCAGAAGTATCAAGATCGAACCTCTACCGACGTCCCTGTAATAAACTTTACGCTCATTGACAATCCAACTAACAATTCGTCTAACCATATACCTCTGGAACCATCCTTAGAATTTGAATTTCTCTCTCCCTCTTATTCTACCATGATTCCCAAATCTTGAATTTCCTTCTCCCTCTTTCTTCTCAGTCCCTGTAGAAGACAATAGGACAATAGGTAAAATTTTCACCTTCTTGGAAAGAGTAATCCAATCCTCATATCCCACCTCAACCGTAACTTCAATATATAAATATGTACCACCACACAAAAATTGTAAAACACAAACACCAATACAGTTATAATTATTATCTATATGAAAATATATTTTTATAAATACATACATGTATATATACAAATATATAGATGTATATCGATATTGTTAGCAATAAAATTTATTCATGAATAGAAATAATTTATCAATCAACTAAATTTATTTATCGGCGATTCCGATTCATTTCATTTTCCCAAGGATCGTACGGGTCCGATCCCTGGTCAAAAGGATTAAGTTCCTTAACCGAAACAAAGAACCAACGGTTGCACTGTCTCGGCCAGCGTAATAGCGCTTTCGTATTTATATTTATCCGCACCGAAGACTCGCTCAAGTGCTTTCGACTTGTGGTACGCGTCCAGCGATAAGCCATAAGAAAACGGTGTCAGTTATGTCTTTCCTTGGTTTCCCTTCTAATTCCCGTTTTCCACGAGATAAAGAATTCTGGGGTCTGGACGTAACAGCAGTATTACCACAATATCATTCAAATATTGCGATATGATACATCGCATTGTAATACTACTGCAATAGCGTTGAAATGTTATTAATGTTTGAATGCATTTTATCGCAGTGCCATCTTTCTAAGATATGAATAATACTATGTTTTTTTATTTTTTTATTACTGAATAAATATTAAGTATTAAATGTAAAAATTAAGAATATAGATTGAATATAACTCACAATGGATACAAAAAGCTATATTGAATCTTATATCTTATTTGTATCCATTGCAGTTATATTTAATATTCATTTACAATTTTTTTATTTCTCCAATATTCACAATATTTTCTCCTGTTCTTAATTTTTTTTATTATGTGGAGCCAAATACATTATTGAAATATATATACAGTCAGTGTTCTAACATTCGCCGTTTAAAATACGAGAAGGCTCCGATTGCACACAATATACATCACATGTTGCACACATGTATCACTAATTGACCAATTTAGAAATAAAATATTCTTATATGAAATAAAATATTCTTATATATCTTGATAAAGCAATGAAAAATTACTAACCATCAACTAATATGAGTGTGTGCAATCGTGATTGTAGACAAATGGGACCCTCCCCAAAATACAAATATAATAGTAACGAAAGTTTAAAAAAATTAAGTAAAATTATTTTTTATTTATGAATTTTTATTGTAAACAATACATCTTTGAAATATAAGAGTTTAAATATGACTATCATTCAATACGAAATATTGCAGCAATATTGCAATATTTTAATAATGGACAATATTACAAAAATTGCAGCAATATTGCTGTAATATTGAAATTTTTGTATTTTATTGAATATATTATAGTAGTATTAAAAAATATTTTGTAGAAAATATTATAATTTACTGTTGCAATGTTACAATTCAGTAGATTATTTTTAGAAAAATATTGCATACATGTTGCTATAAAATTATGTAAAATATTTCAATCATTATTCAATCATTATTCAACTTTTATTAATTGCTAACATATTATTGTGTGTGTGCTTAGCATTATATTCCAAAATACGATAAACTTATAATCAAAAAATATTCGTACTCTTTCTTATAGAACTTTTGATTATTTTCTTCATATGAGAAGTATCTCTTTCGTGGTGGGGCCGCATACTTATTTATTGAATTATAATATTGCAATAATATATTGCAATATTTACTACATAATTAAAATTATAATATTTTGCAATATTGTAGCAATATTTCCAATAGAATATTATAATTTTAATAGTGCAACAATATCGCTGCAATATTTGTAATATTGTGCATTATTGAAATATTGCCGCAATATTTCATGCTAACGTGGAAAGTACGCGGCCACAAGAAGGACACGCTACTCGAAAGAAGAAAACGTCCAGCAATCCTGTATGGGGGAATACGCAAATCGAGTTGTCTGCATATCTCCCGGAGATTCCCAACGTTTTTTGGAAGTGCTTTCTAAGCCTCTGAATGTTTTTTTATCATGACTTTATCATATGTATTTCAGAGTGTAATATTAAGAAATAATACTTAAATAATAAAACTGGATTAATTATTGTAATACACAGTGTGACAAATATGTTCCCGGACACGAATCACATCTTAGCAACTAGTGGCGACATCTGTGCGTTCAAACATGCATTTTAAAGGTTGAACATTTTGCTATCATCTGTCAAAGTTTCATTCATTTTGGTTGACATATAATGAAGATATGACAGTTCATGTTAAACAAGATTTTGGTCGAGATAGAAATTTTAATATGGAACAAAGAGCAGTGATTAAATTTAACGCAAAACTTGCTTGGTAAAAGTACATCAGAAACATTCCGATCGATGCAACAAGTTTACAGCAATCAATGTCTAGATCGTACAGCTGTTTTTGAGTGGCATAAGCGTTTTTGGACGGCAGAGAGACCCTTGAAGATGACAAAAAATCAGGACGGCTAATTTTGGTTCGAACACCCGAAATGATCGAAAAAGTACGTGATTTTGTTGCAAACGATCGCAATGCATCACTAAAAATGATGGAGGAAGCTTTAAATATCAGTAGAGAAACGATTCGAACCATATTACATGAAGATTTGGGTAAAACGAAGGTTTGTGCGAAGTTTGTTCCACACACATTAAGAAGCGATCAAAAATCAGCGAGAATCAATTATTCCAGAGACATCGTTGCAGCCGCAAAAAATAATCCAAAATCAATTGTTACGGGTGACGAAACATGGTGCTTTCAATATGATCCAGAAACTAAGCATCAAAGTGCGGAATGGAAGTCAAAAAATTCACCACAAGCAAAAAAAGTACGAAAAGTTCCATCAAAAATTAAGACAATGCTCATCACATTCTTTGATAGCAAAAGTATTATCCACAAAGAGTTTGTTCCAACTGACCAAACAATTACTGGTGCATATTATCTCGAAGTTTTAAAGCGATTGATGGGCAGAATTCATCGTATTCGCCCCGAATATCGTGATCCAGAAAATTGGTCTTTGTTGCATGATAATACACCGAGTCATATTTCATTGATTGTCCGTCAATGTTTGGCTCGAAATCGTGTCTCTGTGTTAAACCATCCACCGTATTCACCTGATTTGGCCCCCTGCGACTTCTCATTATTCCCAAAATTGAAATTGAAATTGAAAGGACGCTTTTTTGATGACATTCCGACCATCCAATCAGCTTCTACACAGGCACTAGAGGCAATTCCGCAAACTGAGCTAGAACATGCATTTGAATCACTATTGAATCGCTGTAACAAGTGTATTGAAGCCAGAGGAGAATATTTTGAATAATAAAACCAAAAAATATGCATATTGTTGTTTCAATTATGATTTTCAGGCCCTGTCCGAGAACATATTTGTCGCACTATGTATATTATAATTGCAGCAATATCGCAGAAATCTTCCTGCAATAAATTTTTTGCAGACATTTATTATTTTAACGATATTTATACTATATAATATTATTATAATATTACTACAGTATATCGACGTCTGAAACGTAGAAGGTGCTATATCGAGAAAAACATGAAGAAAGGTTTAAAGGTTTAAAGATTTTGTCAAGAAATGAATGAAAAGCGGTCTACAATATTTTGTATAAGGCGTGAAAATCGATCTGTCACAACACATACGAAGTATGGTTTATATCGAGAAAATGAGAAGAATGATTCAAGTCGCATGAAATTGAAAAAGAGGTTATATAGCGCAATATATTTTCTTCTCATAAATTTTATAATATGACTGAGAACGGGAATCGTCCTGATTTTCAATTCTGTTTCTCGTACTTGTTTATTCATATATTATATAATTTTTCGTAACTAAATTTGTATAACTAAATTTGTATTTATGAATAGTAAATATTGCGTTATACAGGGTCCGGCAAAATGATCTCCCACATTTTGCACCGCCACTGTCCCCGAACCACTGAAGAGAAGGGGAGCTTAGCGTAGTCGGTTGGTAGCTCGCACCTTGCCATTTCCGTTGTCGTCATGAATTGGACGGGCGAGCATCGTGTCTTCGTTATCGAAACATTTATAAAAGGTAACGAATCTGTGATTACGATGCAAAGAACTTTTCGTACTCACTTCGCGCTTGGTAGACATGCTCCAGTTCCAGATCGCAAAACAATACTGTTGGGCTACTTGAAAGCGAAGGTTTTTCAACACCACCTCCGAACCATTGACGAATTGAAAGCAGCAATACGCCAAGAAATTACAGAAATATCGCCTCAAATTATTGCTCGAGTGATGGAAACTTTTAGAAATCAGCTTCGAATGTGTATCGAAAAAAATGGTCGCCACTTGGACTCTGTAATTTTCAAAACTCAATAAAAACAAATGGCATAGCATAAATTTTCAGTTAATAAAAATAAAATCTAAATAGCATTTACAATGGCGTTTTTATTAAAGATTACAATGTGGGAGATCATTTTGCCGGACCCTGTATAAATCCTTCTTTAATTTTATGCGACCGTTCTTATTTTCTCGATATAAATTGTATGAGAGCAAGTCAATAGGAAAACAATAGGAACAAGCAAGTCAATAGGAAGTCAATTTTAGAAAAAACATAGTAAAACACATTTTTTTTTATCGATTCATTTTTATTTCTCAACATAGTCTCCTTTCAGCTCGATACATTTGATCCAACGATTCTTCAACTTTTTCAAGCCGTCCGAATAATGTGATTTGTCCAACTCTTCAAAATAAGCCTCCGTTTAGGCGATGAGCTGCTCTCTAGTGGTGAATCTCTTTCCTCCGAACCATTTCTTCAGATTTGGAAACAGGAAATAGTCGCAGGGAGCTAAACCTGGTGAATATGCTGGATAGGGAAGCAATTCGTAGCGGAATTCGTTGAATTTGGCCATCGGTGCCGAGCACGTGTGAACCGTGCATTGTCTTGATGGACTTTCTTCTTTCTTGATGGGGACGTTTTTTCTTTAAAATGTTATTGAAACAGTCCAATATAGCTGCGTAGTAATCGCCATTGATCGTTCGCTTCGATGAAAGGTAATATGAATTATACCGCGTGCATTCCAAAAAACTGTGACCATTACCTTTTCGGTCGACTTCACAGTCTTCATCTTCTTTGGAGCTGGTTCACTCGGTGAAGTCCATTGTTTTGACTATTCCTTCATCTTGGGTGTGAAGTAATAGATCTGAGACATGTGATGCACCTCGTTCGGGACGTCCAATTAAGGCTGCTACGCCAGAAATCATCGATAAAGTCCACGATATTGTTTTGACTGATCGACGAGTGAAAATGCGCGAGCTTGTTGAGGCCACAGGCATATGACATGGCACAATGATTTAAATTTTGCACAAACAATTGGGTATGAAAAAGCTATCGGCAAGATGGGTACCGTGTTTGTTCACTGTGGACCATAAGCGCAACTGTGTGACGATTTCAAAACAATGTTTGGAGATTTCAACGTAATCCAGATGAATTTCTGCATCGATTCATTACTGTGGACGAAACATGGATCCATTACTTCACACCCGAGACGAAGGAACAGTCAAAACAATGGACTTCACCGAGTGAACCAGTTACGAAGAAGGCGAAGACCGTGAAGTCGGCCGGAAAGGTGATGATCACAGTTTTTTAGGATGCAAGCGATATAATTCATACCGATTACCTTCCGTCGAAGCAAACGATCAATGGCGATTACTACGCAGCCTTATTGGACCGTTTCAACAATATTTTAAAGAAAAAACGTCCCCATTTGGCGAAGAAGAAAGTATTCTTCCGTCAAGATAATGCACGGGTTCACACGTACCCAGTACCGATGGCCAAATTCAACGAATTCCGCTACGAATTGCTTCCCCATCCAGCATATTCGCCAGATTTAGCCTCCTGCGACTATTTTCTGTTTCCAAATCTGAAGAAATGATTCGGAGGAAAGAGATTTACCACCAGAGAGCAGTTCATCGCCTAAACAGAGACTTGGATTGGACAAATCATATTATTCGGACGGCTTGAAAAAGTTAGAGAATCATTGGATCAAGTGTATCGAGCTGAAAGGAGACTATGTTGAGAAATAAAAATGAATCTATCAACAAAAATATATTTTACTATGTTTTTCTACAAACTTATTGATTTGCCCTCGTAGCTCCTTTTCTCAACATCGCCACTTCCTTCACGACAAATTTCTTTCCAATGATAAATCCTTGCAAAGGATCCTCTACAAACGTTGGTATAGTCATGGTGAATGACTTTTTGAGACTGTGCTTGACCACAAAAGATTAATATATGGATTTTATCTCATATATTATAAAAAGGGGGAGGATATTTTTTTTGGTGATGATAATTTACGTAATCTTGCGTACTGCATTTGACATTGGACTATATTCGATCACGCGATCGTGTATGATAAGGCAATAGGTGGTTGTATTCGCGGGTACATTCTTTTTTAATTCAAATTCTAATCGTACATCCAAGGTGCCGCTGTTGATGGACTCGTTTTGTCGCGAGTCAATGTTAGAGTAAAATCTTTCAAAAAGGAGTGTAATCCTTTCATAAAGGATGATTCATTTCTTTCACGAGGGATTTGATAATAAGACGTACGGAAATGTAAATATATCATACAAAATAACGGCTCTGCGTTTGTCAAAATCTAGATCTAGATATCGTACAAATAAAATTCAGAGTTTAGATAAAGATTCACATTGGTTAATTTATAAGTGTCGAAATAAGTTTTACGTGCTGTCATGATATTTTTTTTTATCAGTTTGTAGACCAAAGATAACATATCGTGGTTTTTCCAGCTGAGTCTAGATGGCCCAGAAATGCTTCATTGTACTCGGCAATAGGGGGTACTCATATAAATCTCACGAATGGAAACTCATATTCAGATATCGTCCGCTCTCTAAAGCGTGCAGCATGGATAGTTTATTAAACGTTCGTTCAACGCAACGTGAGGCATTCGCCACTGTACTTTGAATAATTCAAGCGTCAGCTCTGTCGCTGGATCTCCCACTATGTAACCATTGCACGCTCGTATCAAAATTAATTCGTGACGAGCGTCAATTACCACACGTTTGTAGTCCTCGCAAAAACCCAACAATATGTTGAGCGGTACACAAAAATTAAAGTATCCATCGTCTGTCATTAGGCCTTTCGCGGTATCACTAGAGTCGATAAATCCAGCATTATGCAAACTATATGCGATTTCATTAGAAAACGTTGCATACCCCTTCATAAGACTAGTTATTCTAACGTTTCTACTGCGATTAATCTCCATACCGTTGAGTTCATATCAAATTTTATCCAACGTAACACCACAATTACATCCAGAATTTGATTGCTATTGTACATTTTTTTCCTTTGAAGTCAATCTATCTTCGACGTAGAGAATGCTTTCATACATATAACATATATAAATCCTATTGTTGTATGAGTATCCTTATCTCGTCGCTATGTCCAAATGTCGTATTGACGTACGGATTGTACGTATGAAACTCGAAACTTGACGATGCGATCGTCAAAGAATGGTTCGCCTCCAATATTCAAGATATCAATCATCTCAGATATTTCGTACAACAAAGCCAATGATTAAAAATTTAACGTTTGACGCAGTGAGTTTCTTTCTACTGAACGCTCGAATATTTTTTATCGCTGTTGTCCCTCTGGCAAAAATTATGTCCCCTGACTGTTTCGCCTGCTCGTTCAGAACAAGCATCTCACATTATTGTTGTTGTATTTCTTTATCGCCTCCGTATATGTAATCTTACGATAATTTCTTCTCTGTAAAAATCGAGCAATCGTCCATCTTGATCTACAACGCGAATCGTCAAATCCATAATGCTCCGTATGAGGATCGGAAGGTAAATGATCTGTGTCGGTAAATGATCTTTCCGATATTTTATATCCTGATGACACACTCGGTGAAAATTCATCGTGTGAACGGACTTATCGTTGCTGTATGCGCCCGTGGTCACGTTGCATTCAATGCGAATAATATTTACGTTGACAATATTTATCGATACGTCTGATTCGTACCACTGTTGCGGCTCTAGCACGCGATTCGATGAAAATCCCAACTGCGATCTAATATTGTGAGATTTGATGAAATTTACTCGATAAACGCATTTGATCTCAATCTTCATTGTATTGTTATTGGCATGAATAGTCGATGGGTACTGTTCATTCTCTTTGAGAAGCGTTTTCTGTCTCGCAACATCATTATAAATAAAATTGTAGAATTGCATGTTTTAGACTTTATGTCACGTATTTCGTACGATTCTTCGGGAACAATTTCTTTGTCATCTTCGTCAAAGTAAAACTTATTATTCAATGAATTTACATTAGATTATCGTATGATAGGTTTCAACGTCCGTCAAACCGAGCTCGTAATCGCCATCGCTCAAATCTACGGCCGGAAAGTAGCAGCCCGCGAGAATGATACCAGTAAGCGTAAATGTCATGTTTAAATGAATACTGAGTTGAAAGAGTGCAATATCAATTCTTAAATTGATCGTCAACCATCTGTAAAAACTGAAGACACAGATGTCCACGGTTGCTTTGATCATAATGTTGATAAGGCGTGTGATTATACTCAATTTGCCTTACGTCCAACTATCGCACCAATTCCTTTGGTGATCGAAGATTGCTGAAATTATCAAAGAAAACAGCACGATCTCCCCGTTTCACGTACGCCACCCAATGAGTACTTGGTCCATTAGCATTACCCAAATTTATGATACTGTTCTCGTTTCGATACACTTCCCCTGTTGGTAAGGTAATACGAATAAAAATACCTCTAAAATACGCATACGTTTTGCCAGTTGTTGCAAGTATACATTAATAGTTATACCCTTCGATATTTTTGACTACTGTTTAACGTTTTTTTTAATCCTTTTTATTTTTTTCGTTGTGACTCCTCATATATGCTTGTATGGAGCGAGGTAAACTCCATGACCTTCCATGACATAGTTATAACGTTTCAATTCTTCCAACTGAAACGTTGCGCGGCTTTATTATCGTTTATAGCTTTTGCGATTCCTGCCGCGCTGCTGACCAATGAGCCGAAGACTCCCAATAGCGGTTGTTACGTCCCAAGGTCCAACCGTTGGTAATTGATACCTGGACAAACCGGGGACCAATGGCGGGTAACAAATCGAGAGTTGCGCGTCCTTTCGGTTAAGAAGAAACTTACGGTAATCCCTTCATGAATCTTGCTGGTAGTTCGGTCCGTGGTGCGGGACACGCGGCTCAGTCTGGACTCCGGTTGGTCAGGCTCCTTGTAGGTGCTCGATGATTGGCCGGCGCTGATTCCGCTCGTTCACACACGCGATTTCCAAGTTAAACGATAAACGTATACGCGCGGCGGCGTTTATTGTAAAAGGAGAGGTTTCGTCAAATATTATTATATATACGTACTTATAATTGCTCAAAAGTAATTAGTGTATTTTATAACTTCTGCAGTTGCTACACACATATCCAGACTTATGTTATAACTAATAATTAGATGCGGTTAACTAGGAAGGTTAAATAAGATGTACCTATGATTAGATTGGATACTCACGCGAGTAGAATTTAGGAATTAAACTAGAAATCACGATACTCTGGAAGAGACCGTTTCTCTTCGACCAGACCTGACCCCGGGAGGTTTTGAACTAACTCCTTAAAACACTCGCTGCTCGCGAGAGAGAGCAAGTCCCGTTTTTTAGAACCCGAACGCTTTTAGGAAAAAGGTGCCCCTGCATGCTGGTAGGGCGCGTGAGGTGGGGAGAAGATGTCAGGGGCGGTCCCTGCAGTTCTAGTGCCCCGTCGGTTATTGAAGTAAGGAAAAATTTGTAATTTGGCCAGGGACATTCCTGGACAAGTTTTATAAGTACCGCTGTCGTGACACGGTAGAATAGGTAAGATATCACTACGTTTTGTCATCGGTAATATCGTTTTTTCGTCGGCTTTTTCTTCGTTTTCATGCCCATTTCAATTTTTGATTTTCATAGGCACCCAGCAACAGCTGTGCATAGCAAACAGCTGTGACAGCAGCTCTCTCTCCAAGAGTCGAATCTTTCGCGGTAATCCGTTTCCGCACCTCCTCAGCAAGTATTTTGTCAGCTATGTGTATTTTGTGAGATCTTTGCTCCGCGAATAAGCTTATACGAATTAATGCCTCGATTGCCTCTAGCCAATCGCTTTTCTAAATGCATATCTAAATAGACCAAGTTGATATCCGGAGATATGCAACTCGATCGGAAGTGCGTTTATCGCGTGATTTAAAAAACCGTAGCCTTTTGTTGTTGTTGTTGTTGACATTTGCTACAATTTTTTTATAAACGGCACTGGACCATCACCAATATGTGATCAATAACAGGGCAAATTATAATGTTTCAAGCTGTTGCTGAATCTCTGAATCAACTTTTTTATACTCGAGTAATCGATCCCACAATTGATTTATATAATTCTTAAATTCTCGTAGCAAAATAATTTTTCGTATATATTCCAACTCTTTGGCGAATAAACTATTGTCTGACACGATAAGAAGCATTTTGAATACTGAGCGGTTTCACTTTGTGCGCTATTATAAATATCATCCGCTCTCAATATCGTTTTTTTTCAATATTATCAGTGTCGTAAAGGCAGAAGATATGAAGTTCGTGCAACAATCGCAGACGATCAAAGTGACTAATGTCGACAATAAAATACAGACTGAAAAAGAAATACGCAAGCATGGAAACATGCTGCCGATTTCTATACACGGAATCATCTGCGGTCCATCGAACTGCAAAACAAACGTGTTGATAAGTTTGCTGGAAAGTCCACATGGCATATGTTTCGAGAACATGTACTCGAAGTCGTTGCAACAGCCAAAATATCGATACTTGGAGAATTTATTAGCACCGATTGAAGAAATTGGTTTATATTCTCCAATAATAACAATATATTATCACCGAACGAGGCGCTTCCAAATTCCATTTTGTCTTCGATGACGTGGCATGCGACAAGCAAAACGAAATCAGAGAGATTCATATTTTGTGATGAATCGACACGCGAATGTCGACTGCTTTTATCTGTGTCAGACATACGCAAAGATATCGAAGCATGTTATACGCGATAATGTAAATCTGTTGATCCTGTTCAAACAGGACGGTATCAATCTGAAACATGTATACAATAATCATGTAAACACTGACATGTTTTACAAAAATTTCTGTGAATTGTGTCGTTGCTGTTGACAACAAAAGTATGGATTCGTAGTCATAGATAAAGACAGTGCGCTTACGGAAGGACGATACAGAAAAGAATTTAATAAGTATACAATATCTTAACGTGGTTAGTCATCAATACATCAACTACACAACATTTTCTTTCGAGTGCAACATGGATAACAACAAAGAGCTCAAGGATCGCGAGAGGATAGCGAAACAAATTGCGAAAACGAGTGAATTGATTCGTAAAAAATACTGCGCTTTAAAAATCGGTAAAATAAAGGAAGATATAGCATTGAAGAAATACTTTAAACCTATCGTCGAACCTCTAAAACAAATTGTTGAAAACATCGCTAATGATGAATCAATTAAGAAAGAACGTTGTATAACGTTATAAGATAAAAATATTAAGAAAAGAAAACCTGAAGATAATGAAGATATTCATGATGATGAAGATGATAATGATGATGGTGACCATTGAAGTCATGAGAGGTCATCACCATCATTATCTATCATTATCAATCCTCTGGATGGATAATGATGGATAATGATGGTGATGACCTCTCATGACTTCAATTAATACCGTCGTCTAAAAAGTAATGTACAAAAGAATCGAACATTATGTCGAATTCCAATTATGCGTCGCCTGAATCACACGAATTATCGTACGAATGTTCGCATGTTTTTCTCAGTTTTTCTCGAAGACGTTTATGAAACGCCCAATGAACCGCTTGAAACGTTAGTTAAACAATCATTGCAAACCCAACAAATTCGTGAGGAGTTGCATAATCAATTGGGGATGCTTGGACAAAAATATGTAATCATGCTTCTCGGTGATGACAGAAAAAAGACGATCGATCACGTTTATGACGTATACCTCAGCGAGAATAGCACGATGATAAATATTTCGATGTAGACATTAATGACTTTGTGATTGTAGATGGAGTAAAGTACAAAGGTACACCTGATTTGTACGAATTAATTTTCAAAAGAATTCCCGGCGATATTATTTATATAGAAAATAATAAACTAATATATAAAAGTATACTGTTGGCAACAGGCGCAGTCATAAAACGGATAATCCAATAGTGAACAGCAAAGGGTACAAATTTATAAATATAATAGTACCCTTGATGTCAGGTAAAATACAAGTTGAAACAGACATGCCACGCGCCAGGAAACTAAACAATAAGTTAGGTAAAAGAGTCGGAAAAGGTAATACCACGCATCATAACCTTAAACGACAATAAAATCGATTATATTCATTGGGACGATCCTAACGAGCTAGTAGATCGTCTCCGATTGCTTGAGGCCTCGCATCAAGCAGGTCACAATGCCCACGATAATGAAATATTGTCTATTATCGAGGAGCTTCGTGAAGCTGGCTTTATTGAAACGAGATACACAGTCATTTTAGTTGACATCAAAATGTCGATAAACAACGTTTGCATTTAAGAACTTTGTGATATTTTACGCATTATACAGCAATAATCATAACATAACGTAACATGTCTGAGAAGAAAAACTTCGAAAAGTGACGAGTAGTGGAAGAACTGCACGCTCCGGCGAGAAAAAATTTTCCATGCAGACGTGTCATAGTTTCCGGATACGATGACATATGGCAGGCTGATGTGGTCGAGATGCGCCTTTATACACGATTCAACAAAGGTTATTGCTATATTCTCACTGTTATCAATGTGTTGAGTAAGCACGCATGGGTCGTATCGTTGAAAACCAAGCGTGGAAATGAGATGACTACAGCAATCGCAAAGATAATTCGAGATGGAAGATGTCCGAAAAATTTGCAAACCAATATGGGAAAAGAATTTTACAATGCAAACGTGCAAAAACTCCTGAAAATACACAACATAAATCAATTATTCAACATATTCCATAATGAAGGCATCTATCGTTGAATGGTTCAATCGTACGTTGAAAAATAATTTGTGGAAACAATTTACGCACAATGGAAATTATGGATCGATTTGCCGCGTCTCGTGTCTAAGTACAACGCGCAAATCCAACTATCGGTATGCGGCCCATCGATGTGACTCCCACGATTGCTGAAAAACTTTTAAACACGGTGTACAATAGCATAAAGACCGTCGCACTCTCGCGATTCAAAGTGGGTGACTCAAAGTGGGATACGTGTAAACAAATTCAAGACGATCTTTGAGAAAGGTTACACGCCAAATTGGACCATGGAAGTGTTTAGAGTCGTCAAATTACAGAAATCTAATTCTGTAACGTATCTACTGGCAGATTACCGTGGAAAACCGGTCGCTGGAGGATTCTATGAGTATGAGTTGCATCGCTAATCCCGACGTATATCTAGTTGAAAAGGTGTTGCGGAAAAAAAGGAGACAAGGTTTACGTGAAATAGCTCGGATTTAATAATTCACACTACTCTTGGATACACAAGGATAGTGTGTTATAAAAATAAAATTTACAAATTGTATAATTATTTTTATTATGTGTTTATTTATTTTCCTTATGTAAATATATATTAAATATAAATGCATTATACATGTTATATACATATTACAGATGCATACGTACACACGTACATACATATATACATATTATACATACGTACATCATACATACATACATATGTACATACGAACGTACATACATACTATACATACTACACATAATATACATATTAAATATATTATACATCATATACAAGTGTGTTTTTATTAATAAAAAATACATAAATACGAAAAAAGAAATGAATTTTTTTAATAATATTTTATCATGTCCCCATGGCAGCGTGTCGATAGAATGAACAATGTATCGCTTATCATCATATGAACTTAGAGCGATTTTCGTTTCGGATATGGTGTATACTTCGTGCAATTTCGATCTTATACATGCTACTGTCTACGCGTCATTTCAGTTGTGTCATTGAGACACTGCATATAATCAATGAACGTTATGGATCTCTACAACGTTGCTCTTGACGCCCTTTGCCTTCTTCTTTGCCTGGTATCTTTTTTGCCAGTGCAAGGCGTACATTTTCGCTCTAAGCCCGACGAATTCGGTCATGATCGCACTGTTTTCATCTTTCATTAAATCGGGAACGTTTTTATTTATTAGCGGAATGTCGTAAGAGCATTATCGATCGTGTAATCGCTCGTATCGAATCTATTGATATCGTGTTTTACAATAGCGTAGACATCGTCGCATTCGATAAATAAGGCTGTCCATGTCGGTATACATAATTTTACATTTTTCATGAAACAGCGGTAATATGTACTCGTAGTGAAATTCGTATAAACACATTTTAGATATATCGAGAATGCACATACCCACGTATATTGGTTTGTTGAACTTCACCTCGAGCATTTTTATCGCGACCAGGTTCTCGGAAAAAACACTTCTACTATGAAAGTTTGGTTTCGCGATCATTCCTCTACGTATCTCCCATCCCAACGCATTATGAGTCGCACATTAACATGATTAGGTACATTCTCCTGGTTTTGCCGAAAACCGAGTTGTTTATTAATTTGAATAAGTTTTTCTCGAACTCATTCTTTGCTAAAGTTCTAAAATTTGTATTGAGTATTCAATGTATGTGTGTGTTGATTTGTATTCAATGTACTCTCGAAACCATGGAGATTGCGTGAATTGCAGTATATGATGAATCTTTATAATGCGGAGATCGTGACGAATACATTGCTGCAGATTGCGATAATGTATGACGTAACGCTTTTTATCATACAATGTCGCGAGGAGCTTCTCCTCTTGCTTGCCGGGTGGTTTCTCGCGCATTGGACAAAATGGTAGACCAGAGTGTGCATCATGTTGCGGATACTCCAAGTCAACCTCGAAAATGTAACTCGTCGGTCAACCTAACGTAACATTCATGACATCAAAATTGTCTACGTCATCGACCCAGGGAAAATCGGCATATGGCAATGTTGACACATTGCCCAACCGTACAAGTTATTGACGTCATAGTACATCAGGTCGATGGTTTCGATGAATCGTACGATTGCATGTACTTGTTGTTGGCCTGCGCATATCTGTTTGAACATTGACTCAGACCGCCACGTATATCACGTTCGATAAATAGAACCATGTCAACGTCGGTAAGAAGTTCGAAATTGATGTGAGTATATTTCAACATCGTGTCCCACGTCAAACCCGGTAGTGTATAATAATATGCGGGATCGAGCCATAACTCGTGATGCAACTATCCCGAAAATTCTCAAATATATCGGCGAATAACAATACATCTGTTTTTAAATATAGATCATGGTAGTTCTGTCCTTTATACGCGGTAGCTATATCCTTAATAATAAAGTGTGTGTCCGATAAATTATGAAAAACTGTGGGAATGCAATATGAATCTTTATAATTTAAGTTGCAATTTGAGTGCGCGGGGCCTCTGTATCGCCCGATCAAGTGGTAATGATCGCGTATCCGTCAGGCGCGAACGATTTTTCGCACGCATGGCAGTGCGTAGCGCTGTTAAAATTTTACCAATCTTCTCGCGAGAAATCTGCCATGACATTGACCGAAAGTATAGACTCTACACTATGCGCTAAACTTCTGAGTTCCTCGGCGAATCATGTGACGTAATCGTTATTGCAACAAAATCGATACATACACAATGAGTTGTTGTATGAACCATGCGTGTAATATCCGATGCTCAACATCAAAACACGTTGTGATGTTATCTACACAATATGTTGACATATTCAGGTCTCTCTCCGTCTTCTCCAGGGTGCATTCCAGGTCGGCGTAGACCATGAATGGAATACGCTCCTTCCTGTAGTAATTGCTGAAACTCAACCACTTGTCGTCCTCGCTCGGCAACCTGATGGCGCAATTGTTTAATTTTCCACAGTCTACGTAGATATCCAGTTTTGCGCTCTAAAATAGTGCAAGCATCTAAAAAAAAAGTATTATATAATTTTTTTTATTGTCACAGAGGTTACAAAAAAATATTTTCATAATTTTCAATTAAATATATACACATACCTATCACAAAAGTATTTTTTATCTCCATATTATGATTTATGAGGCGGGACAGATCCTTTATCCATGCAAAATGCCTTGTATTATCGTTGCATGGATCCTATACATACAAGAGATTAACGTGTTTGCCCCCCTTTCGATCGGTAAGTCGTAATGAAAGAATTTCTTTTTGCTCTTTGATGAAATAAACAGTGATAGAGATGTTGTTGAGACTTTCAAATCTTTTAATTTGACTCAATGTCATTGGAAACTGGATGCCTGTGAGATTTAGCACTGTAGAATAATGACTCTCGCTCCGTATGCTTTTTAGCTGGGTATAGAACGGCAATCATTGATCAGGCAAAATGCATTGTCCATGGATTGCATATTGACCACCGTTCTCTTCATTTTAATTTCTCGTGAGAGTTCGATGCGACATACCGCGTGCAACGGATTGTACTTGTTTACGTTTACAATTAAATTCAAAATACTCGACTCGCTATCGCGTTCCTGGAATTCCTCCAACAATGTCAGAATAGACTCAATCATACGCGATGCGTACCATTCTTGCAAATCAGACAAACGGAAGAGTTCATAGTTTCTCGTGCTCACACTTTTATTCACACGTTTATCACCCGATACAAATTCACCATTAAACATTGTGTATCTTAATATTATTATGTTTCTGACTAACACTTTGCACATATTCCAGCACTATCTCTCTCGCTATCTTCGAGGAATTGGCGAGGTTCGATGTGTCCAGAGTTTATTACGGCACCAATCAATATACGGTTTTCGAATGATGTATCAACCTCGCGCCATCGAAGTCCCACGCTATACCCGGCACTCACTTGCACAAAACGTTCGCGCACAGTATCTTTCAAATTTCCGAATCTCAAGATCAAGCGATCAACGATTGTTTAACATCAATCGATAATCGTAGACGTTTAGCACAACTCTGTTCCTCAGTGATGAAATTATCACAATTGCTGTTCCCATGCAAGAAACTCTTCTCGTGTATTCAACTGAGCGGCTTGCGCTATGAGATCACACTTCGTTTGATCCATATTAAAATGTACTGTTTTTCACAGTCATTAAAATATAATTTTCACACAGTCACTAAAAAGTATAATTTTTGCACAGTTGCGTTAAATGTCTTTCACATTGTGCAAATAGAACATAGATTACATGGTAATATTTGATACAGCGGATCTCGGCATTCCTTACACTACCGTCAATATGTACGAGCACAATATGTTGTCTAATAACATGTTGGCAAACAGCGTGAAGACGTAAAAATAAATGCATTCTTATGATGAACACGATGAACAAAACTTGTCTGAAGAATGATTTGAAGTATATAAATAAAAGTATGTGACGCACATCCTATTTGTTCCATCCAAAATATTGATTTCAGCTCGCGTTATCGAACGACTTGTCATCATCATATTGTCACAGTCGCTTTCATAACATGAGTCCGCTATACCATAATCTAATTCTGATTCTGATTCTGATTCTTCTTTATCAATTATAAATTCATCTTCTAAATCTTCTAAATCAGTTTCTAATTCTTCATGTTCTGCTTCTACTTCTATTACATTTTCATATTCCATCTTGAATAAAACTCGAAGAAAAAAATTTTGAAAAAATTGAAGATTCGCGTATGTATTTCCTCAAACCTTTCAGTTTCACTACTGATAGCGTGTATACAGATCTCTCCATTTTTATATACTACTGAGGATAGGAATTGCACATTTTTGTGAATATTCTTTTTCCATTATCGAATTTTTTACTTTTGTATCCCTCTAGGTGATTCATAGTATGGTCTAATGTCTTCTACATCGATAAGATATGTAAATTCCACATTTTTGACAAAAGACTAGATGGAAATGGAATATTGATGGTACATTATTTTCATGAACAGACGTACTTTATTGTTGTTCGCGTCGATCTCTTAGATAAAAAAGGTTTGATATCATTAAAGTGCATTCTTAGTGTCATTGTGCATTAGGCTTAATGACAATTAAAAATTAACGTGCATATTTTTTAAGATAAGTAAAATTCTAGATTGGATACATTGCTTAAAACTCACTTTTGAAAAAAGATAATGGGAACAGACAGACTTTATTATCGTTGGCGTCGATACTTTTAGATAAAAGAGATTCGATATCATTAGAGTGCATTCTTATGATGTGTCAATTTGGTATCCTTCGACCACGTTGCAAATGTTCTTCAAATAAATAATGTATATAAAAAAAATCCCCTCCATTTTAGGGTATGTAAAAAAAATGTGGAAGGGAACACTATTTAAAAGAAGAGCTCCGGGCAAGTCCGTTCGCATTAGTCGTTCAGAGAGCTTCAATAGAGTTCAGACAGCTATTGCTAATTATAAGTTCTCTGAGAAAATAAAATATCTCAAGCCATGAACTATTACGTTCCAATTCAACAGGATGAGACGTACAAGAGATAGTAAGTTCATTTAATTTTATAAAATATTTTTGCTATATATATTGTTGGCGCTTGTTAGTATTAATGTAGCTCAGCAGGCTGATACCAGCCCATTGGCTTTGCGACGTGATTGCGGCGTGATAGCGACGTGTCGTGTCGCTGATGGAGCCCACCGAAGGGGAGGGCATGCGCGCGACTATGCTGCCTGCGTGTAAACCGCCGCGCTTCACACAGTTGGTTTTCTAGAAGATTCCGTGTGCGACCTCCTCGCGAATAACACGTGCACGAATGGTGCACAAGTTTTATTACTTAACTTTATATTTATTCATAAACGACGCGAGTATAATTCAAGTATAATAAAAAGAGGTCTTATATCAAAGCAGGGTGTATTTCATTTTTATCACACTCTGCCAATACCGACACGGACAAGTCACAAGACAGGAGACACAGATCTCAGACAAGGAGAAAATAGCGCAACATAGCGCAACGGGGACACCAAGGTCCTCTCCCTAACACATATTATACGTTATGTATTTTTGTAAGATCTATTTACATGTTTTTTTTTTCAAAATGTATTTTCTCAAACATCGTCTAGTACATCTTTGAAACCTCGCTAATACCTTGTATCTTGATAAGAAAATATGCATTGACATCGGCAGCATATAAATTTCTGGACATTGAGATCGTTGCAGGATCTATATCTCATGTGCAAATTGCGATTGGTCATAATCGAGGCAACTGCATGTTCATACTCCTCATGCTACGTGGAAGATCTTTATCGAGAGGCGTGCAGATATCGAGCGATTAATGCAGTTAGCAGTCCCATCATCATCACCGATTCAAGATCTAAATATGAAAATTATTAAAATTTATGATGAATAACGTGAAGTTAACATTAAATGGCACATGTTTGTACATGAAACCAACAACTGTGCTTTTCTTATTTGAGCTTGAGCAATGTGTTGAACATGTATTCTATGGACTGAGTCAATATACGCACAGTAAGAATTTCGAATATTTTATGTCATTTTTAAGATAAAATTGTATTATTAATAAAAACGATGCTGCACTTTATACAAAATTTATGATAAAAATTATAGAATGTGAACTAATAGTGTATTACATGATAAATAAATATATGTTAAAATATATATTCTTTTCTTCTAAAATTATTTTATCTTCAGTATTTTCGCCTGTTCTTCTTCATATCTTCGTAGTAGTATTGAATTAGTCAATAAGAAAGCGCTCTTGACCATTTGTATTACATTGATAAAATAGAATATTATTATAATTAATATTATTAGATTATATTATTAAAAATTCATAAAAATATTATCATAATTAGTTTCTAAGTCGTATCATTAAAAATCGTAAATATCATATCTATTGAATAAAATCGTGTGCAAAAAAAAGAAAAGAAAAGAGAGCGCAACGGGAGGAAGAGAGAGCGCAAATAATAAGTGTAGGACTGCAACGGGTAAAAGAGAGAGAATTGCATCTTACAATGGGTTAGAGAGAGAAGACAATAGTTTAAAGAGAGAACGCAACGAGTGAAAGAGAGAAGGAACAAACTCTCTTTTCCCCTCTAACACAGACCCCGATGACGCGATTCTCCCTCCCTCGAACCCAGCATCTGTGACTTCGCCCTCCCCATCCGCGCGACATTAGAGCCATCTGCTGATTGCTGTATCCGTGGATTAGAATCGATGCTTATATCTTACTGTCATTAATCTTGGATTACGCTAAGAGCAGATGACGAAAATATGCGCATAATTTTAACATAATAAAAGATGCTGATAACTAGGGTGCCGGGTTACGTTATGTCTCATTCAATAGTTCTTTCCGAGGTTATTCGAAAGAGCCATCACTTGATCCCTTATGCCATTTAGGACTTTTGAACGTATTTCATCCCAGGAGGGAAAAAGGTTGTTACCCCTTATGTCAAAAGATAGCCCTTCTGATGTAATAAGTGTCCTGCAAGTTTCATTCAATTATCTTCATCCGTTTAAAAGTTATTTAAGTATCCCAGCACTTTCAGAACACCCTGTATATTACATAATATTTATAAGATCTATATATTATTATTACGAGTATATTTACATTATATAACAGTTGCGCTCAGTATTTATTTGTAATCAAAGAATAACAGATTTAGTATTTATATCAGAAAACTTGCACTCTATATAGAGTACACAGTTTCTGACAGATTGAAATTTCTTATTCCCTGTTCTTAGTGCCTGTATTTTTCAGATAAGCAGTGACCAGTGTCTGAATAAACTCTGAATAAATAATGTTTTTTTGTAGCAGCATTTAGCTTTGTTTAACAATTAATTCATGGATCTGAGAACATTCCTGCAGAGAATAATGAGCATTCTACAATAAGTATTACTTAAGCTTTAAGTGCTACAAGAAAATTGATGAATTTCTTACAACTTAAGACTTAAAACTTAGGTCATAACATGTAATACAGGGTCCGGTAAAATGATCTCCCACATTGTAATCTTTAATAAAAATGCCATTGTAAATGCTATTTAGATTTTATTTTTATTAACTGAAAATTTATGCTATGCCATTTGTTTTTATTGAGTTTTGAAAATTACAGAGTCCAAGTGGCGACCATTTTTTTCGATACACATTCGAAGCTAATTTCTAAAAGTTTCCATCACTCGAGCAATAATTTGAGGCGATATTCCTGTAATTTCTTGGCGTATTGCTGCTTTCAATTCGTCAATGGTTCGGGGGTGGTGTTGAAAAACCTTCGCTTTCAGGTAGCCCAACAGTATTGTTTTGCGATCTGGAACTGGAGCATGTCTACCAAGCGCGAAGTGAGTACGAAAAGTTCTTTGCATCGTAATCACAGATTCGTTATTTTTCATAAATGTTTCAATAACGAAGGCACGATGCTCGCCCGTCCAATTCATGACGACAACTGAAATGGCAAGGTGCGAGCTACCAACCGACTACGCTAAGCTCTCCCTCTCTTCAGTGGTTCGGGGACAGTGGCGGTGCAAAATGTGGGAGATCATTTTGCCGGACCCTGTACTACTATATTGCTAACGGCAATTAAGAGCTGCCGAAAACATCATGGTGCAAACGATCGCTTCTCACTTCCACAATTCGTGTACTTTCGCAATGCGTATGCGCGTGTTCCCAACCTATTTTATCATATTTTATCACATTTATTGTGTCCGACGTATTCAATAGTGAAATTGAGTTTGTTATTTGACCTATATAAAAGTACTATACAAAAAGTAAAGTACAATTATATATTTTAGACTTGGTATTTCTTTTAATTATACTTTATAATATCTCTACAACACGTGCCATGAGTTCGTGTGTATACGTTCCCCGCATGCGCAAAGTACACGAATTGTGGAAGCGAGAAGTCGATTTTCTATCTCACTATCTTGGCACACCCCCCCACTCTCAAAAAGAGGCTGCGTTAGCAACATAGTAGTATTACATATAGCCTTGATGGAAGGGGTAATATGATATGTGTACGATAGAGTATATATTATAATAAGAGTACGGACAATAGGGTAACGATCGGTGATTGATCCGCTAAATTGAAACAAAAGCAGAAGTTGGATACGCGTGTGTACTATCAGTATATGTACACCATTTACACAGCCATTTACACTGTTTCCAGCGAGTTTTGAGTGCATCAGAGCCGTCAGAGATGAATAGTTTGTTTGTTCATTTTATTTAGCAAGTCGTTTAGACTGAGAAGAAGGAGAGGTGAGTGGATTAAGTGAAATTATATATTCTTTTAATGAAATAAAAACGTGAATTTGTGTCAATCATTATAACTTAACATACAATATTTGTTTTTTTGACACATTAAAGCTACAATGCCTGAGCAGATTACTGCACAAACCCAAAAAAGGTTTTAAAATGTGTCGTTTTCCACGAAAACCAGAAAGAAGAAAAATTTGAGCTAAAGATATAGGACGACAAGACTGAACTCCGTCTGATAATCGATGATATTATGTGAGGTTTTAGTTCGGTGTTAAGTAAGAATTTGCTTTTATGATTTTGTTAATATAAATAAATTATTAAACGATGTATATTATTCTCCAGGTATATTTTGATACCACAAATCTATTGCTGCCATGAGGTCAAAGACGCACCAAGCGCATACTTTTAATACATTTACGCGTATTAAATGTTTCACAAAAGAGACATATTATTTTATGTCAATCCTTCAATGTTTCAGTTTTTTAAAAGCATGACATCAATAATTAAATAAAATTTGGAAGTTCTTTCAATTCAAGATAATATCACAAAATTTTTATGCGAGAGATTCCAAGACCTTCCGTATTTGCTGCCAAATTGTCACGATTTTAAAAATAAAATAATTAAAAAATATTGCACATTTTGATTAAAAACGCTTTCTGTGATAATTCACGATAACAGATCCAATTTTGCTACTAAAAATATGGCTATGCACCTAAATATTAAACTAGTTATGCATAATAACCAAAGAATATTATTAGTGTTTATTATTTTAAATTTTTTATTTATTTATCATTTTAAATTATTTTTTATTTATTTATCATTTTAAATTATTAATTTGTGTTAATATTTGCTTATTATTATATATAATTGCAATAATATTATTGGATTTAACTATCAATTATGTTAATTTGCATTAATATTTGCACTTTATTTGACACGTATGCATGTGTCACTTATTTTTATTTGTCATATGATTGTGATTTCTATTTTGATTTTTACTGTAATATTATCGTGAAATAAAATTTGGTAATTAATTTATGCATTTAAAATAAAATATTTTATTAATTTCATATTTTATAATCATTGATGATTTTTATTTGTTATTGTGCGTGCGTGCGTGCGTGCGTGCGTGCGTGCGTGCGTGCGTGCGTGCGTGCGTGCGTGCGTGCGTGCGTGCGTGCGTGCGTGCGTGCGTGCGTGCGTGCGTGCGTGCGTGCGTGCGTGCGTGCGTGCGTGCGTGCGTGCGTGCGTGCGTGCGTGCGTGCGTGCGTGCGTGCGTGCGTGCGTGCGTGCGTGCGTGCGTGCGTGCGTGCGTGCGTGCGTGCGTGCGTGCGTGCGTGCGTGCGTGCGTGCGTGCGTGCGATCCTGAACTTTTTATTAACATTCGCATTCAGGAAGTCAAAATCTATAAAACACGCTTTTCTTTTTACTTACACCCTTGTTTACACCTTTATGGGAAAAATCAGCCTCTTTTTAACATCTTTCTTTATGTTAATAAATAATACGGAAAAAATATCATATTGTCTATAAGAAGATCCTAAAGTCGTCTGTATTACCAATTAAACCATATAATTTTTGTATAACAATTACTTTTTTCCTCTTTTACTAATTCGAAAGTTCTTTTCCAGGATTACATTATACACATTAAAACATGGTGGAGTCTATGTTAAGAACGACAAAAAAAAAATTTTGAAATTGATATCTTTTTTACCATTTTTTAATTTAATATGACGCTCCAGAGCTGTCACACGTGACTACATTTCCTTCATATAAAAGCTGTGCAATCCATATTTACGAAATACTAGTCCAGACTAATAGTTTACACGAAGAAATAACGTGAAATTCTTAAAATTGAACTTAGACATCTGATTAAAACATTATTGTTATACGAAAATTTACATTTCTGTGTGCGTGAGATTGCTGTAGTAATATGTAGTGATGTATCAATGAAACGTAAATCATCTGTAAGTACTATTTACAATATAACTAATCATCTTTTTAGGATCTCCTTTCATTTAACAGATATATGAAAATAAATCTTCAAATATATTCGATTTTGTTAAAAAACATTTTTTTATAACTTTGCAGAGTTAAATAATTTATATTTTTGAAAGACGAATGCATTATTTAAATTATTTTACTACGATTATATGTATAAAAATAATAATAAATTTATATTTCTTCTGAGTTTTCTAACGAAAAATTGGAAAATTAAATTCTATTCAATTTTTTTTCTAATTCGCTCTTCTATGTCTTGATCTCATGAATTATCTGTCTCATCCGTATCGTTCATATGGAAGGAAATTTGTATTCGCGTGCTCGATATCATTTTTTTAAATATGTATATATGTAAAACGTGAATTGACCCTAATTTAAATGACATACGATATATGAAGTTTTTATAACCGTACATGATGAATGCATCAATGATTTCTAATCGATGGACATTGGTTTACTATGTAATTAGCATACGCTACGCTGAACCGTTACTATGTAGAACTTGTACGTGATCGAACAGTACTATTCACATCGAAATGCTTGAAGTCTACTCTCGATGAACGAATGTGTCAAACGATAACATACCTTTTTTTTCTCGGTCATTAGTTTGTCGCATACTAATTTTCTTTAACTTACAATTAGCTATAATAAGCAGTTACAAATAAGGCTCAAAATGAATACAGATTCAAACGAATCAGGGCTAAAGGAACCATGCTGAATCGATTATGCTAATAATCAAAAAACATCAATCTTTAGATTAAAAATGCATTTCGATCATTTTTATGATCATTTCTAGTAAAATAATCGAAACATTTGTAATTTAAAGATTGATGTTTATTGATTATTAGCATAATTGATTCAGTTTGGCTCCTTAATTTCTTAGTTTGAATTTATTATATAATGAGCAGTATTGTAGATTAACTAATTTTTTTTATAATACATATCGAATATTGATATAATTGTATAAAATAATAATATGAAAAATAATTAAGAAAAACTTTTATTGTCAGTATTTAATCTTGTAAAGAAAAATATAAATAATTTACATTTATTACGCAATTAATTACATAGATAAAATATTGAAACTATGTAACATTGTAATAATTAACATTAATATTTCAATCTTTTGAAAAACTAATAATTGTTTATCGAAAAATTAATGATGTCAAATATGTCTTATATCAAACTATTGATATACAGTGTCCTGCAATTTTTTGCCAAATAGGGCGGACTAAACTGAGTCGAAAAGTCCTCTACCATTTTACAATTTTCGCAATGATTAATAAGATATTAAGAGAGTCACCTCATATAACTGGTTCAAAAAATCGAAAAAATTTTGTTTACTTTAATCGATAGTAGTAAATATATTCTCAAAATTACAGAACGAAATTCGAATAAGTTAAGAAATTACAACCCATTTATGATGCACAGATATACGGTGCGCGCGCCAAGATCCTCTGTTCGGTTCGATCATGGAGTATAGATTCGATAATAAGTCCGGTATTCATAGTCGATTCTTATTTCAAGAGTTGTAGAGTAATGTCTTAAGTAATGTCTTAAGACGCTAATACAGCCGTCTGATTGGTTCGTGATTTCTTAAAACTATACTTAAGACGGTCTTAAATATAAGATCTAACTATGGATACCTAAGAGGCTGAAGTCCAAACTTACATGGCTGTTAAAAAGCGTGGTCAAAAATAGTCATCTGATTTAGTTCGATCGAGATATGACTTTCGTTTCACGACACCTAGAGTCCCTATATAAGAGTCTGAACGATCTTGTGAAAATTTTCATTGGCTTTGAATTCCAATCATCAATGCTATTATATCCCCACTTCGAGTACAATGAATGCGCGGTAAAATTTATATTTGAGATACATAGTAATAGTGAGAATAAAATTTATGTTCACGATAAAAAGTTTTTTATGTATAAATACATATATATATTCATACACATATATATATATATATATACTCGTATATTATCACGCGTAGACGAGATACAGATTACTAAAGTCATCTATTGGAAAAATAATGGATTTCTTTTTACTACACCTAATATACATAAACTTACATAAATAATTGTATAATCATGCACAAATATGTATAAACATACATAATTATATAAAAAATATGTCAATACATGTCTATTCATTCTTCTTTCTTTTGTAAAATTATTTAATATTAAAACAATACGAGATATAATAACAATAATATAATAACAATACGGGATATAATGAGATATAGTGAGATAACAAAATGAGATATAATGAGAGTATAAAGAGTTCATTTCTAAATTATTGAAACAAACGTTTCTGTTTTCAGCTTCAGGAGGAATTACAAATACTTCTTGAAGCATTTGATTTGTCTGTTTTAGAACGTTTTTTTGTCATGGAAAAATGAAGGATCAGAATATCGTCATCCTGTTCGTAATTAGTTTGTTTTCCAATGATTTTAAATATTGGGATACACATAAAATCTTTTTAAATTGTAACATGTTAAGAAATTTCTTTCTTATATTAGAAAATAAATTTTCCACACAGTCCTGAGTAAATCGCGCTCTTAATACAAATACGTATCTTCGATCATTAACTAGGTATTTCGTCAGTTCTATAAAAGATTGCATTGTTAACATGACACCAGTTTGTACAGGTTTAAATTGCTTGTCTTTACCAATTTGGATATTACGAAATAAATCAAGAACAGATTCTAGAAACTGAATGTTTTCGTTATATACATTTTCATTATTGGCTATTTTTCGTAATGCTTTTGCAGTTCGCAAAGTAAGTAATGCAAACCATTTCGAAACTACCTCAATAAATAAAGCCATTGTTTTGTAGTCATCTTTATTTTGTTCCTGTCCTAAAAAGTTTAATGCACTACTAATATATGTTTCTATTCAACATATTAGTTACTAGGCTCACCTTCATTTTATTAAAATTTGTCGGTGATAACATCATTATTCAATTTTGATACTAGCTTAAACAACAAATTTTCTTATATTTCAACCAATTCTTGTAAATGAGTAACTTGAACAATTTTTGAAGACAAGTTGTTAAGGTTTTGAAATTGCTCTGATAACGAGATAATTTTGTTATTCGTTAAGTTTGTTCTTAGATTCTTCAAAAGATGAGTATCAGCAAAAAAAGTATAATTTTCACCTATTATCGATTGGATGACAGATAAAATTATGTATTTTTGCATATTTGCCAGTATAAATAGAAAAGACTCTCCACATTCCTCGATTCATCCCTCCCATATCTGATGTAACACTATGTACATATAGACCTCTATGTACATATCGACTCAGCTTTTTCAATATTTTTTTCAATTATAGATTTTAAACATGCACCATCAAATTCATCAGAAGTGTAATAATAAGCAACGACCTTCGAGTAGATAAACCTCCAAGCATAAAAACTAATCCATGAGTAGCAAAAGGATTTTCTCCTAATTCAGAATAACAAGAAAAGCATAGTAATAATAGTAATAATAATAGCAACAGTAATAATAAGTAATAATATTAAATAGAGTTCATAGATGTACCATGTTTATGGATAGTATTATAGTACAACCGATAATAGAATTTTCTGATGAATCATGCTGTTCACCACGTGCAAGATTCATTTCATCCAACGCTAGCATGCAATTTTTCTCTCTATCATCCTGAAACAGTGATACTTTGTCTTTCAAAGCTGTGAAGATGTCATCACATATCCCTGGTTGAAAATTAATTGTCTCAATTCTTTTCAGTATATGTGTTGACAACAAAGGAATATTTTGTTGTATCAACTCTTTATAGCCATTCTCAAAGCAAAAAAATTTTATTCTAAGTGCTTTTCTTATTGTTTCTTCAGACTATTTATATACTTTTCTTCTTGAAGAGTCTGTTTGCAGCCATTTGGATTTGGTCATTATTAAAAACTTTATTTAGTATTTCCCATGATTTTAACAAACTGAATATTCTGTGGAATATGCTTCACGTGTATATGCATTTGTGTTGTAACTTCTTTTGATGTAGCCAAGAGAAGGGTGACAGATGTTTTGTGAAGTGGTTCCTTCGGAGTGGTTTACCTATTAGAAAATACATAATCATTTTGTATATTCTAGATTTTACATAATATTTAAAGTGAATGAACATACTATATGAAAGTTTTCTTCTTTTTCTTTTCCTTGATGAACAATTGAAAAAATTGTTGGCACAGCATTGTGTTTTAATTTTCTTATCCTATCGACTCGAGTTTTCTCTCACATGTTTTCAGCAAAATGGATCCAAAAAATATTATTACATATATAAATATTTGTTCATTTCATTTAATAATTACTACATAACTTACTTCACAAACACATAAGTTTCGAGATGGTAGTCAATTTTTGGGCTTTATTTGTGACACCCATAAGGTCCTCCGTTCTCCGTTACGTGGAAAAGGTCGTAGCAAAAAATCTTTTTCGTTATTGTTTTTGCATGCGGGCATACAACAACCAGTCATACACACAACAATCATTTTTTCTGAGAAAAAAATAAGATTAATATTAATAATAACGGAAGCAGCTCCGATAATCTTGACCTTGACATATGTTGTCAAAGTCATGACCCTAAGTGACCTCCAATAAGTCTTAGCCGTTGCTCGTTATTCGTTAAGAAGTTATTAACAAAAGAAGTTCAACTACACGAAAATTACCTGCTTTAAAATATGTTTAATAGTCGTGCACTGCAGGGAATGCCGCGACGACCGCGACTTTGACATGTCGTCAAGGTCATGACTTGAAAGATCTCCAACAGGTTTTAAGTGGCTTTCACCTTTGACTCTCACCCCTCCCTCCTTCATCCCCTTACAAAGGGGCGCACGACTCTCATTTTCGACTCTCACTTCCCCCCCTATTTCAGGGGCGCACGACTCTCACATTCGACTCTCACCCTCCTCTCCCTGACTCAATGTATTATTTCACGTGATTATACTGTTCATTTGTTTGGGTGGGTTTTTTTAACAAACGTATTGAACGTTTTTTTGAAATAATAAGCGAATTGTATCCGTTAGAATCGTTAGATAATTCTACATAGATATCAGTTCATTTAACATTATTGTCATTTATTGATATTTTTCAATATTATATTTAGCAGAAATAAAACGTTATTTTTTCAACCTTTTTTTGTTAATAACTTTTTAACGAACGATGAGCGACGGTTAACATCTGTTGGAGATTACTCAGGGTCATGACCTTAACAACGCATGTCAAGATCAAGATTATCGGAGTTGCTTCCATTATTAATATTTACCAAAAATAATAATCGTAATGATTTATAAAAAGGTTAGAATGTTATTTTTTTACCACATAATATATACGTAGGCTGCTGGAAAAGTTTCTGCAAACAATATGAAAAAAAAACATGTAAAATTCGGTAAATGGCTTTATTGTTTTTCGAAGTATTCGTCTTTAAGATCGATACATTTTTGCATACGCTCGAATCAATTTTCAAAGCATTTTTTCCACTCTGAGGCTGTAATCTCAGAAATCAGTATACGAAATGTTTCAACAGCTGCTTCAGGCGACTCAAATCACCACGCATCTTCTTTTTAATGTTTGGGAACAAAAAGAAGTCATTAAGTGATAAATCAGGTAAATACGGACAATGAGTCATCAATTCGACATTTTTCTGAAAAAATCAACGGTTTGACGTGCTGTGTGACTGGCGTTGTCATGATGAAGGATGATGCGACGATTTCGGTTTGTTCTACGCAATTCATTTATGACTTCTGGCAAACAAATTGTTGTATATCAATCAGTATTTACAGTCCTTCGATCCTCTAAAGCCACGGTTGCCACATATCCGATATAACTGAAGAAACAAGCAATCATTTGCTTGGCAACACTGCATGAACGAACAGCTTTTGTTGGTTTCGATTCATTTTGAAATACCCAAACAATGGATTGTTGTTTATTTTCAATCAGGATAGTGGTTTTTTATCTCAACACATAAATAAAAGCACATGTAGCGAGATAAAAAGTTAATATTTTACAATGAAAGCACAGTATAAATTAAATTAAGCATTGGTATAAATTAATTAATTATTTGGGTATGTAATGTATGAAGAAGTTATTGTTAAATTATTAAAACAGGTTTTAATTAAAAATATTTTTTGCATTAATGCACTAAGATCCGGTTGCATCAACATTACTTTGGTTTTAAACGAAACTTAAAATTCTCTCTATCTCGTTTTAAAACCGAAAAGAGACAGAAACAAAGAGAGTTTTAAGCCTCGCTTAAAATTAAACTAACGTTGGTGCAACCGGAGATAAAGAGTTTATTTAATCTTAAAATTTTATTACTTTATATAATATTTATTTATATTTTTATATCAAAATTAAGGAAAAAAACCACAGGAGAAAGAGAGAATAATTCTATTATTATTTTAATATTAATATTTATTTTAAGAATTTATTCGACTATTAGTCCAGCCAGTACATTAGTAGAGTATTTATAAAATATTTTATAAATATTCTGTGCTGTCTGACAGAGTAAAGTTAATTAATTTTTACATTTTCAATTCGTTATGTTACAAAATTAGTCATTGAAGAAAATACTTTTTATATTGCGCTTTTTCATTTATAAATTTCTAAAAAAGTGCATATAATGGTCTCTCTTTAATTTTACTAATATGACTGTATAAAATACAATAAATAATTATTACAACAAATATTACTACAAATACTGATTATGTAAATATGTAGATTTGTAACCTGTTAAATGACTAATTGTAACAATTGATGTTTAATCTGTCTAGTAGAAACTTTAATTCGACTAAAAAATTAATAATTCAATAGTCATATTAATTATACAAATTCTTTTACGATATTTTATTAATTTGTATATATACAAAGTTAAGTTTTTTGTAAAAACAAATAAAGAATATTTAAAATATCAATATTTTAATATATTTTAATATGTTAAAATATTTTAATTTTTAAAATATTTTAATTCAGAGGAGATCATCATGGCTATGAAAAAGTAATTTATTTATTGTAAAAGTATCTGAAACGTCCATTTTATTCTTTTAAAATAAACATTTAATACTCTATAATTATAATTTCCTTTAAAGCATGATTAAGTACGTTATCGTACTTAATTGTTTGAAAATATTAATATTAGATCATATTGCTATTAATTTATTACAAGAAACATTAATTGTTCGTAGAATACTTTTTTGTATATATGTATTTACAATGTATGCGTAGTATAACATTTACATATACGCAAAGATGTGCATATACAAAAATTCACAATTTGCAGTGGCGCCTGTTAGCCTTATTCCTTATTGCTTTCTGTTACAAAAGGCCAGAAAGGATTTTCAAATCAAATCTTGAGTAGATACACGGTGTGACACAGTGTATCATTACATTCTTGTAAAAGACAAGGACAAAATAACATGATCACTGTCTTGCACTGTGTCACTTGTAGGAAAATACACGACGCTTTATTGCAATACAAAAAGTATAAAAATCAGGGCTAGAATTATTATATTGAAAAAAAAACGAGCATTCCATCTGATGAATTTATTTTCATTAAGAGAATATGAATTTATTTTCATAAAATTCATACTCCCCCCCTCTCTTCCCTCCCCCTCCCTCCCTCTCTATCTATCCCTCCCTCCCTTACTTACTTTACTATTAAAACACTAAGAGCATTAAATTTGGAATTACTATGACATGAAACATTTTTACTGTTTGGTCTATTGAATATAATCTTTTCATAAAATCTGTTATTAAATTGAATTTTCTTATAAATTTATTTTTTATATGTATATATAGATGTACTTCAGGACATTCAATTTTGGCTAAGGTACATATATCAATTTGACTTTATACAAGTATAACATAATTATAAAAACTTTAACTTATGATTCCATTTTTTTTTTGCATTTGAACAAAATAGTTTTAGTTTGAATTTTTTACTACTCACTGACACAATGAAGATTTAATTTATTTATATTTATTTATATTGTGTCCGACCTCTTATATGATTTCAGTAATTTTATTTATATTCTAACTATAACTTGACTATATTTTGTTTTTGTTTGGCTACATTTTAGTGTTGATTTAAAACTTTTAAAGTGCACGTATAAATTCAATAATTGTATAAAAATATGTTCGCCCTAATATGTTTATTAATAACTTCATTTTAGAAAAAATATATGAAAAAAAAAGGAAAAAAGAACGTAGGATCTCCAATTTATTGATCTCACACCTTACGCGCACGACCATGCAGAGTTCTTATATATTGCGTTTATGAACGTGATATATAACGCGCATGGAAAATTGTAAATAATTAATATCTTGTAAATTATCGCGTTTTGAAATCAATTTTGCTATTATACATTAATGGAAAAGGTATGTGATTACTAAAATTTATTAAAACTTATATGTTATCTCGAATGTCCTTATACTGATGTACACCGAGCAGCCGAGATTGCTGAGAAAGCATTTTCGGTTTTCAGTCGCGACTAGAGTGAGAACGTCGGGCTCTCGCTCTCTTTCGCTGTCTCGTTCGCTCTCGACTCATATTAATGGAATCATATTAATGTTCGTACGTATATGAATACATAACCACATAAAAAGATGGAGATTATATTATCTGAAATTGGCAGCCCTGAATTCAGAGCTTCAAGATCGTACCACGTGAGGTCTGCAAAGTCAAATCAGATTTGGCCCGTCATTTTTATCGACGAGTTAATATCTTTAATAAGATCTTTGATAAGATAATGTATAGGCTTACCTGTTTATAATAGAAATGGAGTTAAGCATAATATTTATGGCATCGTCTCTCACATCGTCTCACATCTTTTCTTGACATTACCGATAACATAATTTTCCTGCCAGGGAAACACAGATTCAGTGCAGTAATACTGCGCAGAATCGTAGACGCCGTTTTAATTCAAAACCAAAGATTATCCTATATAAGACTCTTATATAGGGACTCTAACAACAGCGTTCTCACAATTTTTGATCATACCAATTTCCGCGTTTTCCTCGAAACTAGTTTTTCGAAACTGGTAGGAAAGATAACTCAAAAACTTCAATCGATCGAGTTGTCCCTATGTATACATATTGTTTAATGTCATAATTTGTCGATGGATCTATAAATTTAGTAAAATAATTAATTAAAACTATTGTTATTACATAAATAAATTGAAATTTTTAGGTCAAAATCTTATTTATGTCTTTAAATTTTGTTAATTTTCAACTTTTAATTTATTTTTTAGGTTCATCGACAAGATACTATCATACAAAAGAAACTATTTTGTTTTTTTGTTTCGTACAAATACAAAAGGCGTTAGATTTCCTACTGATTCACGCGACGAGGTTGCGTCAACATTTATTTATAAAAATTACAAAATGAACTACATTGAAATAAAAAAAAATTTTTTTAGTCGTAATATATAATAAAATATCAATAATTTTTAAAATGATCCATTGCTTTAAAAAAAAAGTTCCTAAAAATGATTTTTTTTTTAGCGGTTTACATGAAGCGATCCCCTTAATTACTAAAAATTGATTAATATTAATTTTTAATATTTTTTTTACTCAAATACTATCAACTTTATAGAAATATATATCTATAAATATAAAAGAAAATGCATCATCTTTACTAAAAAATTAATAAAAAATTCTGAAAAAATTCTTGGAATTCAATGTGAAGAAAATAAATAATTTTTATTTCTTGCTGGTTTTCTGTAAAGTTAATAGAATTTGAGTAAAAAATTATTGAAGACCAATATTCGACAATTTTTAATAATTAATATCTTGTTAACTATTGTGAAAATTGTAGAGGACTTTTCGACTCAGTTTAGTCCGCTCTAGAGTTCCTAAAAAAATAGAATCTGACTATCGGCCTATGTTTTCTATTGGCTCATGTTAACTTACCCTCACTATGTCAGCACGAATCACAATGTAAGGAAATGACAAGCTTATTGAAAAACTTGTAGACATGAAATAACGTAAAACATTTTTTATTGATGTATTTCATATTATAAGCATAAAGAAATATTATAATTGTAAAGAAATAATGTAATTATAAAGAAATATATATACAATTTGTTTAATAAAAATATAAAATTTCAAATAAAACATTGTTTCAAACAACGAAACAATGGCCAGTATCAAATATATTCCACGCATACCTTCATAATGAAAATGCGCCGGTGGGAGAGTAATAAAAACGAAATGTGAAATCGAAACAAAAAGCCCGGCAGACGTAAAAATTAAGGATGACGCAATATTCAAGCCAAAACAAGCAAACACGTCCGTCCTGGTTTATAGCAGCAGCACAGACTCTTGCATAACGCATAATGCATAGTGCATAAAGGAATCAATTGAAATTCTTCTTTTTCATGGAATTGGAGAAGAAAGGAAAGATTCTGATTAGTTGATTCGATTATGCACTATGCGTGCGTGCGTGCGTGCGTGCGTGCGTGCGTGCGTGTGCGCGCGCGCGCGAAAGGTGTGATAACTTAGATTGTTGATTTAAAGTACAAGGTAAAAATTCGTATTTATTATATTTTAGATAATTATAAGATCTTATTTATTTGACTAAATATCATTATTGGAAAAATTAATATCAATTTCTTCAAGATCTTGATAACAACCGTTCTTTTTTTTTATAAGATCTCCCCAGAGGACATTAGACTTGCACATAGGGCAAATACCTTCGATTGGTAAGATCATATCATCTTTACAAAATTCTTTTGCTAAACAGATTAAGTGAACAATCAAAAGGCACTTTGGTTTTACACAAGTGACAGAATCTTTCTCTATTATATTCGAGTCGCAAAGAGAACAAAACATTAATGATTTTTTTGGCAATTGTGATTCTTGTGATAGAATATTATCTTCATTTGTTTTTTGTGTTTGTTTAACTTTACAACTAGTGACTTTGCTATAGCATATGGGCATGTGTAACGGTGGAGATATATGTTCGTAATAATTTTTTGAAAATTGATAGTCCAACCATCGTATAGTTAAAGGTAGACGACACCAAGGTCCAATTTTTAACATCTCAGAGAGTACTATCAATCGAAAATCAAGTATTTTCTGCGATGACTTCTTCTTAGGAATGTGTTTTAATCGCCTACTTACATCTGGATGTTGCCAAGCCCATTCGAACTAAAACAATGAAAGTAATGTTTATGATATAAAAAAAAATTTATTTAAAAAATTACACAATGTTTTTCTTAAAAAAATATAAATTTGCTCAAAACTTACTCTAAGTGCAGAAGTGCTGTTGGGAAATCCATGAACAATTAAGATCATGTTCCTGAATATGATATAATTTTATAGGAAATTAGAATATACATATAAAATATCTATTTCATTGGTTTGTTTTACATCATTTATATAATTATATACAGAGTGTTTACAATGCCAAAACTGCTATAATGACTTTCACCATATGAAAACAATTCGAAAATGTCTAATAAACATATGTCTGATTCCGAACGGTTTCAGAGTTACAGAATATTGAAGTAAGAAAATATGAATTGTAGTAAATGTTGTTTAATATTCATTATTCTGTTGTTCTAAATCCTAAATCTTTTTCTGATCTTTCATTTGTCCTCAAAATGTAAACAATATTTGCGTTTCGACAACTTATCTTTTCTTATCCCATAACTTCAAAACCGTTTGGAATCGGATATATATATATACAGGGTGGGCCATCTATTGGTACGTTTTTAAAAATGCGATCAAATGAGCATACATTGATATTTTTTATTAATTTTTTTTTTGTTGTGAAGCTAAAAGTATCCGCGTCAAGAATGAAAAACGATTTCGTTCATGTGGCTCCCTCTACTGGCCTTACAGTATGCCATTCGGTCACCCCAATTATTAATGACATTTTGGACTACCTCGGCGCCAATTTCACTCAAAACAGTCGTAATATAATGTCATCCACTAACATCCCTTTCTCACGAACTTTCCTCACCAATTTGCGTATAGCTCCTTCGGTGGGTGCTCTATCACGACCCATATTTCTTTTCAAAATTCGTACAGTTTCGGCGACACAGCACTGACTTTGAAAATAAGTTTTTAAAATTTCAAAACGCTCTTCAAGAGAAAACATGTTGTTTCGTGCCGCGGACGGTATGACTAATAAACTGTCAAAATTTCGGGTCTGTAGCTCGTTCGGTGTTGCCATACGACGAAATTCAAAAACGTACCAATAGATGGCCCACCCTGTATATATATATATATATATATATATATATATATATATATATATATATATATATATATATATATATATTAGATATTTTCGACTTATTTTCATGCTGAAGTCACTGTAGCAGTTTGGCACTGTATGCAGAGACATACCCTATGTATGTATGATATACAGGGCATCCCAGAAATATGTGGCCAAACTTTAGTATCGTATTCTATGTATAAGGATTGAAAAATGTCATAAAATGCAGGTCCGGAAATTCTTCCTTTTTGAGATATAAGCACTTTTTGTTTATCTCAAAAATTTACATGAACAGATATTACATGAAATAAATATTGTACAAATGAGTAAGTGATACTGTCATGAAAGGCAGCTTATCATAATAAATTAGTTATTATCTAAACGTTGCATGATTAAGATAGTGTTACCAAAATGATTTATTCAAATATTAAGGAAACAGATATATTCGTTTTACATATGGATAAGCTAACGGGAATTTCAGAGAAGCACAGCAGCTGTATCGTGAAGCACAAGGTAGTCATTTTCAGCAATTTCTTTGAATAAATTACAAACCTTTAAAATATTCTCTCGTAAACAAAAAATGTTTATATTCTAAAAAGGAAAAATTTCTGGATCTATGTTTACATAACCTTTTTCTGGACCTATGTTTATATAATCTTTTTCATCCTTAAGAACAGTAGAATATGATACCAAAGTTTGACCACCTATTTGTGGGATGCTCTGTGTGTGTGTGTATGTGTATGTGTGTGTATGTGTGTGTAATAGAATTCTTAATTACCATGGTCCTCTGTTACTAGTTTTCCATGCTCCACCGTGCTTCTTACCAGCATTATGTTGCTTAATTCTACGTCTTGGGTCCACAGTATAACCTATATAAGTTCTTCCCTTATATTTTGGATTCATACAATATAATAAATATACTCCAAAAAAATGTTCTATCACTTGAGATTCTTCTTCCATCATTGAGCATTTTAAGTTTTATACATGGAATCACAGTATGTAAGATTATATTAATATATTGATATTGATAAATGTTAAAAGCTCCTTCACCTTAAATTTCGATAAAAAATATACTGAATTGATGCGTTTTCGTGTAAAAATATAGATTTGACAAGAAAAAAAGATAATTAGGTAAATGTTAAGAAGACTCCGGTCCACTCAAATTTTAACAAAAATATATTCAATCGATGCGTTTTTTTATGAAAATTAAGAATCTACAAGAAAAAAGTGTTGCTCTGCCTCGCGACTGAGATATTTTAAGTTAAAGTTGATGACCATGCAGGTCAGGAAATCTGTTACATCACCAGAGCGACACTTTTTTTCTTATAGATTCTTAATTTTCATAAGAAAACGCATCAATTGAGTATATTTTTATCAAAATTTGAGTGGACCGGAGTCTTCTTAACATTTACCAATATCTCAATGCAGTAATACAATATAATCAACTTTGACAATAAAATGATTACACATATATTTTGTTAAATAACGTGACAATATCATTAGTAAATAATTAATCGTTTAAAATATTTATATATTTTTATATTTAACTTTGCTAATGTCATGTAAAACAATTTTTAGTATGCACTGATCTAGTGTAGTGCAAAAGTGACCGAATTAGCACAGCTACCTCACCTCCGATTTTAATGAAATTAAACTCGTCAACGTGTTTTCACTTAAAACGAAAGAATCCAGCAGAAAACCGCGGCGATCAGCCTCGCAAAACAAGATATTAAGCGTTAAAATTGACGACTATTGAGATTAGAAAAGGCCCCTATTCTTGGGCTACGTTCCAAAACTTCCTCTCTGAGGAAAATTTACTTGAAATATTGTATATTGTATTGTATTACAATATATAGTGAAGAAATTTACTAGATATAGACACAACAGAAATACCAATAGCGTCACTGTGTGGCTCAGTGACAGAAAATCTAAAAATCTATCAAGGGATCGATTCTAGCGATCGATTCTATATCTTGAAACGAAGTGAAAATTACAAAAGTGAGCAAATTTACTAGATGTTGATCAATGAAATTATTAGTATTCTAGTAAATTCGCTCACTTTTATATTGATTTTCACCTTGTTTCAAGATACAGAATCGATCCTCAAATCAAAGAACAGGTCTGAGATCGAGACGAGGAACGCCCTGATATTTTTCTCTTTTATTATCAATTGTTTACAATAATAAGAGTCTGAGCACAAGACTTGTTGTAACACTTAGGATGAAATCACACGGTGAAGAAAAGGGCTGCGGAATAGAGAATGCGTCATTGAAACAACTAATTAGCACTATTCGGAATAACGCAGAAGAACGCTGATTGGTTGCTTCTATGATGCATTCTCTATTCCGCAGTCGTTTTTCGCACCATGTGATTTCACCCTTACTTAGGATGGAATCACATAGTTCGGAATAGGATTGCGGAATACAGAATGCGTCATTGAAGCAATCAATCAGTGCTATTCCGCGCTTTTCCATCACGCAAGTTTTGTGTGCTATGTTCACATGATGCATCAAAGATGTATCCAGCATGAATATATTGTAATTTAAAAACTACTAACTTCATGTTAATAATTTGCTTATTAAAATGAAATATAATTTTTTAAATTGTAAAAACAATTATCACTGTTGTAGTATTTATTGTTTTACAATTAATATTTACAATAATTTTTTGAACTGTTTTAACGAATTTATTATTATTTTTTCGCATCATGTGAACAGCATACAAAACTGGCGTGATGAAAAAGTACGGAAAAGTGCACACTGAAATCGCATGTGATGCATCATTGTTTTTTTGATCTTGGTATCTATATTTATGCACTCAAATTTTGTCATTTTGTTTCATTCGTCTCGACATTACTCAATTCCATTATATCAATCAAATTATTTCAACCTCTCAAAATATGACGATTATTACAAGACAATGACGCACTCGCTATTCTGCAACTTTAAATACAGAATAACGCTGAGGTTGTTCATTGACGTACCCTTAGGGTGAAGTCACACGGTGCGAAAACCGACTGCGGAATAGAGAATGCGTCATAGAAGCAATCAATTAGCATTATTCTGCGTTATTTCGAATAGCGCTAATTGGTTGTTTCAATAACGCATTCTCTATTCCGCAGTCCTTTTCCGCACCGTGTGATTTTATCCTTAGGGTAAAATCACACGGTCCGAAATAGGCCCGACTCCGACATACGACTGATTGTAGAATGGGCCTAAGTAAATGTTACGACAATTCTTGTGCTCAGATCCTAACATATATTACAGCATATAGAGTAAAATCAGAGAGAAACCTGAGAGAGAACATGATAGGCCAAAACCTATAACCGCAAAATACTTGTGGCTACGTTGTGACTGCTGTGCCCAATGTGGTGCCGAGCGTGTCTGGGCGCCAGTGATGACTAACGGCAAAGGACAATTAGCGGAAAATCGTCAAGTTTGCAAATAAATGTTACTCATTGATTCTGATTCATATGCCATAAGGCGGTTTAATACAAACTTAAATGATTGTTTAGAACGTACAGATTACGAAAGTAGAGACGTAATTGCGTGCATATGACGGTTCAGATATCGGTATCGCATTGCTAGGTTAGAATATAAGAAGCTAAGAAAATCTAACATAAGCATTTATCTGACGACGCTAGCAATTACCTAATGACATAAGCAATAATCGATGTCAATCTCGCAGTGAACTTAGAATGATTATTAATCTTACCGAGCATTAATATAATCTTTCGCTGAGGCTTACAAAAAAGTCCGCATGCAGTACGCCATGACACCAGAGAGAGAAAGAGAGAAAGGAAAATCGGAAAAAAAGAACTAACTCGAGCAACTAACGCTTGCAACGCCACATGCTGCCGCGCATTATTGCCCTCTGACAAAGTGGATGTAAACTACATAACAACATCCACTTTTGTTTCGATACATCGTCCATTTTTCAAGGCTGGAGATGATAAATTGATTTGATTCATATAATTGTATTACATATAGCATGATTATATGAATAAAATATCGATTAATTATTTCCAGCCTTGAAAAGTGGACGATACATTAGGTGTAGTAAAAAGAAATCCATTATTTTTGCAATAGATGGTTTTAGTAGCCTCGTCTATGCGTGATACAGATTACTATACTATTACACATAATATTTTAAAATCCTGCCCACAATGGAGGAAATATTAGGAATACGGAAAAATATTAAAATTTCATTACCAGAAACTATGTATTCCGATTAATTGGTATCTGATAGGTTGAAATCTTAATATTTATTCCTGTTCCAAATATTTGTTCTATTGTGCGCAGGCCCTAAGAAAAGTGTGCGTTGCTATATATTGGGTCATCTAAAAAGTATCCGCGGTTTTTTGTCACTAGATGGTGTTGATGGTCAACACATCTAGTGACAAAAAACCGCGGATACTTTTTAGATGACCCAATAGTTTACTTCCACTTTGTCAGAGAGCAGTAGTGCGTGGCAGCATTTGGCGATTACAGGTTTTGGGCCGTCATGTCCTCTCTTAGGTTTGTCTCTGGTAAAATCTTTCTCGGGAAGGAAGTTTTGAAACGTAACTTTGAAAAGCATCGCATACGAAAAACTAGGAAAATTCTATAGTATATGTAACGCATATTGGGTGTATTCCGAACCGGATTAGCTTAGTTTATTTTTTTCCTTAGATGTTGGCAGTTCCGTAACTAAACCAACAATATTCCGAACCCATCGACCGTCAAACTCAGCTACTGGCTTCTACCGCGTACCGCGCTTCATATAATCGCATCCTAAGGACCCAGAGCCCTTATCTTTGAATGCTTTCCATCAAGGCTTTTAGGCGACATACATCGACACAGTGTTGGACGCGGTGTTTTCCAACAACAACACGCCACGGCACGATTAGATTCAGAAAAACATAGTCGAACATTCTGATTATGGTTGCCAATTTTTGACGCTTTACAGTATTTTCATTTTACACATAGGATACGAAATAAAAAGTACGTACATAAGAATCATTTTAATGTAGAAAAATATATCTACGCATAAAATTATTATCCAACAAGAGACACAGAAGTGACACGGTGTGACACGGCAAATCATTGCATCCTTGTTGTTCGCTAATGTTAAACAAGGATAAAGTGATCGCTGTGTCGTAGAGGGAAAGCACCCCTCCGAAAAGTATCGCATACCAAAAACTAGGAAAGTGCTATAGTATTGGGTTTAAAAAGTATCCGCGGTTTTTTGTCACTAGATATATGACCATCAACACCATCTAGTGACAAAAAACCGCGGATACTTTTTAGACCCAATATAATTAAAAAAAATATCAAGTCTAAAATATATAATTGTACTTTACTTTTTGTATAGTACTTTTATATAGGTCAAATAACAAACTCAACTTCACTACTGAACACGTCGGACACAATAAACGTGATAAAATGTGATAAAATAGGTTGGGAATACGCGTATGCGCATTGCAAAAGTACACGAATTGTGAAAGTGAGAAGCGATCGTCTGCATCGTAATATTTTCGGCAGCTCTTAATTGTCGTTAGCAATATAGTAGTATTACATATATGTGTATATTGTAGTATTTCCCTAACTTTAGTATACGATTTTTTTCAAGAATAGAGGCCCAGAGGTGTGTTTCCATAACTGTTTACATGTTTTCTAACAGTGTCGGTGTCGTTGCGCAGCTTTTTTAGCATATAAAATATCTGCGCAACGACACCGACAATCGGTAGGCTGTCATCGATTGTCGATAGGCGTGTAAAGATACGTAGGCTGCTGGAAAAGTTTCTGCAAACAATATGAAAAAAACATGTAAAATTCGGTAAATGGCTTTATTGTTTTTCGAAGTATTCGCCTTTAAGATCGATACATTTTTGCATACGCTCGAACTAATTTTCGAAGCATTTTTTCCACTCTGAGGCTGTAACCTCAGAAATCAGTGTACGAAATGTTTCAATAGCTGCTTCAGGCTACTCAAATCATTCATCACACTTCTTTTTAATATTTGAGAACAAAAGAAGTCATTAGGTGATAAATCAGATGAAAACGGACAATGAGTCATCAATTCGACATTTTTTCTGGATAAAAAATCAACGGTTTGACGTGCTGTGTGACAGCTGGCGTTGTCATAATGAAAGATGATGTAACGATTTCGATTTGTTCTACGCAATTCATTTATGACTTCTGACTTTCAAACAAATTGTTGTATACCAATCAGTATTTACAATCCTTCGATCCTCTAAAGCCACAGTTGCCACATGTCCGGCATAACTAAAGAAACAAACAATCATTTACTTGGCAGCACTGCATGAATGAACAGCTTTTGTTGGTTTCGGTTCATTTTGAAATGCCCAAACAATGGATTGTTGTTTATTTTCGGGCTCATACGAATAGATCCATGTTTCGTCCCCAGTAACGATGTTGTAGACCAAATTTGACCGACCTCGGTTGAATTTTTTGAGCATTTCTTTTCTCCATTTAACACTGCTTTTGAACTTTGGTCAAATTGTGTGGGATCCAACGACTGCAAAATTTCCGTACGCTCAAGTGATCATGCAAAATCGTATGTATTGCTTTCATGTCAATGCCTAAGGATGCCTGAATCTCGCGATATGTCATATATCGGTCTCGCTCAATCACATTCATTTCACGCACAGCATCAACATTAGTGGCAACAACAGACGTGGATGGGCGACCTTCACGGAATTCGTCACAAAGAAAAGTACGTCCACGCTGGAATTCGGCAAACCAATTATAAACAGTCCTATTGGATGGTGCTTCATCCCCAAAAGCCAAATGAAGTCGATCGATGCATTATTTCGGAGTTAGTTTTACGATTACATTTGTAATCGTAAAAAATTATTGCCCGAAAATTTTCACGCGAAATTTCTATTTTCTCACAAAATAACTTCTTTTAAAATACTATGCAAACAAAACTAATTGGCTTGGGTACGAACTGTCAACTGAATTATAGGTTAAAAACATCTAATTTTACGGATATGATAGTAACAGAACGTTGGCGCCACTGGAAATATTAGATTATAGAAACTTTTCCAACAGCCTACGTAGTTATGGAATCGCGCTCCAGGAAAGAAGACTTAAGGTAAATTTTCACCAGTTACTCAAACCGGCTGTTTCAACGACAAAAAGAATCACGTGATCAAAATTGACGAATATCAAACATCCATTTTGATCAAGTAATCCTTTTTGTCGCTAAAACAATTGATTAGAGCAGCTCGTGAAAATTTATCTTAACTTGAACTTCAGATTTCCACCCGGGTATTCTCCGGATGTTATGTCATCCTTGTTTAACGTTTGGGAAATAACAAGGAGTAATATCTGAATGGCACTCGAATGGGAATCTGAACATAGCCTTCAAGTAAGAACTCGTGGGCGCGTCATTTGACACGTGCGTCATGTTAAATTGAGGAAATAACTAGATTATCGTGATTCCTAAGATACATTTTCACGTGCTGCTAAAATAAGCAATTGAAGTGATAGATTTATCGCTCGTTATCCACCGGCTGAAATTTTGTAGTTTAAACAATTTCAACTACAAGCGTCAAACGCTCTAACGATTTACAATGCTCAGCATACTGTATTGACGTGTTGATCACAGTTGACTGCTATATATACATAACCTAATTTATTCTTTTTTTTTATTGCTGATCTAGATAGAGGATTCAATGCAATCAGAATAATCTAATAACTGTTTAATTCAGCGTATTAATAATACATATTGCGTCATCTAAAAGTATCCGCGGTACTTTGTCATTAGATATATGACCATCAACACACATCTAGTTAAAAAACCGCGGATACTTTTTAGATGACCCAATACAAACAACATATCGAATTTGTCGCTCAAATGTTAAATTTAACACTTCTTGCCCTTTTTCATGTATAAAATTGTCGCTCTAATAGTTTTGCGACAAAAGTTGTCACGTGATTTTTTTATCGCTGAAACGGTCAGTTTGAACAGCTCGTGAAAATGCACTTCTCTACGTCGCATTTAACGCATTTACAGTTTAATTGATTCAATTTTAAATAGCGTCATATTCGGCAGCGTTTAGTCTTATTTGGTATAAAAATCAAAATTGGAACATATTGAGTTAATACAGTTTGATTTTAGCACCAAACAAAACTAAACGCTACCAAATGTAACGCTGCCATTTGAAGTTGCATAAACTAAAATGAATAAAGGGTTCTCTATATAGAAGTCGTAGATGATCACGACCAATTCTAATTGAGTATTCTTCTTATATTTGATTGTGATTGGTTGATTTCCTACTTAAGACTCCACGATCATCTACGACTTCTATGTAGAGAATCCTTTAGAGTCCCTTTAATAAGAGTCGTGAGAGGCGTCGACTTCGCGATTGGTCAGATTTCGAATCCCTTTAATCGCCGCCATTTGCGGATGTGGTGTAGTAAATCTGTGAATCAGTGTGAACAAATGTTTCATGGTATAGTAGTACAAAAAAGTAGTAATACAAAAAAACTCGCGGACGCGAAATCGAACTATCAACTGTCAATCATAAAATTGTGCTGTTTCCGGCACCCGGTACCCGGCACCCGGCAATGGCATCCTTCCGCTCTTATGTCGTGACTCTTATTAAAGGGATTCTAGAGCGGATATAAAAAGAATAGCGCTAATGAATGTGTCTAATATTGATTGGCTCCGCCATTAAGTGTCCTTACTGTTAGATAGAAGACAACATTAAAGAAAGAAGAAATTAATGCCCGTATTTATTCAGTCAGGCCTTATATTGGGTCATCTAAAAAGTATCCGCGATTTTTTGTCACTAGATATGTGTTGATGGTCATATATCTAGTGACAAAGTACCGCGGATACTCTTTAGATGACCAAATATTTAAGGCTTCCTTAAATTTATCTTCCTCTACGAATTATTTCATTGGCTACTGAGCATCTAAAGATAAATTTAAGAAGCCTTAAGTACAAGATCTGACTATAGCTGTGTTTCAAAATTGTTTGACAGCACTGTCAACACTGTTCCAAAAATCATCACAGCACGCTGTGTGGCAGTGCTGCGAAAAAGTAAAGATGTCACTAATTTTGTCGTCATTTCCTGCTGCGGCTAAAGAGGTAAGGCAGCTATAGCATCCAAGATCGAGTATCGTTCCAATTTGAAATGCACCAATTGTATGCTTACTAAATTTGGAACGTTGTTGGTAGCATGTTTTTATGACGATATATCTATAGCACTGGCAAACAATTTTAGAACACAGCCTATGAATACAGGCATATGACGAGAAATTTCGTCATATAGGGCGCGTTCATTTATGCAGTTACTGCCACAGATGTTGTTTGTTTGTTCTACCTGCGAAGGCAACTACAGCAGTTTGTCATTCGTTTACGCAGCGATCCGTAAAATCCTCAACATGGCTGACAGTCACGTGATCGGTGACCACCGACATAAAAAAAGCCGACAGCTACTGTTGTTATACAGGGTGATTTTAACATATTTCGTCACCCATCATGAGCAGGTAGAGTGAATCAAACTGAGTCGAAAAATTATCTACCATTTTGCAGTTTACGCAATAGTTAACGAGATATTAATTACTAAAAATTGCCAAATATTAGTCTTGAATAATTTTGTACTCAAATACTATTGGGTCATCTAAAAAGTATCCGCGGTTTTTGTCACTAAATGTGTTGACCATCAACACCATTTAGTGACAAAAAACCGCGAATCTTTTTAGATGACCCAATATCAACTTTATAGAAAAACTGCAAGAGACAAAATCATTTATTTTCTTCTCATAGACCTCTAAAAATTTTTTCAGAATTTTTTATTAACTTTTTAGTACTGCATTTTCTTATTTTTACCAACATGAGAAAATACGGTATTAAAAAATTTTTTTTAAATTCTGAAAAAATTCTCAGAACTTTATGAGAAAGAAAATAAATGTTTTTTGTCTCTTGCAGCTTTTTTTATAAAGTTGATAATCTGAGAAAGAATATGACGACCCAAAATTTGTACACAAAATGCTGTCTCGCATCTCTGACAAAGTAGTAAACTACATAATAACGTCCACTTTTCTTTCGATACATTGTCTACTTTTCAAGGCTGAAGATGATAAATCGATATTTGATTCATATAATCGTACTATGTATAACATGATTATATGAACCAAATATCGATTTATCATCTTTAGTTTTGAAAAGTGGACAATGTACCGAAAGAAAAGTGGACGTTGTTATGTAGTTTACATCCACTTCGTCAGAGGACGATAGTGCGCGGTAACATTTTGCGGTTAAGGGTTCCGCACAATAAAAAGAACAGGGAAGAGAGAATAAGAATTTCAACCAATCAGAAATCATGTATTGTGGAATACATAGTTTCTGATAGATTAAAATTCTTATTTTCTGTTTTCTGTTCCCTGTTCCTTTTATTGTGCGGAGCCTCCCCCCCCCCCCCCTCTTATAGGTTTTGGACCGTTATGTCCTCTCTCAGACTTCTCTCTGCTTATACTGTGAAAACGTGGCAGCACATAGCGTAAATAGTGAGTTGAAAGTGGAACTTCATTGAACATTTCTGAGATCCTAATAACAATTCGCAGAAACAAGCAAGATCGAAATGAATTAATAGACGTATCGGTACACAATTTTCCAATCGGAATTAATCCCTACCCAGCAAACAAGAACGGATTAAAATGAATTAAAATTTTTTTAATGCATACTTTAAATTCATAAATAGATTGAATCCGAACTGACACTAGTTTAATATTCGAAAAAAAACATTCATATTTAAAGGTTACAAATTTTATTCCTAAGACATTTATAATAATTATATCTGAAATTAACTACTTCATATTGATATTAAAAAACACACCTTAGTGGGATTTGAACCTGGGATTTCTGGATTATGAACCCAGCAAGCGAGAATGGATTAAAATGGATTGAAATTTTTTTCTATTTGAATGCGTATTTTAAATAGCGAATACTTTTTTTTGGATTTAATTCGATTCAATTAGATTCAATTAGATTCAATTGGGTGCAATTGGATGGATTGAAAAACTGCATTTCCTATTCAAAATTTTTAATTGAATATTATTCACAATTGTGTGTTTTTTGCACAGAAAAAGCTAATGTTATTTTTAGATTGAAATGCATAAAGATATGCTCCATGCAATTCCTATAAACAAATAAAATTGAAAAGCATTCATTTTAACATTCGTGAATCAGTATTTTTGAAAATCTGAATCCATTTCAATTCATTTCAATCCATTCTCGTTTGCTCAGAATCTGCTACATTATCCGCTACATCATTTCTTCAATTGGTAAAAGTGTTATACATTCTTCACTTCAATTACAACCAGCTAAACTAGTAACGAAATTATGTAGATATAATGAAAATATCATTATTTAACAGATGTAATAAACAACCCAGCGAATGAGAATAGATTGAAATGTATTAAAATGGATTTAGATTTTCAGAAATACGGATTCATGAATGTTTAAAATAAATCCTTTTCAATCCTGAATGCATTTTTATTCATTTATAGGAATTGCATAAAGCAAATATCTATGCCTTTTCAATCCTGAATGCATTTTTAATCATTTATATGAATTGCATAGAGCATATCTCTATGCCTTTCAATTCAAAAATAATATTAGCATTTTCTGCTCGTGTATACTACTCAATTCAGAATTGTGAATACAAAGTACAGTTTTTGTAATTCAGTTAAATTTAAAAATAATATCAGCAATTTCTGTGCAACGTGAATACTGCTCAATTCAATGTTCTGAATATAAAATACAATTTTTCAATCTAATTGAATAAAACAAGTTTTTATTTTGTGCCATCTAAGATAGATAGCGTGATTAGAACAGGAGCGAGATATACTCATGTTTTGAATGGTGACGGCTCGATGTCTATGCGCTGTTTACCTACTATTTCCGAGAATACATTCAAATTGACAATTATTCCGGAACAGGAATTTGCATGTTCTTCAAAATATTCTCTCATCTCCTCTCAATACTTTCAATTACCAATTCTGCTGATACGTTGGTAAAAAGCGAAATAACATCTAAAGAGGCCAATTGATAGTCTCAAAATAAATTCCATTTAGCTTGTCAACTAATTAAAAACTATTTTCTACTTGGTTGCGTGCTTCATTGCTGTTTTTTATAATAAAATGTAAGAAAAGAGAAAGTGAATATAGTGGCTGTTAATCGAACAATAATTCTAAGAGGAGCGTTAGGTTTGTGAATTTTAGGAAGTCCATATTCCCTCGATACTATTCCGTCAGTGGTGCATAACTTTTTATAAGTAAGTTCATCAATGTAATTCTTCTTTTTCCATTTACTAATAAGGTTATACAGGTCATTGGTTTTTTTGGAAGGATCTTTAGAAATCAATTCGTACGTGTCTTTGTCAGTTAACATTTGCTCCATTTTATTCAAATATTCGTTTCTACTAGTAAAACTACCTTTATCTGCTCTGGAAAGAGATATATATAATAAGAATATCTTGGAGAGAGATATATAATAAGAATATCTTAGAGAGAGATATATAATAAGAATATCTTGATTATTTTTAATAAATTTGTTAATAAATTTTAAACAACATTGATATATTTTTCTTCGGGAGTGTGAGCTGGGATATTTTGCATAAATTAATAGCCGAAATCGAATGATGTCTAACTTTGTTACTAACAAAAGGCTGTTTTCCTGAAATACTGCATTGCAACTTGTTTAATAAATTCCAAACAAGTATTTTCTTTATTGTGTTTCGTTAGTGGTAATCCGAACTGTTCGTCTCGGATTTTTATTAACCAGATTAGTCTGAACTTCTTCGTATTTTCGATCCCCTCTCTTAGAAGTACATTTTATACGCGGGCGTGAAACGAGAGAGAACACACAGCACCAAGTTAGAGTATCTATAATAAGAGCACGAATAGAATAAGATTGGTGATTGGTCCTAAATTGAGGCAAAAGCGGAAGTTGCATGCCATATACTATCAGTGTACATCATTTATACAGCTATTTACACTGTTTCTAGCGAGTTTTGCGTGTGTCAGAGGCGAGTAGTTTGTTCGTTGATCATTTTATTTGGCGAGTCATTTAGATTGAGAAGAAGAAGAGGTGAGTGGCAAATGGTTTGCAGTGGAATTATATATTCTTTTAGTGAATTTCTTGAATAGTCATTATAACCTATTTGTTCTTTAACACATTAGAACTACAATGTCTGGGTGTGTAGATTACTGCACAAACTGTATCAAAAAAGATTATAAAATGTGTCGTTTTCCACGAGACCCAGAAAGAAGAAAAATTTGGAAACACTAAAAATACAGGACGACAACTAGACTTTGTCTAATAATTTATGTGAAGTCTGTAAGAATTTGTTTTTTTGATTTTTTTAAATATAAATAAATTAATATAAATAAATTTTAATATAAATACATTATTAAACGATGTATGTTGTATATTATTCCAAATACATTTTAATGCAGAAATATGAACTGAATCGAAGACCGAATACTTCAGAATACACAGGAAGATATATATATATATATATATATATATATATATATATATATAGGGTACATTGATTTATTATTTTATATTATACAATTCTATCCACTGATAATATTTTGGATGTAAATTGACAAATTGTATATACACTATATTAAAATACTATAATAAATATAGCTAATAAAAAATTAAATATACTCTTAAAAAAGTAGTTAATACTTCTTATTATAAAATCTTATTTTTAGGCTCATTCACTTTCATACTATTTATTTTTATACAAATTTAACTTTCATTCTATTTATATTTACCTTGTTGTCATTCTTCTTTAATTTATTCCATGGAGTGTAGAGAATAGAGGAAGCCGAATTAGGCTTTGAAAAATGTGGTTAAAATTAGGTTTCTAGATTGGTATTGGATGCTCGATAGGAGGCGTTCGAATCGCAAAATTACTCTCATATACACAACCAAACACACATAACCTAAGAATAGAGACGTTATTCTTTGATATCATATTTTGACAGTAACAGAAAGACGTAAATTGTCGTTAAAACTGCTTGAAGAACGGTATTCTTCATGTAAAATTGGTATGATCTACCATGCAAACTGCGAGAACGGTATGGTGGAACGAAAGCGACATCTCGATCAAACTAATTTAGATGACCACTTTTAACTACGCTTTTTGACGGCTTCGTCCATGTATGGCCTCCTATTCTTTATACTCCATGGTTGGAAGTTTCGATAATATGATATTCTAAGTTCATGAATTTAAATAATCTCAAATGTGACTGTGCGCCAAAACGTTCGGACATTAAAACACAATCAATCTGAGATGCTAATAATCGCGAGCCAAAATATTTAAACAATCACGGGAGTATAAATAATTCCCTCCTCATTTCAAATAAGAAATTTTTATTGCGAAAAATATTACCTCAGCTAGGATTCGAACCTGGGACCTCTCAACTTTCCGTCAGTTATTGTAAGGAATATCTTCGAAGCTTCAGTGATCGAGCTGGCTAAGACATTCGCCCCAAAAAGTCGAGAGATCCCAGGTTCAAATCCTGGTTGAGGTAATATTTTTCGTATTTTCCGTAACGCTCTGTTGGCCACTCTTAAGCCAGTTCTACATTAATTGCAAGCTGATTGTAAATTTGTTGCGACAGCCAATCTGTACTTTAAATTTAAAATCAACGCTTCATATTGGCTGTCGCAACAAACTTGCAATTAGCTTGCAACTAATGTAGAACTGATTTAATATAAAACATTGAGTTCAAAATGCAAGTTTCATATTGGCTGTCGCAACAAACTTGCAATCAGCTTGCAACTAATGTAGAACTGATTTAATATAAAACATTGAGTTCAAAATGCAAGTTTTAAATTGTCTGTCGCAATAAACTTACGATCAGCTTGCAACTAATGTAGAAAAGGCTTTAAAGTGCATTCCAAATTACGCATGAAGCGCATGTTGCATTATTTATCTTTGTAATTCATCAAATAATAAAGAAGAATAAAACGATACACGCGCGTAATTCAGAACCCTATTAGGCTGGGTTTTCACTTGACGCTACGACGCTCAATTTCAGCGTCAAAACAGGTCATATAATCAAAATTGACGCTTGAAGCCGGTTCTACATTAGTTGTAAGCCGATCGCAAGTTTGTTGCGATAGCCAATCTAAAGTTTGCATTTTGAAATCGCTTTATATTGGCTGTCGCAACAAACTTGCGATCGACTTGTAACTAATGTAGAACAGGCTTTAAAGTGCATTCCAAATTACGCATGAAGCGCATGATGCATTATTTATCTTTGTAATTCATCAAATAATAAAGAAGAATAAAACGATACACGAGCGTAATTCAGAACGCACCCTATTAGGCTGGGTTTTCATTTGACGCTACGACGCTCAATTTCAGCGTCAAAACAGGTCATATAATCAAAATTGACGCTTGAAGCCGGTTCTACATTAGTTGTAAGCCGATCGCAAGTTTGTTACGATAGCCAATCTGAAGTTTGCATTTTGAAATCGCTTTATATTGGCTGTTGCAACAAACTTGCGATCGGCTTGTAACTAATGTAGAACCAGCTTGATATTCAATTTTGATCACGTGACCTGTTTTGACGCTGAAAATGAGTGTCGTAGCGTCAAGTGAAAACTCAGCCTTATAGTACTCTATCGACCATGAATGCGTCCTTTTCTAAATGAAGGCTACTCCCACTCCTCGAATTTCTGGCAATGCTCGGTCTAGAATTACAGTCTATACACAAACATAATTTAGGGTGAAATCACATGATGCGAAAAACAATTGCGGAATAGAAAATGCGTCATAGAAGCAACCAATCAGCGTTTTTCTGCTTTATTCCGAATAGCGCTATTTGTTTACGACAAATCGTCGGATTTTCAATCCGACCGACCAGTGGTACTCATTGATACATTTCAAAAAATTCCCTAGTCTAATTGAATCTTGAGGATGTTCCAAGTAGAAATTTACAGCGGAACAGGACAGCGAGATCAATCACAATCGCAAAAAAGAAAGCAGAGTAATGACTGCAGAGTATGATTGGTCGCACTGTTACGTTCTGCTGTAAATTTTCGCTCGTGGGACGGCGGCCTCAAGGTGCGATTACACGGTATGCGGTATAGAAAACTAACTATAGAAACCGTGCAAACCGTGCCATTTGCTTCTTTTCCCTTCTGTTACATGTAGCGCGATAAACGGCATGGCACAAATAAACTTTAATATGAATTTTTTAAATATTGAGTCATCTAAAAAGTATGCGCGGTTTTTTGTCACTAGATGTGTGTTGATGGTCATATATCTAGTGACAAAGTACCGCGGATACTTTTTAGATGACCCAATATATTATCTTATTTCTATGCACATTTCATCAACATTCTCGTTTTTTCAATGGATTTACTTAATAATTACATTTAAATCAATTAATTCTATTAAAAAGTGCTTGAAATTCTATTAAAAAGTAATGTGAATTTGTCACTGGTTCGTGCGGCTTAGAGGTACCATTCCATGTATACGGAATCGGAACAACAGAACGGATTTTGTTACTAGAAATTTTGAGATCACTACAATTCCGTTCCGTAAGAAGTTTCTCTAGCCGTCCCATGTAGCCGGAACGGAGTGAAAACAGACGAAATGTCGCCTCGGTCGCAAGTTAATTTATTTAATTTAATCGATACTTTGTTATTTTAATGTGACTAAAACAGTAATTCATAATTTGTGCAATTATCTTACCTATAACATTACTTTGAATACTCAAAAATACTAAATTATAAGAGTGAGATATATTTTGTTACTAAAATTCCATTGCATTCCGGCATGAGACGGGCAGAGAAAATTTTTACGGAACGAAATGGCATGTTCAGCTGAGTTAATTAAATCTAAAAATTGAAATGAATATTCAGAAACTTTCTTTGTAAATCTACAACGATGGATCAAGAAGTAATGTTATTACTAATATTAAAATTATTGCGAAAGGCAAGAAATGATGGCATGCTATTCTAATATTCAAAAGTGTGCAAAAATTTTATTTCGCTTATAACGTTTTATTGCAACAGCAGAAATATAAAAGAAAACGAAAATTCAATATTTACACAAAGAATAAGGCGGCATACCAAGGCACAAGTGACAATTTAGTCTTTGAAATGCAAACGACCGAATGTGAAAAGTTCTTCAATTATTTCAGAATGACATTGGAATTATTAACGAATTGCTGGCATTATAATTGGACTATGTATGTATAAAACAAAAATATGTCATATTGGAAAATAAGAATTATTATTAATTTCCTTCTTCGAAGTTGTCAAATTCTCAACCATCAACACTAGCCGAATCGACATAGCCTGCAATCGACATAACATTCCATTGATTCCGTATCGTTTCTATATCGTTCCGGCCATGATTCCGATGGTTCCGATACAGTAGAGAAACTTCTTACGGAATGGAATGTTAATGAATTGATTTCTAGTAAGAAATCCGTCATTCCGATTCCGTGTGAGTCATGAGACGGCATCCTCACAGGGAGAGAGTGGCAAACTGCATCTGTCACGTCCGCAACAATTTCATTTTTTTTGTCCAATAATTATTTTTGAACAGACTCACTAACATGCCTGAGTAATACATGCGGGCACCAAGTTCCTAGAGACTCATCTGACGCTTCTCCCTGAAACTCATCGCTGACGGGGTGGTCAATGAAAAATGGTGTTTAGGAACGCCCACGGACAAACGTAGAGAAAAGGTAAAGTAGTAATGCGCGTCGTCCAGAACACGAAATACCAGCTCTTTCCGTTGTCTGACCAATCGCCACTCTAGATTTTAAACGCCGCGTGCGAACGCGATAAGTCTGAACGCGATTTTCTCGCATTTCAATTTCTAAATCTAAGAATTCCGATCCTAATTTTAAATCCAAAGCATTAATTCAATTTCTAAATCATAAGTCTTAATTCATAAATTGTAACTTTTAATTAACTTAGAATTAAATCCGTCCTCTCTCTCTCTCTCTCTCTCGTGTAAGATTAGTTATTAAGGCATTAATTAGTGTATAAATTATTATTAAATATACATTCAATTAATCTCATTCGAATGTGCATTTCATGGACATCTCCATTCTCTTAGCTAATTCATCCTAACGCTAATAATAATATAACTATCGAATATTAACAAAAGCGATCACGCGTGCTTATTGGTGCGACTCGAATTTGCAACTAAATTCGTCCAGGGAGAAGTAGAGGCCCTGATCACTTCTTTCACTAGCATTCAGAAACACTAGGGTCCGAATTCATAATCGTTTCTCAAATCTCAAGATTGATTTCAAATCTCAAATCTCAGATCTCCAATCTAAAATCTCCAACCAAAATTTCAGTGCTAGTGTCTAATCATGAAATTGAATTCTTCATGACTATTCGTGACTGAGCGGGAAATGCGAGAATAAAATAAAACGTGGTGACTAATGAGATTACAAAATATAACGGCTGAACATTTAGAAAATTTATTTTTTAAAGAAAGTGTGAGGTAAAGAATTAAAATATTTATAATATATTTATGATATTTGTAATATATAAAATATTTATAATAATTCTCTGATGAAAAAAATTTCGCTGAAAATATTCTACGTTTTGGAACATTTCATAATTGTGAGACTCGGTAGTCTAAAGGCTTAAAACGCTCACACGGAATGCAAGAGATCCAGGTTCGACTCCCGGCCAAGGCAATATTTTTCGCAATAAGTTTATTACAATTTTTTAAATTTGGAAAATTTGGGGGGATTATTAATATTTCAGATTGATTGCGTTGAAAGTCAATCATATCGGCACGCAATTATCATTTCTGAAATTAATTCATTTATATGAATATATATAATAGTTCAACATCTTAACAGATCGTAGTGACGCTTCGTATTTAAAGTAATGTTATTGTATAATATTATTAATACAATAATATTACATATATATATTGTATATATAGCGGAAAGTCTCCATTATGAGATAGACACCTAATATGAGATAGCAGCGTTTCTGTTAAATCAATAAACGCTATTTATTGATTCTGTCATGAATTTATTGCTCTTGGATTGAAAATTATTTAATAGAACATTCATTATTAGATCATGCTTGTAGTCAGCTATCCCCGGTCTATCCTACTTACCAATTGCACTAGACTTATTATTAGAAAAATGTTTGTTCAAGGAAATATCAATACTTTCTGGCATTTTTTCAATTCCACTCCTAGCATTATTTATGGTTAAACATATTTTATAAAAAAATTTTCCCTTCTAATGATCATAATCCATACTAAAAACAAAATAAATTTTTCTTACTTAAACCAGCAGTGGCATTTAAATCAGCAGCAAAAGGCAATTTTCATTATTATCATTGTAGTTTTCTTTTTTATCTTGATTAAAATTTAGCTTATTTCTCATCTCTTCTCCTCTAAATATATGTTCCGTATCTTTCATGTTTTCTGAATTATCATATTTTTTCCAAATTTAGAAAAAAATGCATTAGTAAAAAATAGAAATGAAACAGAAATAGAAAAAGGAAATCAATATTACTTTCGATTTCATATGTACTATCCCATTAATTTTTCATCATAAAATCAATTGTTGGAACAATACTGTGAACTTTTTCGTGCATGTCTTCTTCATCATCATCAGTTATTATTGGTGGACCACCACCAGTTTGTAATTGATGCTGTTTCTTTTCTGAATCTGATCGTCTGCATCTGTTATGTAAAAATGTTTCATATATAGTATTATATACAGGATGGTCATATGGAGGAACAAACGTTATCTATTTAAACGACGTTTCAAGGCCAAAAAATCACTTCGCGCATTTCAAAGGACTACATACATAGTATATAAATTCACACAGAATTATACAAGCATTTAAGATCCAGATCGTTTAAAACATTGTTCTATAGTTTGTGTTATCATATATACGATCCTATAAGATATTATATTAAATAAAATAATTTAGCTCATATATTCATTTTAGTAATATTCTAATTTATTCCAAATGAACTTCTTAGAGATAATTTTTTAATTAATTCTTTATATATTGGATTGGAGGAAAAGTTCTGCTGGATTTTGTTAGCTTAAAATTATATATATACAATAACTTAGTTAAAAATAAACAAAATTTAAATTAAAAAAAAAAAAGATTTTAAAACTTGAAGTTTCTATAAAAATCCGTAGAACTTTTCTTCTGACTTAATATATCTACTACTGGAATATATTAATATATTCATAAAATACCTATATTTTAAATTCACTCAGCATCTTTTTAATTGTGCACATGCTCTTAGAGGAAAACCATTGTTTGTTGCATTATTCGCATATTGCTCTTTAATAAGATCCCAAGTTGTCTTCTTTCTTTCTAAACTTGGATCATCAATTTTTGTACTCTCCACAATGTTTCTTACATCTTCAATGAGTTCCAATAATAACATTTTTTCAATGTCTGAAAATTTGGAGGTGTACTGTTTTGATAATCCATTAATCTAAAATCATAAAATTAATTATTTATAACCGATAAAATTAAAATTGAAACAATAAAGCCCTGGTGAAAATTTTTTTCAGAATTTTTAGACAAATTAAATACTTTTTTAGAAATACTGAAAGTATCTATATTTTCCTCAAAAATTTTCGTATATGTAAATTTATATTTTAGAATTTGTATAAAAAAAATCTGAGAAATTTTCTAAAAAGTTATAAAATTATATGAGACATCCCAATTGGATAATTTAAGGCCAAAGTGATTTTTATTAATTAAACTTAACGATTATTACGTCTTGACGACTCCACGATTATTTTCTTTCATGGAGAAAATCTGTTTTTCTCTCAAATGAGAATAACGGGGTCAGTAAGATGGCGGATCGAATATTGAGTTTTGATTATTATAAATGATTAGACATCAATTAAAGGAAAATAATTATTAGCGTTCGATTGAAAACACGTGTATTGGTCCTATGACTCACAGATAAGCTTTTTTCTGACTCACATATAAAACGAAAACACATTAATCACTCTTTTCTTTCGAAATAATTGGGAAACCTTTGGAAAAAGAGATGAATCACCCATCCAAAGTCCAAGTACCGAATTACATCACATGTATAGTAAGTCAAGTAAGAGCATGGTCGACCAGCGTGATGTTGCACCATTTCATATTATTAGCCTTGAGATAGGTTCGAATAGTTTTGTACGATATATCTAAACCTTTCTGCTTCAATTTTGTTTGTCCTTGACAGTGTTAAGCCAAAATTCCGCGAAAACAGATTCACTATTTTTTTATCGTCTTTTTTGTCCACTTTGCATATCGAGCCACGTTCCGGTAAATCATCGACATTTTTTGTCACATTATATCGCTGCACTTCTGTACGAATGATTTTTTCATATATTTAGCAGCCACTAATTGTGACATTTTTGGGTGAGTGCAGAGGAACACAGCTTCATAGCATGATGCGTATTTGATACTCATGGCGCTTAATGTGATTCTCTTAAGAAAGTTCAATAACAACTGAATCTTCCTTGATAGTGCATCAAGGACAAAGATGCCCTCTACGGATTTATGATAGATTTAGGACGATATCTTTTATTAGCTTTGAGTAAGGCCGATCACGATCTTACTTGATTTACTGTATATGTGTGTGTGTGTGTGTGTGTGTGTGTGTGTGTGTGTGTGTGTGTATGTGTGTGCCCGGAAAAGCGCAGTCAATTAAAAAAAAATCTTTCGAGCAGTCATAAGTGACATTCAAAATCAGTCGACAAGTTTAACTATTCCAAGTGCGGGGTTCTCAGCTCAGTGCAATCCAAGCAAAATCAACAGTCCACGTTGACGATCTTTCATCTCAAGTTAAGAGCCATCACTGAGACATCACCGAGGACTTCCGCTAACGTTCGCCACTAAACGTTTCCAACAAACAGTAAGAACAAATTCTTTTTTTCTCTTTCTCATGTTACTTTAATTTCAAGGCTGTATGACCATCAATATTCTTTCGCTCTCTTATTCCTCCTCGAACTATTCTTTCTTTAATCATAGACGCACTGCCTATCTTTTCTCTACTCCGAATTACTTAAGCGGTAAAACGCTTCAAGTAATTCACCTCTTTCTCTATCCCGGATTATTTAAGCGATAAAACACTTCAAATAATTCACCTCTTCCTCTGCTCCGAATTACTTAAGCGATAAAACGCTTCAAGTAATTCACTTCTTTCTCTGTTCCGAATTACTTAAGCAGTAAAACACTTTAAGTAATTCACCTCTTTCTCTGTTCCGAATTACTTAAGCGATAAAACGCTTCAAGTAAGTCATCACTTTCTCTATTCCGAATTACTTAAGGCTCCTGATTACTCAACCAAGAACTCTGCATTGACGGTAGCGACACAGAATCAGACGGCGGTCTGGCGAAACGGTAGCCACACAATTAAGCACAAGCTCATGTCCGTGTGCTCGCCTGCGCGCCGAGAGTGAACGAGACAACGACTCCTTCTCACACTAATCACTTGTTTCAAGCGAAAATACTTTCTCGGCAATCTCGACTGCTCGACGGCCCTAAGCATCAATAAGAGCCGGGGGGCATTCTAAATAACATATAAATTTTAATAAATTGTAAGAATAGTGTATCCTTCTCATTAATCCAAAATAGTATAAATCATATTAAAACGCAATAGTTTATGAAATATTTAATTGTTTACGATTTTTCATATACGTTATATAGTATACCTCTCCTTCATAAAATGTATATATTCGAAATACCTACAAAATGAGACATGGAATATTAAAATCGATCTATTAGTTCAGTAGAAAAAAAATTAAAAAGCACTGAAAAAAGCCTTTTTTTCACTTGCTCTGTGTTCATTGAGATTTAAACGTAAAACTTTGAAATTCTCATAAAATGTAGCCCTCCCCCTGTAGTAATGATGAACAAATCTAGCCCTGAACAAGTCTGAAATGTTCATTAATTTTTGCAAAAAGCTTATTCACTAATTTATTCACTAAAAACCAGTCTGCAGAAAACTTAATTTCTTCATCTTTGAGCAGTCGCACAGCAATTTACAGGGATTTTATTTCTTCAAGAGTTGCACTATCACGTACACTTAATAAAACGATTTTTTGCAGTTAAATTACTATAAAACGATTTTAAAAAGTGAGTATCTTTTCATATAAAAAAATGGAAATAATTTCGTTAATATGCATCATATCAAATAGCGTGTGAAGCATTCGAAATCTGACATTTTCCTACGAATTTAAAAAAAAAAGATTATTCTTCGATTATTAGGAGCCGAGATAATAATTCTTTTTCAAAAAATCACTGTGGCTCTAGTTTTTAAGATTAAGAGTTCCGTCCTGGCACCAATTTGGAAGAATTGAATTTGCTGTTAAAAAAATCTCGAATTGTAACCATGAAATTTTTAGAAAATTTTTTTTTCTTGTATTTTTGTTTTTTCGGTTTATTATTAAAAAATCACGTTTGAGTGATTACAATTACATGATTACAATTATATTGCGAAATATTTGGTTAAACTATTTATTTATATCTCGTCGAGCTACTCCAGATTAAAAAAAAATCAGGTTTCCACATCAATTTATTGTTGAAAAAATATAAATTTAGCCAATTTTAACACACGAAATCAAATATGCGCGAATCCCCGAGCGGACCAATCTTCCCCACTCGACTGCGCGTCGGCTTCCCTCCAGTTGTTTTGTTTAAACAAACGCTTAAAACATATTTTAAACATCATATTAAATTAAAATTAATGTTATTTAACATAAACGGTCTTGTTTCCTATCTTATACTTTTTTTTTAACAATTTAAAACAAATGTTTGAAACGTTATTTTTTTTAAATGTGTTTTTAATACTATTTAGTAGAGGAGAAGGTGATACTCCAGTTATACAATAACTTGGTTTACTTGGTTAATAATGAATATTTAAATTTAAAACTTGACAATTATATTCATTAAAATATTGTTGAATCGATTTTGGACTCAAAATTACGAAATATTTATTACTTAGGACACTATTAATAAAAATGTAACAATATTGCATAATGGCGAATCTCGAAGAGAAACATGGGTGATAATGTGGCCCTCTATAAAAATCTTAAAAAGTTAGTTTTGTTTAGAAAACAGTAGTTTGATTATAAAATTAATAAACAAAAGGTAGTATAAAAGAAGGGCAAAGAGTCAATAACGTATAAAAGAATTTTAATTTAAATAAGCAAAATTAATACCAAACAATTAAAATAAAATAAAACAAACGTTTCAACTCCAATCGAGTCATTTTCAATGCAATCTTACAATAATATAAACATCGTTCTAAATTAAAAATTCGTACATAATCTTACAATGTTCTTACAATTCCTTAATATAAAATTTTTTCTTTCTGTGTAATACGCTGCGAGTCATTTTTATCAAGAATTAACAAAATCATAAGAAAATTTTGGAAAAGTAACCGTAAACAAAATAATTAATATTAATCACATAAAAATTAGTAATATGATAATGTACCTTAGTAAATCTGTTAAGAGTCCAATAATACTCAACGAGAAAAAAATGTAAAATGTAGTCCATTTCGTGGTACAATAAAATAGTCTTTTTATTTTATAAGTTATTATAAGCAAATTCGCAAAGGTAACAAGCATCTAACTTACACGATGTCAAAAAACGAAATGTCAAGCAGAAAAACATTATCGAGAACGGAAAACGGAAAAATAGGGGGAAAAGGAAAGAAGATGTTAGAAAGGAGAAAGAGAATGTATAATGTCAGAATACAAATCCGACAAAGACTCCGTGTCATTTTGTGTATTAATCCCATGCTTCTGTTTTTTTAATATGGATTTCAGATATCAACCTTTTATTATATAAAGGCTCTACATCTAATATTTCCACTTTATCCCATTTAAAGTTATGATTCTCCTCAATACGATGGTTGGAAATCACTGATGGAGATTTTGAACTTATATTGATATTAGAAACATGTTCATGCAATCTGGTCTTTAATTGTCTTTTAATTTGGCCAACGTAACTGGCATCACAATCCTCGCAAGATATTCTGTAGACCACATTTTGATTCTGAACGTGTTCTAAATCATCCTTTCCTCTCCTTATGAAACTTCTTAATGTGTTAGGAATAGCAATTTACAATTAAACATATTAACAATAGGTATAAATCTTTCGGATATCGTATGGAATCGTAAAAAACTTCTTCTCAGTGTCATCCTTATTCTTATTCAAATTATTAATCTTATTAATGTGATATTTGATTCTATTATGAATAGTCGAAAAAATAAAACGTAACGGATACCCATTCTGTAAAAAAATCTTAATAGCGTCAATCAAATTATTTTGTTGAAATTTCGGATGACACAAACAAAAAATCTTATCCACGATTCCATAAATTACACCACTTTTATGACAAAAAATATACAAGCAAATATTTGGGACCCCCATGGGTTCACCTTTGTCACCTGTTGTTGCAAATATGGTTATGCAGAATTTTGAAAAAATGGCTATTGGAATGCTGCCTTGTCGACTGCTATTTTATTATCGATACGTTGATATTATCTTAGCCGCTCCGTCTGAGAGTGTTTGATATTTTAGATATTTTTAATTCATTACACACTAGATTGCAGTTCACCATGGAGATTGGCCTTGTTGGAAAAATAAGTTTTTTAGATACGATGTTGATTATTGAAGAACGGAATCTCATTTTTAATATATATACCGTAAAGCAACTTTTTCCGGCAGATTTCTTAATTTCCATTCACACCATCCACTTTGTCATAAAAGAAGTGTAATTTGTGGAATTATGGATAAGATTTTTGATGTTTGTGTCATCCGAAATTCCAACAAAATAATTTGATTGACGCTATTAAGATTTTATTACAGAATGGGTATCCGTTACGTTTTATTTTTTTGACTATTCATAATAGAATCAAATATCACATTAATAAGATTAATAATTTGAATAAGAATAAGGATGACACTGAGAAGAAATTTTTTACGATTTCCATATGTTAATACGATATCCGAAAGATTTATACCTATTGTTAATATGTTTAATTGTAAATTGGCTTTTACTATTCCTAACACATTAAGAAGTTTCATAAGGAGAGGAAAGGATTTAGAACACGTTCAGAATCAAAATGTGGTCTACAGAATATCTTGCGAGGATTGTGGTGCCAGTTATGTTGGCCAAACTAAAAGACAATTAAAGACTAGATTGCATGAACATGTTTCTGATATCAATATAAGTTCAAAATCTCTATCAGTGATTTCCAACCATCGTATTGAGGAGAATCATAAATGAGATAAAGTGGAAATATTAGATGTAGAGCCTTTATATAATAAAAGATTGATATCTGAAATCTATTAGGTGTTGGAATTAATTCGTAGCGTTTTACAAGTGATGGGAAGTACAGGGTGGGCCATCTATTGGTACGTTTTTGAATTTCGTCGTATGGCAACACCGAACGAGCTACAGACCCGAAATTTTGACAGTTTATTAGTCATACCGTCCGCGGCACGAAACAACATGTTTTCTCTTGAAGAGCGTTTTGAAATTTTAAAAACTTATTTTCAAAGTCAGTGCTGTGTCGCCGAAACTGTACGAATTTTGAAAAGAAATATGGGTCGTGATAGAGCACCCACCGAAGAAGCTATACGCAAATTGGTGAGGAAAGTTCGTGAGAAAGGGATGTTAGTGGATGACAGAAGTGGTCCCAGAGCTCGGACAGTGCGCACACCCGAGAATATTGAGGCTGTGGCCCAAAGTGTGAGACAATTCCAGCTTTGAAAAACAATATTACGACTGTTTTGAGTGAAATTGGCGCCGAGGTAGTCCAAAATGTCATTAATAATTGGGGTGACCGAATGGCATACTGTAAGGCCAGTAGAGGGAGCCACATGAACGAAATCGTTTTTCATTCTTGACGCGGATACTTTTAGCTTCACAACAAAAAAAAAATTAATAAAAAATATCAATGTATGCTCATTTGATCGCATTTTTAAAAACGTACCAATAGATGGCCCACCCTGTACTTTCATTAATGTATTTTTTAATGCTCATGTGAAATAAATAACATTCTTTCATTTAAAAACGCTACGAATTAATTCCAACACCTAATATATTAAAAAACAGAAGCATGGGATTAATAGACAAAATGACACGGAGTCTTTGCCGGATTTGTATTCTGACATTATACATTCTCTTTCTCCTTTCTAACATTTTTCCTTTTCCCTCTATTTTTCCGTTTTCCGTTCTCGATAATGTTTTTCTGCTTGACATTTCGTTTTTTGACATCGTGTAAGTCAGATGCTTATTACCTTTGCGAATTTGCTCATAATAACTTATAAAATAAAAAGACTATTTTATTGTACCACGAAATGGACTACATTTTACATTTTTTTCTCGTTATGTATTATTGGACTCTTAACAGATTTACTAAGATACATTATCATATTACTAATTTTTATGTGATTAATATTATTCTTTTTGTTTACGGTTACTTTTCAGAATTTTCTTATGACTTTGTTAATTCTTGATAAATTGACTCGCAGCATATTACACAGAAAGAAAAAATTTTTTATTAAGGAATTATAAGAATATTGTAAGATTGTGTACAAATTTTTAATTTAGAACGATGTTTATACTATTGTAAGATTGCATTGAAAATGACTCGATTGGAGTTGAAACGTTTTATTTTATTTTAATTGTTTTGTATTAATTTTGCTTATTTAAATTAAAATTCTTTTATACGTTATTGGTTCTTAGCCCTTCTTTTATACTACCTTTTGTTTATAAGTACAGAGCCTTTTTATTACTTTTAATTTTAGATAAATTTCTTACGAAGACTCTAAAATGAAAACTATTTTCTGTATATACATCTCACTAACTTAAATTTTGTTACAAATTGCATTTCTAGATATGTGCTTTCTATTTATAAAGCAATTTTTTTTAAATCATAAAATATTCCAATAAATGTAGTATTAATTTTGAAGGATAAATTTATTCGTAAGGATAAAGCATGTATGTATATGTTCCGAACAAACTACAAATATTATCCACATTAACATAATAATACAGTCGCTTGGTAAGTTAATCATGTATTAAGTTAATCGCAGTAATTCTTTTTAATTCGAAGCCACTCCGAGTCAATTGAAATCGATTAAAAAATGACGATATGAATACGATGACGATATAAATTTATCAATAAAGTTTCGGACGCTGATTTATTCTTGCGTTCATATCAGCATTCATTCTTGCAATCATACAAATACATCATCGGTCCCATAATTAATTTCGGTAAATTGTTTTTAGCAGCTTATTTGCTTATCGTCTTATCCAATAATAATGTATTGATTGTATCGAAATTCGATATTATACAAAATCTTTTGATTTCATATTTAAAATAAATATAAAACTTAGCTAATGAAATGGCTGTCAAATAATAGTTTAATAAATTTTTTATTTAAATATAAAAATGGATTATATTAATTAATTATATCATAAAAACGGTTAAACTATAACGGTTAAACTGTTAAACTATAAGATTGTACTACATAAATATTTAAAAAAATTATATTTTTATATTATTATTATTATAACAATTAAAGAATTACAGTTTTACAATATTTTTGGAATATTACAGGCATATTACTGACATTTTGCAGGCATATTATTAATTTACATCTCTGCAATATTACATTGCAATTTGCAATATTACAACTTTGCAGCAATATTATTTCAATCTTCTGTGCTGTATGGATGACTATAAATGCAATATATAGGACGCGTTACATTTGCAAGAAATATTAGGCTATCGATCGTTTGTCTATAGGGTATGTTATCAATACTCGCGTCTCTTTCTTCTGAGATGGCTAAGCATGTTCCTAAATCTGCTGGGATTTCTTTTGTATTCGCGTCTGACATATTGAAGCGTTCTATAACATATTTGATGTAAGATGATTAATGTATAAAAATTGATTTTATTTCAGACATTTTATTGATTTCTATATCTATAAAACAAGTTCCATCGCTTTCGGTGATATCGAAGTTTGATCTTAATTTTTTTAATACTTTATCAGTGATCACTTTTGACGATGTTAAAATCAAACCGTCATCTACGTAAATAATAAGATAGACTCTATCTGACTCTACCAATGTACACGCAAGTCTGCTCTATTTGGCTCAAAATTAAACCGCCTAAGAAATGAATCGTGATTCCAAACTCTCGATGCTTGTTTGAGATCGTATAGAGAGTTTTGAACTTTGCATACTTTACCATCTGAGAAGGTCTTGACTTCTTCTGGTACTGTCATGTATATCTCTTCGGATATATTTCCATTAAGGAATGCAGTCTTTATATCAAATTTTGCAATTTCGAGATCCTTTATCGCTGCTATGGCCAACAATGAGCGTATGGAATCGTATCTTGCTATTGGAGCAAATACCTCATGATAATTAACTCCATACTTTTGCGAAAATCCTTTTGCACATAACAAGACTTTGTATTGACGGATTCCAGTGACAGATCGCTTTATTTTGAAGACCCATTTGGACTCTATTGTTCTTTTATCTTTGGGTAACTCTTGGAGGATCCAAGTTCCATTAAGTTCGTGTGCCTGCAGCTCCTCTTCGATGGCAGTCTTCCAATGTCTTCCAATGCAGCTTCTGGCCCAGATATTGCCTCCTTAAGTAAGTCATTGGTTCCTCGAGTTCTACCATGTTTGCTTTGTAAACCACTGCAGTGGCTTAATCTTGTCTCTGAGTACTCGATCGGTCTGAAGAGCTCTTTCCTTGAGTATGTTCTCTACTTTTGGATCAGAGTTGGAGTTTGGAGTTGACCCTTATCATCTTCTTCTTCATATCTTTCTCGAACCAGTGAATTTTGGCCAATTGTAATTTTTGCGTCTTTATTTTTCAATGGCATTGAATCGTCGATCGTTCATGTATTAGGTGAACAACTTTGCTTCCGCCGTTTTCCTATAGATGGCTTTAGCGGTAAGTGATGGTCGAAATAAATAGATCATAGACATCATACAATAAACTTGGGCATCTGTCAACATAACCCCATAGAAACATTAGTCGATTTGTCTGCATCATAAAGTTATTCTCGATTGAAAATGCCAGTTTACGAGCCAAATTCTCATCATTTGCGGGAGGTTTTAATTTTCTGCTTCAATATGAAGAAATCTGCGGCTGAGGCTCATCGAATGCTCTCAAATACTTATGGTGAGGCCGCTATTAGTGAAAGAACGTGTTGTGAGTGATTTCAACGCTTCAAGGTGATTTTGACGTCGAAGACCGGCATAGCGGTAAAAGAGAGAAGGTTTTCGAAGATGCACAATTGGAGGCATTACTTGATCAAGACTCATGTCAAAATCAAGAAGAATTGGCACGATCATTGGGAGTGATTCAACAAGCCATTTCAAAACGCCTCAAAGTCATGGGAATGATTCAGAAGCAAGGAAATTGGGTGCCGTACGAATTAAAGCCGAGAGATGTTGAACAGCGTTTGTTTGCTTGTGAACAACTGCTTAAAAGACAAAGACGGAAGGGATTTCTGCATCGCATTGTGACTGGGAACGAAAAATGGGTTCATTACGATAACCCCAAGAAAATCATGGGGAGTTCCCGGCCATGCTTCCACGTCGACGGCCAAACCGAATATTTACGGCTCCAAGATCATGCTCTGTATTTGGTGGGACCAGCTCGGCGTAGTGTATTATGAGCTTAAAACTGACTGAAACAATCACAGGCGATCAGTATCGAACGCAATTGATGCATTTGAGCCGAGCATTGAAAGACAAACGGTCGCAATACAACGAGAGACACAATAAAGTGATTTTGCAGCATGACAATGCGCGATCCCATGTTGCGAAAGTGGTCAAGACATACTTGGAAATGTTGAAATGGGAAGTTCTACCCCACTCACCGTATTCTCCAGACGTTGCTTCCTCTGACTATCACTTGTTTCGATCAATGGCACACCTAGCTGACCAGCACTTCCGGTCTTATGAAGAAGTAAAAAATTGGATCGATTCGTGGATCGCCTCAAAAGATGACCAGTTTTTTCGACGCGGGATTCGTATGCTGTCCGAAAGATGGGAGAAAATGGTGGCCAGCAATGGACAATACTTTGAATCATAAATGTATAACCAGTTTTTTACAATAAAGCCTCCAATTTCGGAAAAAAATCGGCGGAAGCAAAGTTGTACACTTAATATTACCACATCTCTAGACATTATTATTTTCCACGTCTCCAGATTGAGTAGTCTGTAGATGAGTCTGCCTGATATCCGACAAGTATTGTCTTTTGGGATTTTCTATCCTACTTTCTCTTAAATTGTTTGTCAATGTGAACAAATGCCTCTGATCCAAAAGTTCTGATATGATCGAGTAGCTTCCGTCCCATTTATATTTCGTACGAGATTTTACTCTGATTACAAGATGTTGATTTAATACGTAGCATTCTGTGTTCACAGCCTCTGTTCATAGCCGAGTAGGTAAATTTTTTGCGTGCAGCATAGTTTTTGCACTTTCGACTAGTAGTCTGTTGTCTCTCTCTGCTCGTCCGTTTTGTTCAGGGGTATAAGGTGCAGTCGTTTCGAGATTGATTCTCTTCTCATGTAGATATCTCGACATTCGTTCATTGCAGTATTCTTTACTGTTATCTAATCGTAGAATCTTAATTGATCTTCGAAATTTGTTCTCAACTAAATTGACAAATTCCTCTAACTTCTCCAGCACGTCGGATTTATGTTTTATAAAATAAATCATGCGAAAGGCTGAACAATCGTCTTTGAAACTCACAAAGTATTTTGAACCTCCTATTGATTCTTGGAACATAGGTCCACATACATCACTATGGATAAGTTCTGCTGTAGATAGTTTCTATGTGTTCTTGAAGGGTAGACGATGTAGCTTCCCATATTGGCATGTTTCGCAGAATGTGTCCTTGCTCTCAGGATCGACACTCGTTCAATCAGATCCTCCTTGCATAGTTGATGAATATATGTGTAGTTAACATGACCCAAATGCTCATGCCAGCGTTTTAAATTCGAAGCTGCTATATTCGCTTCATTATTGTGTTGAATTTTGATTAGCATTCGGAAGAGATTGTTGCTTTGTTTGATACCTTAAGCTTTCAAATCATTTTCTACAGGGTGCGGCAGTTAAATCTGGACAAATTTCAATTTGAATTTCCCACCATATCATAGTACCATCAGAGGTCGCGATTGAGGTTCTTGAATGCCATGTCTAGTAAACAGTCATAATCTTAAAATAGCCGAGATGATACGTACAAGTGCGGAGTACAATCGAAGAGCCGCGATTATTGAAAGCCTTCGCGCTGGACGTTCGGCGACCGAGATCATTCGATTCTTCGGGTACCCGAGATCGACTGTTTATGATGTTGTGGCGAAATACAATGCTTCGGAGAAGTCCGAGGAAGGTTCCGCTAACCCATTTAGTCCAAAACTGGCTATCAGACAATGCGGACATGTTCTGGTCCAAAGAGTTTTGGCCCCCAAATAGGATTTGAACCCCCTCGACTACTATGTTTGGAGCGTTGTTGAACGGGTTACCAACAAGTCGCGGCATCCTAATGTCGCGTCTCTACGCGCCGCTATCGAAGCAGCATTCGCCAATATGGACAGCGCTGCGTTACAGAGAGCGTGCGGGCGCTTCAGGACAAGGATGGAGGCGGTAATTGAGGCCAACGGCGGTTATATTGAGTAATTGTACTCCTGACAGGTCACACGAATATTGACTAAAAACATTTTCTTTTACATTTGTACTTTGTGTCAATAAATTATATTTTAAAACAAAGTTTAATTTGTCCGGATTTAACTGCCGCACCCTGTATGTACATTTGACACGGCTTCGTCTGAAAGTGATTTTATATTTTTTGTTGATGCAAGCTCCAACTGAGAATAAATTCGTCCTCAAATTGGGTACAAAAAGAACATCATCGTCTTTCTTTGGTGGGGATCTTGTCTTTTCTCGATAATATGTCTGCCTCATCCTCTTGCGACATTCTCTTGCAATGTGTCCACATTTCTTACAGTAAAAACATATTATGTCCTTTTTGGGATAGGCCATTCTCTCCTCCGTTGTTTCTTCTGATTTGATTTTATGTTCATGGCGTGAGCGCATTGCTTGCTTCATATAGCAGTCATCCTTCCTTCTTCCTTAATGAGACGTTGTGTGAGAATCGTATGGCTGTTTGGATCGACGTTGTAACGAATGCACTGAATTTGAAGGGCAAACTGTCAAGTATCTTTGCCATTATGGTAATGTCTGAAACGTTCTCACCGAGATTCTTAAGCTGACGTGCCATATTTTCGATCTTCGCAATATGTTGTGCAACGTTGTCATTCAGTCTCATCTTGTAGTCATTAAAAGGAATTAATAGCAATTTGTTTGATTCACTTTTTTGTTCATGAATCGCACTTAATTGATTACACATGTCGGTTACCGTCTCATAAGTTAATAGGTATTCAAGCTGATGGTTCCATGGTCGAAGAAATGATTACCATGGCTTTTGCGTTGTTCTTGTGCCACGTACTTGCGTTAGTATTCGTACTTTCCGTTCGAGTGTTCGTGCCATTGACTATTTCTGTTAGTTCATTTGAGGTGAAGATTGTCTTTAGTTGGAATTTCCAAGACTGGAAGTTCATTGTGCTTCTTAAGTCGATTGAATCACCCATTTTTATGTGTGTTTTACTTTCTATGTGTCGATAGAGCGTGTCCTGAGCCAATAATCTATTGAAGTTCGCAGTTTGCATAACTGCGATTGTTGGACATCCAAAAAAAAATAATAGACGCCTTTATATTGTTTCATAACAAAACTGATTTGTTTCTAATCTCACAAAACTGTATCTAGTCTACTCAAAATCGCATACTGATATCGCAATAATGTATATTGAGTCATAAAAAAAAGGGCACGTACCGGCCGACAAGCAAGAGCAACGCACAGAGCAGTAAAAAAAGGTATAGAAGAGATCGCAATAGAACTGAGAGAGTAGAGTCCTTAGAGTAAAGATAGAGTCTGGACATACAGCGAAAGTATTCTCAAAATGGAGGAATAGGTGTGCGTGCGTGCGTGCGTGCGTGCGTGCGTGCGTGCGTCGCGTATGCGTGCGTGTATTGGTTAGCTGCTGCGTCGTTACGTTGTGTAAGTAACATGGTTTTTTTTATTAATATCACATCAATTTGTGATGAGTAATAATAATTGTGTATAATATCCGAACAATTCGATATAAAAATGAAATGAATAATATTTTTGATGTGTCTATGATTATTTGCAACGCTTTCCTAACCTTTTTTTAAGTAATAAAAACAATAATGAGTAATATGTATTTAAAAAAATTGTATTGTAAATATATTTAAATATAAACAATTTTTTTTAAATAACATTAAATATTACTTTTATAGACGAAAAAATGCCAAGTTGTTGTATACCTCTAACCGCGTATGGTTTCGCGTATGGTCTCGCGTTGTACTCTCATTTGTCCTTATGTTTTCCTTCTATTTAGAATGTGAGAGTCCATATCGAATATGAAATTCATTTTTATAGATATATTTTGCAAATGAAATGTGAGGAAAAGTTAGAATCGATGGAAAATGCAAATTAAAGTGCAATGCTGTACCCTCAATTTTCTCTCGATCGAAAAGAAGTGGCATGCATAACTACGTTAGTTCTCTTTCTCTGCGTAACTTTATTGAAAAAAATGAACAATACATGCATAACAATACAAATGAACATTTACAGTTTAGTATTTGATGAAAATATTTTTTATAATCTATTGTGCATGTCAATATTTCTCTGAAATCAAATTTTGTTGTAATAATATTTGATAAATACTTAAAAATATATTCTTGTTATACTAAAACAATAACGCTCATTCAAAACTACAATTAATATGAAATTTTTAATTTGAAATCCACTTGATCTGTATTTTTATTGTAAGGAAAATATTGTATAAGGAAAAGGAGAAGGTCAATAAGGACATTTTTGTGCTCCCTACGGATTTCTATTAGACAATTTTTTTTTATATTGTATGATTATTAAGAATCTCATAAATAATCATTATATGAGAAAAATCGATCCATAAAGCCCTTAATTTAATTAATTATTAGTCTAGATATATCTCTATAAAACCTAATGAATCATTTTCATGACTAATAAGCGAATTGATACAATATTTTTGTTCTTTATATTCTGTCATATTAATGTTAATTCATCACATTCTATCATATTAATGTTAATTTAAACTATCTATTATCATCAAGATGAAGATGAATACAGCTCATAGTGAAAAGAAAAAAATTGTTTTATTACTCTTGTATCCATTAAATGGATAGGTGGATCACTATTTGTTGCCTGTTGCCAGGCCTCTACGTGTCAAGGTTGTCATATAGAGGTTTTTTTATTTTTCAATGTTTTTATTTTTACCATTTCATGGACATCCATACGTCAAGAATAATAAAAGATTTATTTTCTTCATTATAGCTATATTCATCTTCATCTTCTTCTTAGGTATCATAAAGATATATCTATATTAATACTTAGAATTTTATTAATTACTTAGAACTTTATGGATCGAGTTTTTGCTCATATAATAATTATTTTTAACATTCTTAATGATCATATAATACGAAAGAATTGTTTAGAATATCTTTGGTTTGGAAATTTACAGGGAATATAAAAACGACCTTATTGACCCTCGTCCTTTCCATGTGATGACAAATCTTAAAATTTCATTGTTGAAATGAAAACCAACATTTGTTTTTTCAACAAATTTTTCATGAAAATAATGAATATTTTTTAAGATAATAATAATGAATCTTTAAGGGGATGCTGGAGCGAAGACCGAACTTGATCAAGGTCGATATTACAGGTTTTCATTTCCAATGTATAATCTGCTTACGCCCTCTGAAGTTAATATGATCATGCAGGAAATTCGATCGATTAATTATCGATATTTTTATTCCGTTTCCTACATTACCGTCTTAATAGGGACGTGTATTAGGATCGGTCCCACAATGTAAGATTTATTTTGAAAAATTTTCCAATTTTAGAATTGAAAAAAAAATAAACATAATTGAAGTTAATCTTATATTTGTAGAATCGGACCTTAGAAATTTAGTTGCATTATATACATATTTAGTTGTATTATATACACATGCAATGTAGGCCGTGTTCTAATATGTATCATCAGTACTAAAAGTCTGTAATATATATAAAATACAGATTTTTAATTAATAGATATATCGATACGAAACCGTAATAGCACTTTTTTTTACATCCAATGCCATTTTAGGTTACGATAATATATTATCATAAATGAATATCATAATATATATATATATATATATATATATATATATATATAGATGTTCATGCAGATATTCTCTATGTCCATTTTTGCAATATTAAAATTTTATGTTATAATATGTATAATGATATATAGAATGTAATTCTAATGTTGTATATAAAAAGACATTCATGAATACGAATTACAATTACATTTTATGTGTATTATAATATATGTGTATATACACAATAACACAAAAAATATTATTGACATATTAGTGAAGACATAAACATGTTAGTGAATTAATGATATATGCAATATTAAAATTATATTTTGTACATTATTGTGTATATGTACATTATAATACATATAAAATATAATTATAATTTATATTCACTAATAATGTTTTGTTATATGTTACAACAATGTTAGAATTATCATAGTATAATGTACATACAATTTTCTATATTAGATATATAGTCGACATATTAATAATGTATAAGTACTATAAGTATCTATCTCTTTTTATTAGACAGAGTAAAAAGAGTTACATTATGTATGTGCAATGTCGTATTCATTTATATATATATATATATATATATATATATATATATATGAAACACGTGTCCATATATTGACAGTAATATATGTTACATCTTGACTAAACTCTAAATGATAGAAAAAATCATAGGAAAAAGTGATACTACAACTGTATTTCGATATTCACTGCGAGTACTGAAAATACGTAACTATAGATTTTCAGTATTGACAGTGTACATTGACACATGGGCCTATATAATAGCATTTTTCCTGTCGTACAATGTCATTTTAGGTCAGGATGTGATATATATTAGCTATATATAGATATATTACACATATAATATACATAGCTATACCATTTTTTGCTATGTTTAATAAAAATATGTAGAAGTTAATCATGTTAAAATATTAGTGATGTACTTAAATATAATACACACATAGGCAATATTGTACAATATTGCATATATGTACTATAATGTGTGAATATACATACGTTGCAGATAGAAATTATCAATGCTAAGCTGTTTATGCATTCTCTGTGTTTAAATGTGCAATATTAAAATTGTATACATATATAAAATATATATATATATAATGCATGTATATATATATATATATATATATATATATATATATATACACACACACATAAAATGAGGATTTATCAGAGGATTCGTAATTTGATTATTTTTTTTAAGATGTTACGTCTGATCATCTGCGTTTGATTATCGTTAGCTTAGATTTATGTTCGTTGTATATTCTGATATTGAAATATAAAAGTATATATCACTAATATTTGATCATAAAAAAATATATCTCTTTTTATTAAACGTAGAAAAAAGAAGACATCAGTACACCTTTTTGTTATACGTAACAAAAAGAGATGAAGTAGCTACACACATATGTGAATATGAATTAGAAATATATTTTATAATGTGTGTACACATCATAATGCACATAAAATATAATTCTAATATTCACTAATAGACTGTGTCTATATTATATCTGCATGAAAAGCTAAGTATGAGTAACTTCTATCTCTTTTTATTATGGGCCTTCTACAATAACACATTAGTTACAAATCAGAAGTCAGAAGCTAAAAATTGATCAATCACAGCCAATTTTTAGCGTTTGACTTCTTATTTATGGCTGATTTATGGCTTATAATTGTAAAAGGCCCATTAAACATAATAAAAAGAGATGGAATAGTTACATATGTATGTGCAATGTATTTACGTACTGACATGTTACATCCTAAGTTAAAATGACATTGGGAATAAAGGAAAAAGTGCTATTACATTACACGTGTATACATGTATTTCAAATACATGGTTGCATCCGAAAATATATCTAAGTCACAGTCAGAGTGTTCATTTAGTAAAAATATACTTATTGTAACTTGCTGTTAGTCAACGTACATTGACCTGTAAGGTATATATTTGCTAAAACACTTTGAATATGATATACTTACATACATTTCATAAACGTACAGCATCGTACAAAAATTATGCATGTGACTATTGACTGTGTAATGTATGTGTATATATATATATATATATATACATATATATATATATATACATACATATATGTATAACATATATATTATATAGGGTGTCCAAAAAGACTCCGAATTTAGGAGGTGAATATAAAGGTGACTATAACTAATCGTAAAGGAATGTGAACGTGTATCGGCATAGTACGCCAAAATATAATGCGTTGCCCTATGATTCACGTTCTACGATTCAATTACGACCATCTTTGTGCTAAGGCTATTACATAACGTTTTTCGAAAAAACGTTTCAGACAAAAGTTGTAAGGTTTCAAAGAAACTATTTACTGATATTCAGTTTTTTTTCTTCATTAGTTTCTTTGTTTCGGTTATGTCAAGCAATTAGCTTTTGATTCCATCATGACAATGCATCTATTTGCATTTCTTTAATTGCAGACGCAAAATTCTATAAATTGGTTCCGTAATTGTATTTCACCAAATTTAATAATCGAAATGCTTCTGCCAATAAATTAAAAATAGTCAGTACATATATAAACGCCTTTGACATTTATTTGTAACTAGCCAAAGCACGATTTACGGCTGTGGCATTTTGTTATAGTTAGTCAGCTCACAATTAACGTCTCTGACAGTGAATTAAATATAGTCAGCCCACGATGAACGCCTCTAACATTTGTCTATAACTAGCCAAAGCACGATTTACGGCTGTGGCATTTTGTTATAACTAGCCAGCTCACAATTAATGCCTCTGGCAGTAAATTAAAAATAGTCAGCCCACGATGAACGCCTCTGACATTTGTCTATAACTAGCCAAAATATGATTTATGGCTGTGACATTTTATTATAGCTAGCCAGCTCACGATTAATGCCTCTGGCAGTAAATTAAAAATAGTCAGCCCACGATGAACGCCTCTGACATTTGTCTATAACTAGCCAAAATATGATTTATGGCTGTGACATTTTATTATAGCTAGCCAGCTCACGATTAACGCCTCTGGCAGTAAATTAAAAATAGTCAGCCCACGATGAACGCCTCTGACATTGGATCATAATTAGGCAAAGCGCAATTTATTGTTATAACAATAAATTTAATCATATCACTTGTATGATAAATAAAAGTGATATTTTTACGAATAACATAAAGATGCTAACCTTTCTCATTCTGGCTTTATAGGGTGCCAACAAGAAACACACATCACAATAACCAATTTTGGTCTTATAGAATGCTTTCCAACAAAAGACACAGTGCGACACGGTGCATTATTACAATCTTGTATATTACGATAATACAAGGATGAGATATTGTACTGAGTCGCTTGTTATAAAACACCCATAACCTTCTCTTATCAAAGGCAGACAATATTCTGCTACTATTTTTTCTATTTTGTGAACAAAAAACACTATATAAATATATATATATATATATATATATATATATATATATACATATACACACATATATACATACACATATACACACACACACACACACACACACACATATATATATATATGGTGTGTGTAGAACACTACTACACTACACTACATTGACAGTACTGTTGTGCGGCAATGATACTGTGAACGCGGGTCATACTGGTTACAGCTGATTGACTCGTATAATGCCGTTGTTTTCTACACATACAGCATCACGCAAAATGATATATGTATGCATATATATATATATATATATATATATATATATATAATACACATACATACAAAAAATTGTTATTTATCACTCTAAGAAAAAAGATACATAATCGATATCATGATCACATTATCTTTTCCTTAGCGACTAATTAAGAAAAGGCGTTCAACGTATCTAAATTCACGTTATTGTAAAAAGACTCTCTATTATCTTTGAAGTTCTATTATTGATACGTCATTTAAATGTATTCTCCAGGTTTATTCCACTAAAAAAAAATACAAATAGATGACCAGATGTATGATGCGGTAAAGTAAAATTTTATATTACATTCTGTGGCATAAAAACGTGATCAGTAACTCTTTGAAACTGAATGTATCATAAAAATAATAAAGTAATATTTTAAAAGTACGTTACATTTAGTAAAATGTATTAAGTTATTAATATGATGTTCAATCACCATTATTAAGAAAATACAATATTATGTAGGAAGGAAAATATTTTCATGACAATTTGCTGGAAGGTATGGTCGCAGCATGTTTCTTATACTATGATACTTTTGAGATACACGTCCACGCGTGAGCGGTTCGGCCGTCAAGCGTCGAGCGATTGTGAAGGAAAAGTAGGCAGCATTTCAGAAATCGGTTCGAAATGCGCAACTAATTTCGAGCACATTGAAGTATACGTATATAATTTTTGAAATTTTATAAAAAGTATATTTGGAGTAATATGTTTATTACTAAAATTTAATAAATAAAATGTTATTTATTAAATAAAAATTAAAAAAGGAAAAAGCAGAATCGAACATAAGATCTCCAATATTCTGATCTTGCACCCAACGCCCGAGACCACGCGTTCTTGCAGATCACCTCGACGAACGCGATACATATAGTGTATGGAAAGTCGTAAACTATTGTATATCTCATCAATGTTTACGTTTTGAAATCATTTTTGCATTTGCATTTTTGCTACGTTAATGAGAAAGATATATGATTAATATAATTTAATAAAAAGAAAATGAAAGAATTTTAATTCGACAAAAATTGGAGATTTTCACATCTGCTGGAGTATTGAATATTAGTCCAAGAAACCGAAGTTGTCGAAAAAAAAACGGAGAACTGGCAACCGTGTTCGTGATTTAAAATTCTTTCAATTTTTGTTATTTCGATAGAGCGAGACAGAGAAAAAACAAACGAATAGAAGCTCCGATTGTAATCGGTGAGTCTCCGCGCGGACACGCCGAACTGGGCCCGCTAGCAAAACAATGAGTCATCTGTCTCTGTCCTTCTCTCTGTGGTCGCTTGTTTCTAGCGACCGAAAATATTTTCTCGACGATCTCGACCGCTTGGCGTGTATCATAAGGAGGAAAGAGACATTCTGGACAATACTTAATTTTTATTAAATTATATTAATCTTTGCCCTACGATTTAAGTTACGATGGCGCGTGCCATAATTAACAGCCTGGAACATATTGTTTATGTTTGGCTCGATTTCTTTACCACGAGTCTCACATGATATTAGTGAAAGAGTTAATCATATACCTTTCTCATTAATATATAATAGCAAAAATGATTTCAAAACGTGATAGTTAACGAGATATAGTTTACGATTTTCCGTGTATTTTATGTACCACGTTCATAGAGGCGGTTTGTAAAAACTCAGCGTGGTCTCGGGCGATAGGTGCGAGATCAGAATGTTGAGGATCCTATGTTCAATCCTGCTTTTTCCTTTTTTTCTTAATTTTTTTTTAAACAAATAATGTTATTAATGACAACATATTACTCCAAATATATTTTTATAAAATTATAGAAATTATATGTGTACTTTAGTGTGCTCAGAACTAGTTACACATTTCGAGCCAATTTCTGAGGTGCTGCCTATTTTTCCTTTACAACCGCTCAACAGTCGACGGCTGAACCGCTCGATCGCGTGCGGACATGCATCTCAGGAGCGTCACAGTATAAGAAACATGCTGCTATCATATCTTCCAACATGAAAATTATCATGACAATATTTTAGCATGAAAATTATTATAAAAATATTTTCCTTCTTACATAATTGTTATTTTCTTAATAATAGTGATTGAACATCATATTAATAAGTAT